>NC_136413.1:61070000-61660000 GCF_051521515.1 Lactuca serriola
CCCACTTCATCACGACCTCTATCTTGGCCGGATCTACCAAAATACCCTTCTGGTTGACGAGGTGTCCAAGGAACTGCACCTCGCACAACCAGAACTCGCACTTGGAGAACTTCGCGAAAAGTCTCTCTTTCCTCAAAATCTCTAGCACCTCCCTCAGGTGCTCCTCGTGCTGCTCTTGAGTCTTGAAATAAACCAAGATGTCATCAATGAATACTATCACCGATCGATCCAACAACGGCCTACATACGCAGTTCATGAGGTCCATGAATGCGACTGGGGCGTTGGTGAGCCCAAACAGCATCACCACGAACTCATAATGACCGTACCGGGTCCTAAAAGCATTTTTCTGCACATCCTCATCCCTGACTCTCATCTGATGATACCCGGAGCGTAAATCAATCTTGGAAAACCAAGACGCTCCCTGCAGTTGATCAAACAAATCATCTATCCTTGGGAGTGGATAACGGTTCTTCACCGTTACCTTATTTAACTCCCGATAACCAATACACATACGGTGCGACCCGTCCTTCTTCTTCACAAACAAAATCGGTGCTCCCCAGGGCGAACTGCTCGGCCTGATAAAACCCTTGTCTAACAGCTTATGCAGCTGCGTAGACAACTCCTACATCTCTGGGGGAGCCAACCGATACGGTGCCTTGGCTATCGGAGCCGCACCAGGGATTAGGTTAATACCGAACTCGACCTGCCTCTCGGGAGGTATTCCAGGCAAATCCTCTGGAAATACATCCGGGTAGTCTCGCACTACCGGAACATCATCAACTATTGTCTTGCCCTTCTCTCGGGCATCTAAAACATAGGCAACATAACTGGCATAACCCTGCTGAAAATAGCGCCTCGCTCTCACCGCTAAACATAGAACTGGTCCGCACTGTGGCCTCTCGCCCTGAATCACTAACTCTCCCCCACTGGGAGTGCGAACCCTCACCAACTGGAGCTCACAATCTATCACCGCCCCATTGGGGCGCAGCCAATCCATGCCTACTATGACCTTATTCCCCCGCAAGGGAATAGGGGCCAAGTCCACCGGAAACTGCTCATCGAATAACTGTAGGGAACACCCTCTATGATCCTTGCAACCCTAACGGTCCTATCAGCTTCTATCTCAACCTCAAGTGGACAATCTAGCTCCCCTGGAGCTCTGCTAAACCTCTTGCTAAGTGCAAGAGAGACGAATGATCGGGTAGCCCCCGAATCAAACAATACGGTAGCTGATATGCCGTTCACTGGGAACGACCCTATACAAAACATATAACCATAAGAAACAATCAATAATAAATGCAGAGGTACGGAGAAAAAAATACATACCCGTCACCACGTCAAGAGTCGCTCGCGCCTCCTCTGCTGTCAACTGAAAAGCCCTACTCTTTGCCACTGGAGTCTCAGCTCGGCCCTGAAGGCCATCTGTAATCCTCAAAGTAGCAGGGGCAGGTGCTGACACCTTCCCTGCAACAACTAAACTCGGACACTGGGACTTTTTATGTCCCCTCTGATTGCAATGGAAGCAAATCAGATCTGATGCTGCAACGACAGTAGTAGTGGCTATACAATCTCTGCTCATATGCCCAGTCTGACCGAACTTGTAGCAGCTAGCACTCCCTGCTTTGCACGCCCCATCGTGCAATCTCCCACACTTGCCACACCTAGCATGGATCTGCTGACTCCTAGCTCTGTGATCTGAACCCTTGGGCTTTTTTCCCGAACTCCGTGAACCTGGAGCCGCCTCCGACTTCCTCTTTCTCTCCATCTCAAGGTCAATCTCTCTCTCTCTCTCTCTCTCTCTCTCTCTCTCGCCCTAGCAATCATGTCATCCAGCGTCTTATAGTTGGGCCGGCTCACGAACTGGCGGATATCACTCCGCAACATCTCATGATAACGGGCTTTCTTCATTTCCTCATCAACTGCATACTGAGGAACAAGAAGAGCACTCTCCCTGAACTTGGCGGTAATCTTTGCCACTGTCTCTGTAGTCTGGGTAAGATCCTGAAACTCTCTGGCTAACTGCTGCACCTCAATGACTGGTGCGAACTCAGCTCTGAACCTGGTAGTGAAATCAGTCTAGGTCATAGCACAAAGCTGCGTCATCCCCAATGGCATGACCAACCTCCTCCCACCAATCCCATGCCCTGTCCTTCAGGAGACAGGACGCCAATCTGACCTTGTCCCCCTCGGGACATCTGCTAGTGCGGAAAGCGTTGGCCACATCTTCCAACCATCTAGTACTCGCTATGGGGTCCCGCGCCCCGTGATAATCCAGAGCTCCGCATGCCCGAAACTCCCTAAAAGTAAGTGTGCGCGACCCCATCATGGCCGCCATCTCAGCACGGAAGGTGCTCAACCTCTCATCCATCAACTCTAAGATACCCTCCCTGATTGAACCGAAGATCACAGGAGTCTGCTCAAGTATGGTGCGAGTAATCTCTGAAGAGAGAAACTCCCTAGTCTGCTCATCCAACTGCCCGGCCTCCGGGCCTGGTCCTGATCCCCCTCCAGCACCTGAACTACCGACTGCTGTCTGCTGGTCTAGGGCATAATACCACCATTCTAAAACACATAAAAACGCATCAGGAACACTGATATATCTCGAGGGATCACTACTACCACAAGCTTCTTGGTCTCATCTTAGCTTTTCTTGATTCGAGTACGGATCCTCTGCTTTCAGTTGCACCGGCCCATACTACTTTCCACATATATCCGTACTTTCCTCAAGTACTGCCTCGACTCCACCAAGTCACTCCTACTACTACCGATCTCTGTTACTCTCATCCTACGCTTGCCCTAGGGAAATCTCTGACTCAACCTAACCAGTCCTCAGCTGCTGTAGGCCTCCTTGTAATGCCAATTAACCTTTACCTAAGTACCATCACATGTGGCGAGGCTCAAATAATCCTTCAAGTAAAATACTCGTCCTCACAACGGTTAGACTCAAATAAGAGCTGCGCAGCAGGGACAAATCCAACACTCTGAGATTATTTAACCCTGATCCCATGTGACGTGACGTATTCACCAAATGAGTAACACCCATTATTCAGAGTCCCACAAAGCACAAAGCAAGCAGCATTCGGACACAGGAAACTACTCGAGCAATTCTATCCTTATAACGAGAAACTATACTAGCATGCAATTTGTAAGCTCATACTATCAGGCATAACCTAAACAGGCTATCCTACTGCTGTCTACTCAATACTAGCATGCAATTCTCATAAAGCTGAATCACATATAGCAGGCACATAAGGCATCCTCCTAGATCCTTAGCCCAATTCTAGCATGCTGTTCTACTGAAACTGATAACTCATAACATAAACTTATATGGGTAATTTGGGAGTACTTACTTGAGCTCGGCTGATCGCATGCAGCACACCCCTTATATCTTTTCAAAGTCCTTTTCTTTCTACAAATTTCTTTTCACTTTTCTAAAACTCTTTTCTTTTGAAAACATTTTACCACTTCCTTAGTTTGAGTTCAGACACACCCGAAAGTGTCTCCGAATCCCTCAAACCAAGGCTCTGATACCAACTTGTAACATCCAAAAATACGACCCAAAAATTTTTGTTTTAAATAATAATAAAATCATATTCCAAACGTCACATCATAAAACCATGTGTCAATTATCTCAACCCATAATAAAATGTCATGAACATTTGTGCCAAATCAAACTATGAATCAAAACAAACTCCCAGGAAAAGACTGAAGCTGTGGTGTGTGTGATGCCATCATCCCGAGCTCTTCCCTTTACTTACGAAAGTACCTGAAACCAAAACTGAAACTGTAAGCACGAAGCTTAGTGAGCTCCCCCAAACTACCACATACCATACAATAACATATAAAGCATCTACTGGGCCTTGCCCACTGCATCGGACCGAAGTCCGGAAACTAACCAGGGCCTTGCCCTTTGCATTGGACCGAAGTTCGGAAACTAACCAGGGCCTTGCCCTCTGCATCGGACTGAAGTCTGGAAACTGTATCGGACCGGAGTCCAGAACTAACCAGGGCCTTGCCCTCTGCATCGGATCGAAGTCTGGAACTAACTGCATCGGACTGAAGTCCGGAACTGAATGAGACCTTGTCCCCTGCATCGGACCGAAGTCCGGAACTGACCGAACGTAACATAGCATAAACATATCAACTAGAATGAAAACATATATTGCATACTACATCGGAACAGAGTCCGGAACACATAACACAAAACGTGCTTGAATCACAAAGACGTCAAGCACTCTAACTACTGCATCGGACCGAAGTCCGGAACTATTGCTAACTAAATGGGCCGACATTGTGGCCGTAGACCCGTTCCTACTAGAAGGAAACTCACCTCGTGATGCTGACCGCTGAACTCCTGAATGAGAAATCCCTGACTGTTGCTCCGGCTGCTTCCCAGCTATAATGGGAAATAAATACTAAATCAGAATAGGGATTCCTCTATGGGTAAAATGACCATTTTACCCCTACTATGTTGTGAGACACAACATGGCCCAAAACCTCAATTCCTTCTAAGTCCATCTGTGGCCCCACTATAGGTCCACTAATGGTCCAATTTGCTATATTGGGCCTAGGACCCTTTTATTGGGCCTTACCCAAGCGCAATACTAAATCCTTGGTCCTTAGCAACTGAATTCTGATGGGCCATAAAGGCCCAAGGACCCTAAGCCTGAAACCTAGCCCACATCGAGGCCTAACACTCGAAGCCCAAACTGGTAGCTTACGCGGGGCGTACACCAAGGTACGCTGAGCGTACTGGCTGCTGGCTTGTACGTAACGCGTACTTCCTTGTACGCCCAGCGTACAGCTCTGTTAAGCCAACATCCCATTAAGTGCTTAATAATTCGATCTAGAAGCTACAAATCCAGATCCTAAGCTTGTTCCATGACTTAATCCATAAAGTTGCTTACTTGATGGCTTACAAGTCTCATAAAGGCTCAAACTTCCACAAATAACATTCTACTTCCATAAAACCAACTAGATCTCATGCATGGTTCCATATAAGCCACAAAGATCGAAATTTTACTACTATGGGGACACTTGAGCCTCAAGGATAGCAATCCCAAGCTCCAAAAATGAAGTTGCTAGATAAAGGTCCTTCCTTTGGACCTTAAAGGTCCAAACTTCCAAAAACTCCTAGATCTAAACTTACAAGAGGAAAGTTGGAAGCTTTATACCTCTTTTGAATGCCAAAAGAAAGGATGATCCCAGATCTATGAGCTCAAGGTGCTCAAGTTCTTATTCTTCCACTTCTCTTCTTTTCTTTCTTCACAAAAATAAGCTCAAAGATCAAACACACACAAACAAGGAGCAAAAGAGGTTGAACTAGGGTTTCTCTGGAGTGAATGATAAGTGAGGAGTCCAAATGGGAGGCTATAATGGGGTAAATACGCCTCAACCCCTAAAATTAGGGTTTGCCACCTGGTCGCGTACGTTGGGCGTACCTTAAGGTACGCTGCGCGTACGCTCAGCCTCCCCGCGTTTCATTTAAGCAGTACGCCCAGCGTACAAGGGGGTTACGCCCCGCGTGCGGCTTATGGGCTGCTTACTCTTCGGCCCAAAATAAAGGTCCACTCACAATATTAATTCAGTTATGGCCCAAACTAAACTGAAGAATTAAATAACTTTTATACCTCGGAAACGATCGTTACACTTTTAATTTTGGGCTTGGGCCTCGTCTTTTGGTTCATGTTATGTCAGGGGTAAAATGGTCATTTTACCCCAAGTGTGGATTATGGATCATGGTTTGGAATTCAATTGCTAACTAGAGGTTGTTTTGGTTATTCTTAGTTTGGGAAATCGTCAAGGCAACAACTAGGGATTTCGTGCAGCGAGCTTCTGCATTCGAGGTGACTCTCCTCACTATTTGTATGGGTTGAAGGCACCAAGGCCGACCTATTTGGTTTATGTATTGTAGGAAGACCTGGGGGTTAGCCCTTGGCACTATGTATGAAAGACCATGAGGCAGCTCCTAACACACTGTATGCTATTAGCTAAGTAGAGTAGATTGTACACTATTTGTCTTTGTGGTACTTGCATGGAAGACCCGGAGATGGTTACTGGCACTTGTCTATAGGACCCAGGGGGTGGCCCCCGACTTGACAAGAAAGACCACGAGGCGGCCCGTGTCATAACGGCAAGAGTATGTGCGGCGCATATCATCTTATATGACTATGATTGATGTATAGCTCATGGTTATGTATGACATGTATGGATATGATTGATATGTATGTTATGTGGTATTTGAGAAACTCACTAAGCTTCATGCATGCAGTTTTCAGTTTTTGTTTCAGATACCTCCAGTTTTCAAATAAAGGAGTTCGGGACGATTGCAATGCATATACCAGGTTAAACTCTGATATTAATTTTAATTGAAATGTTTTTAGTGTCCGGAACAAAGTTATTAAGTGTTTTTCCTATATTAAAATGAAAATTTTACCTTGGATTTTTGGGTCGTTACATTTTAATTGACGTGGTAAGTGATGTGGCAAGCTGTTAATTGAAGTGGCAAATGATACCTGCTGACTTCCCTATCAAAATAGTGACCTTTTAACCCTTCTAAATTGGACTTCATATCCTTAGAAAGCGAAAAAAAGACATTTAAACCAAAAGCTCTAGGTTAGTTGGGCTATAGTGACATTTTCCCCTATAAGATATTGTTTAACATTGGTGTAGTTTTTCTGTTTCTTAAGGTTTTAATGAGTAATATACTTACATTAGAATGAAAACGCTCTCTGATGCTTGAAAGGTTTGTAGATTGAAACCCATTTAAAATGAAGAGGAACACGCAATAATTTAATCATTGTAATGTTAGTCTAGAAGAGACTGTTGATTTAGTGATGGCGTGAAAGTTGTTAATATAAATGGTAGGTAGAGGATTTTTCCCTATAAAGTTTACCTTTAATAGAATCTTGAATGACCTTTTGCTTACTGCAATCATGATTCTACCAAAGAAATACTTAGAGCACAGAGTAGATGTGGCCGTCTCCCTTGGGAAGATTTCAAAGGAAACAACTGAAGATTTACTACATTGAATATTATCCAACATCTAAGTTGTTCAGACAAAAGTTGTCAAAATCAAAACAAAGATAAAGAACATGGGCAGTTTAGTAAATAAACAAAGTTACAATTAAGAAGCCAATATAAACTTTTATTATATATTGACGACTAAATATATTCTTACACTACTAGAAAACTAGGGTAATAGCTACGGCACAATCCGTAGCTATTCGGTAGGCATAAGGCGATACCTACGGATTTGCTACGGAAAATGTCCTGTAGCATAAATGCCCGTGGGAAATTTTTACCTACGGAATTGCTACGGACTAGCTACTGAATACCTACGGATATTTCCGTAGGTATAATACCTACAGAATAGCTACGACCGGTAATTGCTACGGAATACCTACGGATTGCCAACGGGTGTATGTTCCTACGGAATAGCTACGGCCGGTAATTGCTACGGAATACCTACGGATTGCCAACGGGTGTATGTTCCTACGGAATAGCTACGGAATAGCATGGCTACGGATTTCCTATGGATTACCTACGCAAGTGTTTTCCTACAAAATAGCTACGAAACTGTTTAGCTACGGATTTCCTACGGATTAACGACAGAACTCAATTTTGACTAAAATTGACTTTCTTCCTACGGAATACCTACGGACCTATTTAGCGACGGATTTCCGTAGCTAGTCCGTAGCTAATTTCATTTTATCAAAAAAAATAAATTTTAAAAATTTAAAAATTTCCATTTTTTGTCAAATACCATATCAATTCAATTTGTCCAAAATACACCAAAAAATGTCCCTAATACCAACTTTGACACATTCAATTCCATTGTCTTAAATACCATACAAATGTCTCAAGTACCATACAAATTAGGCATAACAAAACAAGCAAACAATACAAGTGTTTACAAATTCAATTGTTCCAAAATAGTTATCAATTGTTCCAAAATACTTATCAATTGTCCTCGGGTGGATTATCGGGGGGACCATGGGGTTGATTTCCAGACATATTTATCATCCTCATAACCATCTCCATTTGTTCTTTCATTTGTTGTTGTTGTTGTTCCATGACAGAAACTTGTGCACGCAACCTATCAACATAAAAAATGGTGACACAATTCAATACTTAAACAATAATAGCAATTTATTTTAGTTTATTGTAACAATGCATTTTCATTTATAATTATAGCAATACACTTAACTTTTAAACCATAATAGCAACATATATTTATTTTTATCAATTTAATCAATATTATCAACAAACTACATAACCTTTAACCATAATAGCAACATACTTTTGTTTATTATCAATTTAATCAATATTCTCACCAAACTACCTAGCTTTTAACCATATTAGCAACATATTTTTGTTTATTATCAATTTAATTAGTATTATCAACATACCTCTTGTTGTGTGCTATCCGACTGGGTGGACTGGGTGGATTGGGAAGATGGAGTCCCTAAAACCAAAAAATGTATATCCGATGCTCCTATCCCATAGATAGCACCCTTCTTCTTTCCTTTTCTTCTAAGTTGGCTTTCCTCCCATACATCTACATCATCCTTACGATTTGAAGGATCTTCACCAAATTTGTTGACCAACCCATGCAGATACCCCTCCTACAAATTACAAAAAACATGATTGTCATATACAAAAATGAGACAATCAATATACATAAATGATAAAGATAAGTTACTAGTGCTTCTTTGGCCGTCTGCGAGCAATATTCAATATTTTCATGATTTCCCTCAAAATATTTTTTCTTTGACTCGGCGGTGCCATGCGTCTGCACGAAAACATCATATTGTGTGGGTGGTTTACCCATCAATTTTTCCTACATAAAAGTCAACGTACAATTAATGTAGTTAGTGTTATAACAAAATAAGAATAATAAAATTTATTATTGTGATACTTACTAATTTCCTACGGTGCTGGTCAAATCCTATACTACCCGCAGTGTGTCTTGCTGTTGACCCACTAGAATCTGCGGTGTTGCGGTTCTGCTGAGCGATTTTTGAATTCTTTTGCCACTTCTCTGTGGACCAATGCTGTGAAAAGAATATATATATATATATATATATATATATATATATATATATATATATATAAATACAATAATATAATAAGAAATAAAAAACTTAACAAAAAAATAATAATGTATCATATCCGTTACATCACACAAACGTTGCCACACAGTCTCCGGTACGCGTTCGGGGCGGTAGTTATGCATCCCATCATAGTAGCTACAAAACTTTGGGGGGAGGGATTTCCCATCATTTCGTGCCATGTCGGCAGATTGTTTCCTGATACCTTTCATCCTATCTCTGTATCTATCCTTGAGGACACACTTGAATGCATCAAATATGTTCTCATTCTCTTGTGAATACCACCTATACATTGTCTGTAAAAGATAACAAGTAAATTTAAAAATACAAACTAAAAACAAATGAGTATAAGATATAATAACAAGTATTTAATATATTACCCCGAAACGCGAAAACATCTGTAGAAGAGCCTCATTTGGAATATCACTGAACTGGGCCCACGGATGATCTAAATTCTCCCAAAAGAGATGAATACACGCGCTGTGGATTTTTTGATCCCCAAACCTACAATATTGAAAAAACTATATAAGTATAATTATAACACCAAGAAATTAAGCTTTAAATGATGAAAACACTAACTTTTCCCCATGTCGTCTGATGAGGGGCAACGATGAGGCGTGAAACTCACTCGCATTCGAGTCGTGACCTCCTGAAATGCCTCTAGAGGCGGAGCCATGCGGCGTCAATGGCGTGTTCGGTGCCATCGGTGTGTGTGGGGTATGTGGTGACCGAAAAGTTGCCTCTGCATCTGCACCCTCAAAACAATAGTCCTCAAACCCATCATTACCACCTGTCCTCAAAAACATTTGTGGGGACTGAGGTCTGTAATCCGTCTGTGGTGGGAGCTGAGGCCTATAATCCGTATGTGGGACCTGGGGCATCTGACCCGTCTCTCGAGCCCGACGGCGAAGAATCCCGGCCAAGTCTGTTAAAGGATCAGCCATACGTGGCTCTTCGGTAGAATTAGGGGATGCCCTCCCCACCCTATGCCTCGCACTACCAGAAAAAGAGTTGTTACTGTGGCCTTTATCCTTGCGTCTATTACCCGACATGCTGCATTTAATAGAACAAGAATGGTCAGTTATATAATATATGATTAATAAGTTATGACAAAAGAAATGTTTAAAATAACAATATGTCCAAACCAAAATCATTAAAAAAACAACATTTAATTTTAAGGTTTTAAAAAAGAAGACAATGCTCTTAACATCAACAAATACAATGCTCTTATCATCAAAAAAAGACAATTCTCCTAACATCCGTCCTCATCATCTTCGTCTTCAAATTCTTCTTCTGAATAATACAACTCGTTTTCATCATCTTCGACTTCAAAATCTTCCACTTCTTCGTCTTCCTCCCTAATTCTCTCATTCTCGTCGTCAGATATTTGCTCATACGTATTAGTAGTTGGGCTAGGCACAATCGTTCTGCACGAGTTGGTCAAAATATACATAGCCATGTACAGTAGAGGTGTGAAAAAAACGGAGCGAAAAAAACGACAATTGGTGCCCGAAAAATCGAAAATAAGAAAAATCCGTAGCTAATCCGTAGCTAATTAGCTACGGATTAGCTACGGATTTTTCTTATTTTCGATTTTTCGGGCACCAAACGTCGTTTTTTTCGCTTCGTTTTTTTCACACCTCTATTATATACGATTATCTATATTTTCACCAACTTATAGCTATTAATATCATTGATAAAGTCGCGTGCACATACATGATCCATTGTTCGTTTAATGGTTTAACACTATAATACGTATGAATACGTTCACATACATCTCACAAACACGTATATATACATACACATATACACGTACACATATACCATAACTCATTCATGTGTATAAATATACATATAAAAACATAATTCATCACAAGTTGATGAAAAGTATATGCATTACAATGTTAAACTGTGAAACAAGTACTTGATCCCAAAGGGCACACAACTTTGTGAACGATATTAATAGCTACATGTTGGTGAAAATAAAGATAATTATGTATAGTAGAGGTGTGAAAAAAACGAAGCGAAAAAAACGACGTTTAGTGCCCGAAAAAATGAAAATAAGAAAAATCCGTAGCTAATCCGTAGCTACTTAGCTAATCTGTAGGTAATTAGTATCCGTAGGTATTCCGTAGCCATTTCGTAGCTAATTAGCTACGGAATAGCTACGAATTTGCATATGTAGCTATTCCGTAGGTAATTAGCTACGGAATACCTACGGATTCGCATCTGTAGGTATTCCGTAGCTATTACGTAGCTAATTAGCTACGGAATAGCTACGGACCCGCTTCCGTAGCTATTCCGAAGCTATTCCGTAGCTATTCCGTTACCAAACTAGGGCATCCCATTATGTAGCTGATCCGTAGCAATTCCGTAGCTAATTAGCTACGGAAATTTTCCGTAGCTATATTCCGTATGAAAACACCATGTTTTCTAGTAGTGTTATACATCTTTTGATATAAACTTTTATTATATATTGACGACTAAATATATTCTTATACATCTTTTTTTCATTTACCAAAATGATCAAAGCTTGAAAAAATGTTTTTGATTTTATTAAGAATAAGTATTTTGTATTTACACTGTATTATGAAAATATTTTGATTTTCTAGTGCTTTATGTGATCTTCAATTTTTTTTCATGCCTATCTAAAATCCCAATTTCTTAAAATGACTCCTCATATTGTAATAGAAAAGTAGACAATATATAATGAATTATGTTGTGATTTGTAATATTTACTTCACGAGATTTGGGGATTAACAACCCATAATATAATCATAAAGATGTTAGAAACGCGTTATAAATTAAAAATGTCTTGACTGATTTAAAGTTATTCGCCTTTTATAATTGTTAAATTCTTTGAACAATATGTTTGTGTAGTTTTAAATCAAAACAATCGTATTTTAACTTTTTAACAAAAACAAAGTACTTTTCCTTTTATTTTATCCCCAAAACAACAATCTTAATTAGTTTTAAGCCAAAAATAGCCATGTACTTATATTTTTAAGTCAGCATGAATGTATTTATATTTTTAATCCAATATAGTAATGTATTTTTATAACATTCCGCAATCATATTATAGAAGCAAAGATAATTTCCGGAAGTAATCTATGATGATTTCTATTAAAAGGATACTTTTCACATTTCAAATAAGATAATTTCCATTAGTTGTATGTTTTGCGTTTACAATAAACAAGAGTCTTGGAAAATCTTTATCGAATGCGGGGTTGTTTTTTACAGTGTTCACTCATAAGTTAAAAGCATAGATTGATTAAAAATATTAATTTTAGAGAATGATAGTAACTTAGCAACAGGACATCTAATGTTGTATTAAAAAAAAATCTTTGGAAATTTGTAAGTCAACACAATTATTTAAAATATCAATAGTTTTTTTATTTTATTATTATAGATTGAATTGCTTACTTATTCACCATTTTCTTTGTATTTTTTTCAAAATTTTAGTTTTAAAATTGCTTAATGTTTACACCTTGATATTTAATTTAATTTTAATCAACATGTGTAGTACATAGGTTTCACACCTAGTATAATTAAAAAGAAAGTGCCATGTGGACGCCCACTTAAACCTCCATGTAAGTAAGTTCTATATGGAATGTCAGGTCATCTTATAACAGGATATCCCATTCTTCCTTCTAATAATGACCTTTTTGATATATTTCTTGAAAGTTTAGGACTTTGAATGACAAAAAGATAAACGAGTGACCAAATGAGATCAAAACCTATAGGTTGTGGGGAAACAGTGACATCAACCCAAAACACAAAACTATTATCCATAATAACACTAACAAAACTTTCCGCTTTGCTCTTTAATTTTGAATCGTCACATGATTTTCATAATTCACAACCTGGAACAAAGATTTCACAGTTAAATTTGGAAAACTAGCAAGCAATATTTTCCATCGTTTAGGAGAACTTGGAAAAAATGCAAGTTCAGATGGTATTTAGTACCTTTTAATCTCAACAGTTTCTTTCTGAAAACTAGTTGATCTGTAGGGGCCATGTGCTGCAAATAGAACAGACAAGTCAATAGTAGAAACTATAAACTCAAGTGTAAATTACAATTTTCATTTCCATTTATAACTGATGTTGAAACGTAATGGAAGTGGAATTGCTATCGAAATATGATATCTAATGGATTTCTAACTTACACCATTACTAAACCGGCGACTCGGTTTCAAACGAAATCGATTTGTATGAAACCATTTTTTTCTACACCAGTCCGGTTCGGTTTTTGGTTTTTTAGTGTCCCTCTAACTTTCTTCTTGTTTTTTAGATGCTACGAAATGTATTGAATTTTGTAGGATATCTTATTTCATACAAAACAGAGAAAATGGCCCCCCATGGTGTTGGTGGCAACTTTATTAATATGGAGGACTTAAAACCTCCAGCAAAATTACATACTAGAAAATAAGAAATCAAAAATAAAAACTAGATGACAAACTATGTTTGTCTAGCTTTATGCAAACTTGAAATGCGCATCAGCACCTTCACCTAAACCCAATCTTTGCAGCTATCAAAAAAGTGAAAAAAATGCACGTCTCCCTCGGCGGTTGAGAAGTAAAGCACCACATGCTATCCAAAATCCAATAGCAAAACCAGTTCCCCCACCAACATAAAACCATCCCCAAAATTCATCTATGTCTTTCTCATCACTCTTACTTTTACCAACGACTGGTGGGACTTCTGATTCTTCATCTCCAGGACACTTTTTGGTAAGGGGAAGTCCACATATTTGTGAATTCCCATCATATATTGAAGGTTCAAAGGACTGGAGTTGAGTGCTAGATGGAATTCTCCCTGAAAAGTTATAAAATGACAAGTCTAGGTCATTCAGTAAAGTCATCTGAGACATGCTTGATAGTATCTGCCCTAAAAAACTGTTTCTAGACAAATCCAAAGTCAGAAGTTTTTTCATCTCACCAATTTTCTGTGGAATCTCTCCAAATAGAGAGTTCTTTGACAAGCTCAGGGCAATCAATTCTGAAAGATTGGTAATTTCATATGGGATTTGTCCTGTTAACTTGTTGCTTGACAGGTCAATGGTCTTCAACAATTTCAGAGTGCTAAAGAATTCATGTTCATCTCCTTGCCACTCAATCATTGCATGGTCAACATATATCCCCGATCCATATGCAACACCTCTTACAAGTGTATAAAACTTTACATCTTGTGAGAATCTATTGTAAATCAAACTAAAAGACGCACAAGGAAACCGACAAATAATATTGTGAATTATATGTCGATTAGTTGCGAATAATAAATTCAATTATTATTATTATATTTACCAAGTTTCGTCCAGAAACCAGATCTATCCTTCTCGATTAGATCTGATTATAAGAAAGGTAGAAGAAGACTGTCCTGTTATTGGACGAATTAAACACAAGACAGAAAAGTAAAACCGACCTGTTGATTGCTGACTTGATATTGAAGCAACTGCACGGATCAGATTCCTATCCTTAAAGGTTTTTACTTCGCTTCTACTGGCTGTAAGCAACAGAGTAAAACCCTAGGATTTAATGCAGCTTGATCGATATTCCAACAGCACTGGAAATCGACAAACACAAAGCGACTACTCGGAAACTAAAAGAAAAAACGCAGAGAGAGGGAGAGAGCTTTTAGATTTTCGTGTGTGTTAATGCGGCTCCTAGGGAGCTATATTTATAGGTATTGTAACCCTAGAAGGCATCAAACGGGCCCTCATAGGCCGGCCCCAGAAACCCTAGGGCGACAGCTTGCTCTCCAAGCAATCCATCTCCTGATCCTTCTACCTTGACTTGGCCTCCACGAAGTCAACGACGATCAACCATTTGACCGGATCGGTCAAACCGACTTGACCCGAACTCGTTAAAAATAAAAGCTCCTCAGCTCCCGATGCGTCGTGCGAAGTGCGCCTAAATCACGCCATTTCACGCACTCGCGACGTCGGCTAGTGCTAAGCTAAGCTAGGCGCGTGCGTGGGCTTGGCCCATTCCTTTGATCCACTAAAACCTTTGAAGGCTTACCAAGGGAATAGGCTTATAAACCCTCAAAAGTTTCTTCTCCCCACCAATGTGGGATACAAAGGAAATTGCCAACTTGCAATTCCTTTATATATAAAATTCCAACAATCCCCCACCAAGTTGGTAAGTTTCCTTTCACTCAGACAGATGATGTCACTCGGGAGTCACGAAGATTAAAACCTAGTTTAATGAGAACAAACAAGAAGAGACCGATTCAATGGTATCCTTATAGGTTTAAACCATGAACCTAAATGACCTCTCAGGTTTACCCCCACACATCACAAGTCATATTTGTGTTCTCCCTGAGCGTTATTATGGCCATGCACTATAAATCCTTTTCATGACCCTTTAGAAGATAAACCACTAATCTTCACTTGAGGCGGCACCACCTCTAGATCATATAGGCAAAGTTTTACTACATCTTCGTTTCTTAGATGTCTCCAAAACTATGTTAAGAGTCGTAACTCAACCTCATTCTCGGCAACGACGTACTATCCTACCTCATATGGATCTATCATGAATGATAGTACCTTCTATCGTTAGTGATTTCGTTGTTACCCTTTAAACTTGAAAATTAGGAGCACTAATGTCAAGTTGGGTTTCCTATCACTAAACGATTCTATTGTGGTTTTAGACCCATGACTCTCGTGGTAGATGTAACCAAATCTCTCGTCAGAGGTTTGGTAAACGGATCTGCCAAGTTCCTACTTGTCTTGACATAGACAACCTTGATGGTACCACTTTCAATTAGTTGTCTCACAAAATTGTGTCGCAGACCTAGATGTCTTGACTTCCCATTATATACCGCATTATATACTTTAGACAGTGTGGCCTCACTGTCACAGTACATAGGTATTGAAGGCATCGGAATATCCCACAAACGTATATCCATAAGTAGATCTCGAATCCACTCTGCCTCTTTGCCTGCTGCTGCTAAGGCAATTAGCTCTGCTTCCATCGTTGAATGAGCTATGCATGTCTGTTTCTTGCTCGCCCAAGAAATAGCACCACCAGCTAGAGTATAAATCCAACCACTTGTGGATTTTGAATCACTGGTGTGATAAATCCAGCTGGCATTAGAATAACCTTCAAGTATTCCATTAGATGACGAATATATCAATTCAAAAGTACTTATCCTTTTCAGGTATCCTAGTACTCTACCCACTGCCTTCCAGTGCTCCATCCCTGGATTAACTGTATACTGACTCAATTTGCTTACAGCGAATGCAATGTCAGGTCGCGTGCAGTGAGTAGCATACATCATGCTCCCAACTGCACTAGCATATTCCAGTTGAGCCACAGCTCGACCAGAATTCACCTTAAGTTTCACACTTGAATCAAAAGGAGTGTTAAATTCCTTAAGGTTCAAATGTTGAAACTTTGTCAGAATTTTCTCTATATAATGAGATTGACTCAGAGAAATCTGACCACCTGTCCTCTTCACCTTGATACCAAGAATAGTATCTACTTCTCCAAGATCTTTCATCTTAAAGTTCGAAGATAGGTATTTCTTCATCTCAAGAATACCTTCTATGTGAGTGGCAATGATCAGCATATCATCAACATAAATACATATAACTACTATGTAATCAGATGTATGTTTAGAGTAAATACATCTATCAGCACTATTGTGTTGAAAACCAAAGGCAGTCACAGTGGTGTCAAATCTCTCATGTCATTATTTAGGAGCTTGTTTCAACCCGTACAAAGACTTAACAAGTCTACATACTTTGTTGTCTTGTCCAGGTATTACGAAACCTTCAGGTTGCTCCAGGTAAATCTCCTCTTTGAGATAACCATTCAGAAAGGCTGTCTTCACATCCATTTGATGAATGTACAATCCCTTCAAAGCTGATATTGCTATGAGAGTTCTGATTGAACTAATTCTAGCAACTGGGGCATAGGTATCAAAATAATCGATCCCTTTTCACTGCCTATAGCCCTTTGCAACCAACCTTGCTTTATAAGCAGATATGGATCCATCAGGATGATATTTCTTCTTAAATATCCATTTGGATCCTATAGGTCTTCTCCCCTTGGGTAGATCAGCTAACTCCCAAGTTCCATTACCCATAATTGAATCCATTTCGTCATTGATTGCTTCCTTCCACAGAGGAGCATCCTGAGACGTCATGGCTTCAGTAAAGGTCTTAGGATCATCATCCAAATTAATTGAAAAGATGACCTATCTCGTCACTTTTGTGTTCCTTCGACCAAATAAGAATAGAAATCATCTCCAAAGGTTTTCTCAATTCTAGCCCTAGTACTTCTCCTTGGTTCCTCCACAATGGGAGGAGGTGTATTTCTCGAGAGGTACTTGTAGGTGTTGTATGACTAGAGTTTTCTTCATCCTTAGAAAACTTTTCCTCAAAGAATTCTACATCTCTGGATTCCACAACCACACCAGAATCAATATCTAGTAATCGGTAAGCCTTGCTATTTTGAGCATATCCAATAAATATACTCTTATTAGCTCGTGCTCCCAATTTGGTTCACTTAGGATCGGGAGTCCGATAATTAGCAACACACCCCCACACTTTCAAATAGTCTAGGTTAGGCTTTCTACCTTTCCACAACTCATAAGGGCTTGTAGGAATCACACGACTAGTGATCCTATTATGAACATAACAAGCAGTCAATAGTGCTTCCCCCTACAGATTGTTTGGTTGACCCGATTGGTTCAACATACAGTTGACTATCTCACAAAGGGTTCGGTTCTTTCTTTCAGCCAAACCATTCTGTTGGGGGGGGGGGGGGTGTATGGTGATGTTCTCTCATGTTTGATTCCATTCTCTTCGCAGAATGTGTCAAACTCTTGGTTGAAATATTCTCCGCCTCTGTCCGAGCGAAGAATTTTGATGTGTCTTTCAAGTTGATTTTCGACCTCAGCCTTATATCGTTTAAATGCATCAAAAGCTTCATCTTTTGATCTCAGCAAATAAACATGTAGATATCTACTGAAGTCATCACAAAATGTGATGAAATACCTTTTTCCTCCTCGAGTAAGGATTCCATTTAACTCACATATATCATAATGAATCAACTCAAGAAATGATGAGTTTCTCTTAACTGATGGGAATGGTTTTTTAGTAAACTTTGATTTTACACATGTTTCACATTTTTCAAAATCTTTTGTGTCATATTTTAACATACCTTTAGTTTGCATTTTTTCAATGTTTTTAACATTAGTGTGAGCTAAACGTTTATGCCATAAAGAAATTGAACAAACAATATAACCAGAAAAGTTCACTTCATTCACATTAGCAACCAATCCATCAATTACATCATTACCAACACCTCGACACACTAGCAACACTAGAAACACCACTTTCAACACTAGGACCACTCATATTACCCTCATCACTAAGACAAAAGCGATACATTCCCGAAGTATTGTTCACCCTCCCAACATGTCTTCTGCCTTTAGTGATCACAATCTTGCCTCTCTCAAGCACCATCTTGAACCCACCCTTGTCAAACTTGTCTGCAGAAATCAAACCCTTCGAGATACTAGGAACATGTAGAACATCTCGAAGAGTCACCCATTCACCACGTGTGAACTTCAACCGAACATCACCCCTTCCTAGAACTTCAGCTTTGTGGCCATCAGCACAGGCGACAACCCTCCCATGTGGCATGGGGTGGTAATTGCGAAAGCTCTCTCATTGCCCAGAAACATGCACAGTGGCTCCAGTGTCCACGAACCAACCTCGAGCACAGATTGCTCGAGTAAGAGAGGAGATCATGAAGATCTCTCCAAGGTTCACACTAGCCACCATGTCAGTCACCTTCTCGACTGCTTGTGCAACCGGTACTGATTTGTGATCTTTGCATTCTCTCGCATAGTGCCCAATCTCTCCGCAGACGTGGCAAGGACCGACCCTTTTTGGCTTTGAGTTGGGATTTTGATGACCCGGTTTCTTGAAGCTTTGTTTCTTGGGTCCAAAGTTCTTCTTGTTCTGTCCCCAAGATTTGTCTTTGTGGCTAGAACTCCCAGCTGACACATGATGCACACTTTGTCCAACTTTACCTCGCTTGTCCCTGATACGAGTTTCCTCCTCAATGCGGAGGTGTTTCATCAGATCATCCAAGGAGTAGTCCTCAGATTTGTGCATCATTCTCTTAGAGAAATCTTTCCACGAGGGTGGCAGTTTTGCGATGATCGCACCAACCTGAAAGAGTTCTGGAAGAGAGATAGAGAGTGCATTCAACTTGTTGACCATGACTTGGAGTTCATGCACTTGCTCCATAATTGATTTGTCATCAACCATTTGAAACTCAAGGTACTTGGACACAAGGTACTTGTTAGTACCTTCCTCATGTGCCTTGTACTTAAGTTCCAACGCATTCCATAGCTCTTTTGGATCTTTGACCGGCGAGTAAAGATCATAGAGCCGATCAGATAGGGAATTCTTGATGTGACCCACACACAATTCCTCGGATTCTCTACGCAGAATCCTTTGCTTTTCCAGTTCTGCAATGACCGCTGGGTCCACAGATTCCCCCTCCTTGGGAATTGGATTTTCAGGAATTAGTGTCAGTTTTGGGTCCAACACAAAGGAGAGCTTCAAGACATGAAGCATGAACTTGACCTTTTCGGCCCAACGAGTGTAGTTCTGACCATCGAATTGGTCAAGTTTGGCAAACTCTTGGTTCATGAAGTGGAGGCTAGCAGTAGTGTCCATTAGTCTGTTAATTTATCACAAAATATAAAAAACCTTTAAGATTGTTGTAAATCAAACTAAAAGACGTGCAAGGAAACCGACAAATAATATTGTGAATTATATGTCGATTAGTTGCGAATAATAAATTCAATTATTATTAATATATTTACCAAGTTTCGTCCAGAAACCAGATCTATCCTTCTCGATTAGATCTGATTATAAGAAAGGTAGAAGAAGACTGTCATGTTATTGGACGAATTAAACACAAGACAGAAAAGTAAAACCGACCTGGTGATTGCTGACTTGATCTTGAAGCAACTGCACGGATCAGATTCCTGTCCTTAAAGGTTTTTACTTCGCTTCTACTGGTTGTAAGCAACAGAGTAAAACCCCAGGATTTAATGCAGCTTGATCGATATTCCAACAGCACTGGAAATCGACAAACACAAAGCGACTACTCGGAAACTAGAAGAAAAAACGCAGAGAGAGGGAGAGAGCTTTCAGATTTTCGTGTGTGTTAATGCAGCTCCTAGGGAGCTGTATTTATAGGTATTGTAACCCTAGAAGGCATCAAACGGGCCCCCATAGGCCAGCCCAAGAAACCCTAGGGCGACAGCTTGCTCTCCAAGCAAGCCGTCTCCTGATCCTTCTAGAATACCCTGACTTGGCCTCCACGAAGTCAACGTAAATAAAAGCTCCTCAGCTCCCAGCGAAATGCAAAGTGCGCCTAAATCGCGCACTCGCGACGTCGGCTAGTGCTAGGCTAGGCTAGGCTAGGCTAGGCACGCGCGTGGGCTTGGTCCATTCCTTTGATCCACTAAAGCCTTTGAAGGCTTGCTAAGGGAATAGGCTTATAAACCCTCAAAAATTTCTTCTCCCCACCAATGTGGGATATAAAGGAAATTGCCAACTTGCAATTCCTTTATATATAAAATTCCAATAGAATCTTGGTTGAATCATGCTCGTAAGATTACTAAAACATGAGGGGATGGTTCCTTGAAGATTGTTCATTGACAAGTCCAAAATTTGAAGATTAGCTAACTGACATAATTGTAAAGGGATGGTTCCAAAGAAGTTGTTTGATCTTAGGATAAGAACATACAACCCTGATAGGTTTTCTCCTATCCAAACAGGCACATTACCAGAAAACTTGTTGGCCCCCAAATTCAACGAGATTAAACTTGTGCAATTTTTTAAAGACAAAGGCAATTCTCCAGAGAAGTTGTTATCGTATAGATACAACACCTGGAGTTCTGTCAAAAATCCAATAAAGGGAGGAAGCCTTCCAAAGAGATTGTTGTGTCCGAGATTAAGAACTTTTAGCTCTCTGAAATGCCACAAACAGTCTGGGAGTTGTCCAATAAATATGTTGCAAGAGAGGTCAAGAAATGAAGAGAACCCATCAACAATCTGACATATAAAGGAGATCCCTCCAGAGAATGTTTCTGGAAAGATTTAATAATGACAAAGTAGAAGAAACATTTAGTATCGGACCGTGAAAGTTGTTGGAACTCAAATCTATCTTTGAACCGTTGGCAAAACTTAATAAATTTGGTACTTTCCCGCTAATGTTGTTGGAAGAGAGATTCTGATATTTTAATTGAGAAGGCCACGTGTCCCAAAACTCCAGAAGAATGGTGTCTGAAATTCCAGTATTGGAAAGATCAAGACGGTTAAGATTTTTGAGTGTCTGAATTCATTTGGGGAAGCCAGGCCCTACCTTGCAAGAGCTTACATAAATTTTCTTTACATATGAAATGCTTGGCAAGTGATATGTGGAAGGAACTGTAAGGTTATTAAAAGAAACGTCAAGCAATCCAAGCCCCGGTAGTTCCCACAGTTTGTCACTTATAATTCCATTTAAGTGATTATGAGATAAGTCCAAGTACTCTAGGGATGAAAACTTTTGGATATCATTGGACAATGATCCTATAAATTGGCTATCAGAAGCATCCAACCATTGTAATGAAAGGGATGTGCATCCAGACAAGTTGTTGAGAAAATCAGGAAATTGGACAGCAGCCGAGTTGTTACTGATTTCCAAATACTCCAAGCTACAGAGGTTACCAAGATATTTGGGTATCCCATCTAACATGTTGTAAGAGAGATCAAGATAGCCAAGCTTATTGCTGGTTAATAGGAACAACCAACGATACATGGATGAGGTGAGACTGTTGTTTCCAAGATAAAGGCCTTCAATAGATGAAGAAGAAGAAGAAAAGTTGAGAAATGAAGAAGAATATGGATACATCACCTGTGACAGTTCACATCCCTCTAAAGATAAATATGAGAGTTTCGGGAGACTCAGAATTACATCTACCCAGTGATTTTGTTTGGCTAGGGAAATCCCATCTAATTCAAGTTTCTCCAAATGAGACAGATTAGACAACCACTCTATCTTTTCAACTCTACATCTTCCAACGTAACTAAGTTGAAGGTGTTGCAAGTTGGTGAGGTTTTCAAATTCTGGAGGAATGGTTCCATAAAAGGAGTTATCGGAAAGGTCAAGGTAAATTAATTGGGTCATGGAACCAATGAAGATGGGAATGTTTCCATGAAAAGAATTGATGGAAAGATCCAAATGATTCAAATAGCTTAAATTAAGCAAAGAATGGCTAATCTCACCTACAAGACCAGAGTTGCTGATTTCAAGCTTTGTAACATGACCTGTTTGGTTGTTGCACGTAATTCCTCTCCATTTACAGCAGTCATGTTCGTCAGCTGTCCAAGTAGAGAGACCACCATCAGGGTCTTTAAGGGGAGCTTTAAAAAGAAGGAGAGCGTGTATCTCCTTATCCAAACACTTGTTCATCACAACATCTGCATCAACCCCTCCTTCTCCAACTCTTACCAATTGGCTGGAAGTTGTAGTCACAATGAGTAGCAAAAGAAGTGAGAAAATTATAAAAACACAAGGATTCATAATGTCTAAATGAAACTCTTGCTGATTTTTGGTTTGTATATCAACTGCCCTCATGAGGGTTTATATAGTCTCAACTGTGAGGATGAATGATTCTAAGTAGGTGATCTCAAACTGGTGGCATACGTGTTTGGAGCAAAGAGCAAGGCAAATTAAAAATGACGAATTGGAATAAATTGCCCCGGATTAGACGTTCATAAACTTAGAAGTCTTGGTCATTTGTATTTATTATCTATTATAATACCCAAAAAAACAAAGTAACGAAATCAAATGCCAATCTAACATGAAAATAGTAAAAATATTATTTGGGTCTCTTTATAAAGTGATGTTGAATACAGATTACTTTTTATTTTTTATTTTAGAACTGTTATCAGTAGATAGAGCAAAAACTTTATCGACATAAAAACAAATCAAAATTTGTAAGCAAACATTCAATTAAACCCCAATTCAACAGCAATCACGAATCTCGCGTTCCCCCTTCATTATTATACAATTTATGTTTCTTCCTGGAGATATAGCACGCAATAAAATAGAGAACAGAGATAAAGAGAACAAATGCGCTGAGTACCTGTGATCGGCTGATAATTTACCTGATGGAAAACCAAGAAGATGACAACGGTAGCGGCAAGGTGGAAGATAAAAGCAACGACTTCGGATGTAAGAATGCGATAAATTCAAAATCCGCTAAATATTCTTTTATGATGATTATTCATTTTGTATTTATAAGTCGATAGTGACTTAAAAAAATTAAAAATGTATTATATATATATATATATATATATATATATATATATATATAGAGAGAGAGAGAGAGAGAGGTAAGTTCAATTGAGAAAAAAAATAAAAGGTTGAGAAGGGGAATCATTCTCGGCCAATAATTTTTATATATGTAAAACACATTTAGATTAAGTCATTAAAGACATTTCGGTCTTCATCAATACCATCTGTTATTCATTCATCTGGATCGTTCCTCTGTTCTTCATCAACATCATATCTTCTCCATAAACATCATCTGCTCTTCATCAACGTCATCTGTTCTTCATCAAAAAAACATCAACATCATCTGTTCATCATCAAAAAACATCGACACTTTATAAAACATCAATTCTTCATCCAAAAATTTTCGTTATTTCATCAAAATGTTGTGATTCATCATCAAAAACATTTATTCATACTATTAAGTGTAAGTCGTGATTCAATCTTGTCCAGTTTCGTTGATGTCAAACAAAATCGATAAACACAATTCATATTTATCAATGTCACATCATTTTGCGATCATCAGTCATCGAAACTTCATCAATCGAACCTTCACCAATATCAAAAAACAGATAGCAATCGAAAGTGCATCAACATAACCATATATTTGAGGATTTTTTTTTTTAAATCGCTTTTCAAGCTTGAAAAACTTCGTTTTTCATAAAAAATTTTCACAATTTTTGATCTAAACATACTGATTAGTGATCAATTTTGATACGATTTGATTTGTGTAGTAATTATTGGCTTCAATTGTTAATTCTTTACAATAATTATATAAGTTAATTTATTTGCACGCCAACTGTTCGATGAAATACATAAACTAAATATATCACGTAATATTGACAAGTGAATATTATTAAGGATACCGGATCCACCGGGTCAACATAACCCATTTATATTTATAGTGTATATTTCAAAAGATATTTACATGTGCTGTCAAATCCCTAGATTAGCTCCTATGTCATCTCCTGTAAATATGCTTATTTCCTTTGTGTAATTTGCCTATATAAGGCACGTAAATTATTGAATGTATTCAAGTTTTTCATCTCAATTTCATACCTCTTTATGGTATCAGAGCACCAAATAGCTCCATTGAGTTTCCTTCGATCCAAATCCCCTTCTGTTCCTTCCTCTTTAGATCACCATGTCCATCATTGTTGAAGTCACTGCACACGCCCATTTTCCGATTAAACTTACCTCCAACAATTTCCCTGTTTGGAGAAAACAGGTCCAAGCTACTCTAACCGGTCTTAGTCTAGACAGCTATATCGATGGTTCTGTTGAAGCGCCTTCAAAATTTCTACCCACTGATATCACAAAGCCTAATCCGGCTTATCTTCCATGGTTTCGCCAAGATCAGATCCTTCTCGGTGCTTTACTTGGAAGTTGCTCCGACACGATTCAACCTATTGTCTCTTCTGCAGAGACCTCTCGTCAAGCCTTCAAGCGTTTGACCGACAGCTACGCGAGTGTTTCCAGGTCTCGAATAATCTCCTTAAAATCGAGACTCGCTAATAATCCAAAAGGTGCACGACCGATTTCGGAATTTCTTCATGAGATGATGACCATTGTTGATGAACTTGCTTTAGCACAAAGTCCGGTAGATGAAGAAGACCTAATTGTTCACATATTAGGGCAACTGGGTGACGATTACACTCATATCTCTACTGCCTTAAAAGTCAGAGACACCCCAATTACTTTTCCTGATCTGTTTGATAAACTTGTGGATCATGAGAGGTCGATCAAAAACACCCAGTCAGCACCGATCATAGCAACAGTGAACAATACTCAAAAACACTCAAATCGCTACACTCCCAGATATAACAATGACACTCATTACACAAACAGGTCTAACAACTCTGGATCAAGACCTAGTTGTTATCAAGGACAACAAAGTGGAAATAACTTTTCCCAACGTAGTAATCGAAACCCCACTTTTTGTCAATATTGTCATATTACAGGTCATGATACTAAAGAATGCAGGAAGTTAGCACGTTTTCTTAAAGAAAACAATATCACACTCTCCATGACATCACCAAGAAACCCGACTGTTAACACTTCTTCGGCTCGACCAAGCTCACCAACACCACCATGGATGTTTGATAGTGGCGCATCTCACCATGTTGCCTCCAATCCTTCATCGTTACACACCCTATCGGAGTACGGCGGGCCTAATGAGATTGTACTAGGAAACGGTAAAAGCCTTACTATATCTCACATTGGAAACACCACACTTTCCACTCAATCGCGTTCCTTAAACTTGCAAAATGTTTTATTCGTCCCTCAATTACGCAATAATCTTGTTTCTGTTGCAAAACTATGCAAGTCTAACAATGTTTCTGTTGAATTTTTTCCCAATCATTTCTTGGTTAAGGACCTACACACGGGGGTGCATCTCATGCGGGGAGTGAACATCAATGACATTTACTATGTTGCCATTCATTCTCTTCGCAATCTTCCACAAATAAATTCCATCACAGCATCCACCAGATCACTTCTATCTTGGCATCACAAGCTTGGTCATCCGTCAATAAAAGTTCTCAAGATTCTTATTAAAAGTTTAGGACTTGATTACAATAAAATGTCTGATGTTTCGTTTCACTATGATGCTTGTTCCATGAATAAAATTCATAAAATGCCCTTTGGTGTCAATTCTTTTAAAGCCTCCAAACCACTAGAACTTGTCTATTCAGATGTTTGGGGTCCAGTTCAAAAATCAAACGATGGATACGCCTATTATGTCATATTTGTTGATTTTTATTCCAAATACACATGGATTTATCCTCTGAAGCGAAAATCTGATGTTTCCATATTATTTCCTCAATTTAAAACTTTAGTTGAAAAATATTATAACACTCCGCTCGTCTCCTTATTCACAGATAATGGAGGAGAGTATATCTCCCTTACTTCTTACCTACAAGAACATGGGATATCTCACTTCACCACTCCTCCACACACTCCTGAACAGAATGGAGTGGCTGAAAGACGACACAGACACATTGTAGAAACCGGTCTTTCCCTCTTACATCATGCCCAATTACCTCTTACCTTCTGGTCTCATGCTTTTCAAACGACAGTTCACCTTATCAATCGTCTGCCTACACCTATTCTTGATTTTCAATCTCCATTCCAACAACTATACAATGCTCCACCACGTTACCAAAGACTAAAATCGTTCGGTTGTCTATGTTACCCATGGTTGCGTCCTTATGCCTCCACCAAACTCCACCCACGCTCCACCAAGTGTATTTTTCTTGGATACTCATCCTTTAAATCAGCCTATAAATGCTACGACCCGGTCTCCCATCGTCTCTACCATTCACGACATGTTGAATTTGTGGAACACATTTTCCCTTATCCTACCATTAATTCCACCCCACTACCTCTCCCTACAGCTGCCGAATTCCTTCCAAAACCATCTATTCATCTTGATCCAAACCAAAACCCACTTCCCACTACCATTCAAAAGGCATATACTACTGCACCTGTCATTACTACGCCAAATACTTCTCTACTAACTTCTTCTACACCGATGCCCAACACGTCACCCTCCTCACCATCCCCACTATCTTCTTCCTCTTTACCCAATCACTCCCATAACTCCACTACTCCATCATCAACATCTTCTTCCACTTCACCTGTCATCACATCTCACCCCACCTCTCAACTAAACTCCCCAATATCCCAGACCACTACCTTACCTCCCCCATGCACCCGTAAACGCAATCCCAAATATTTCAATTCTAATTTTATTAATTCCACCACCCTTCACCCAATTCCACCATCACTTGAGCCATCCACCCATAACCAAGCTCTAAGAGACCCCAAATGGCGTAATGCCATGGACTCGGAATTCAATGCCCTTCTTCAAAATCAAACCTGGGAAATTGTACCTCCAACATCTCACACCCCCATTAGTTGCAAGTGGATATTCCGTGTTAAACGAAAACCCGATGGTTCCATTGATAAATACAAAGCATGTCTCGTTGCTAAAGGCTTTCTCCAGAAGTATGGAAAAGATTACTTTGATACCTTCAGTCCTGTCACCAAACCTGTCACCATTCGTACCATTCTCTCCATCGCCTTATCAAAAAATTGGCCATTACGACAACTAGATGTCAACAATGCCTTCCTTCAAGGAACTCTTCATGAAGAAGTCTTTATGACTCAACCTCCGGGGTATGTTCATCCCCAATTCCCTCACCACATATGCAAGCTCAAAAAATCCATATACGGACTAAAACAAGCTCCTAGAGCTTGGTACACCGAGCTCACCACTTTCCTTCTTCAGTTTGGCATTCAAAAGTCATTAGCAGATGCCTCTATGTTCATCTACAAACGCCATAATATCACTTGCTACTTTATGGCTTATGTAGATGATATTGTTCTCACAGGAAATGATTCCATATTTCTAAATCACTTCATCAATGCCTTAAGCACCAAATTTTCATTAAAAGATCTTGGCATCCTCCATCATTTCCTAGGTGTTGAAGTCATTCCCACAACTTCAGGCCTCTTCCTATCTCAGCATCGTCACATTCAAGAGGTACTTAATCAATTTCACATGGATGGTGCCAAAGATGTAACTATCCCTCTTAGTTCCACTGATCCTTTGTCTGCTACTGACTCATCACCTACTGTTGATGCCACTCCTTACCGTAAGCTTGTCGTTTCTCTTCAATACTTAGCATTTACTCGCCCATATATCTCCTTTGCCGTCAACAAACTCTCTCAATTCATGCATGCTCCTCGACAATCTCATTGGCAATCCCTCAAACGTCTTCTTCGATACCTTAAAAGAACCATTCATTATGGCCGATTCCTAAACCGTAACTCTCCTCTCACTCTCTCGACTTTCTCTAATTCTGTTTGGGGTGGTGTTCATGATGCGGGTAGATCTACTACAGCATACATTTTATATCTCGGTACAAGCATAGTCTCATGGAGGTCTACCAGGCAAAAGTCGGTCTCTCGTTCCTCCACTGAAGCTGAGTACAAGGCCTTAGCCAATGCCTCTGCTGAAATCCTCTGGTTAAAGAACTTACTAAAAGAATTGGGAATATGAGCCATGCAAACACCAACCCTATTTTGTGATAACACCGGTGCTACGTATTTATGTGCGAATCCAGTCTATCACTCACGAATGAAGCATGTAGCTTTGGACTATCATTTTGTTCGGGAACAAGTCTCCAGTGGCCTTCTCCGAGTTCTTCATATCAACTCGCATGATCAACTTCCATTTATATTTATAGTGTATATTTCAAAAGATATTTACATGTGCTATCAAATCCCTAGATTAGCTCCTATGTCATCTCCTGTAAATATGCTTATTTCCTTTGTGTAATTTGCCTATATAAGGCACGTAAATTATTGAATGTATTCAAGCTTTTCATCTCAATTTCATACCTCTTTAAATATGCCTTTACACGAGAATCAATGTATGTCTTTTAAAAATACAGGGCAACTATGTAATTCATTTGTGAATAACATATAAAAATTATTTTCACATGCGAATACATGTAATATTCACAAATGAATACATGTAATATTCATAAATGATAATGTATTTTTTTCGAAAAAAAAAACATTGTTTTGAGGTCCTAAACAAGTTTGTAATTCATATGTGAATAACATATAAGAATTATATCCGCATGTGAACATATGCAATATTCACAAATGAATATATATGTAATAATCAAATGTAAATATATATATATATATATATATATATATATATATATATATATATATATATATATATATATATTTATGTATGTATGTATATATGTATGTATGTATGTATTATTCACAAATGAATAAAATTGTCAATAAAACCGATGACTACAAAATATATAAAATTAAAGATAAAAAAGTATTTGATATGAATATATATTTATTCACATACAACTAATCTTTTTAGGTTAATAAAATAATTATATAAGCATATATATTTTTATTAATGTTATATTCATTTGTGAATAAATGAAAACTTTTATTTTCCGGAAGATTATAAACATAGAAAAATGTCATTTTGAGGCCCTAAACAGTCCCGAATGGCCGAAAAACACCATACATCACGGCGAAGCGGTGAGCTTTGTAAATCGCACCATTTTAAATCAAATATGCGGATTTCTTCCAATTCTGAGACTCAACTTCATTGCAGCATATTGTTTTGATGATGTCATTAAATTTTCATTCCTACTAGTGATGACATCATCATGACATGCTATTTATTCATATCCCGAATGGCCGAAAAACACCGTACGTCACGGCGAAACGGTGAGTTTTGTAAATCGCACCATTACACATCAAATATGCGAATTTATTCCAATTCCGAGACTCAACTTCATTGCGGCAAATTGTTTTGATGATATCATTAAATTTTCATTCCTACTAGTGATGACATCATCATGACATGCTATTTATTCATATATGAATAAAGTTTAGAAATCATTACGACATATTTACTGATGTTGTTACTAACTTCAATCTCACTAGTAAAAATATCATTGTAATCTGTTATTTTTATTTATGTAAATAAACTATACCTGTTGATTTATTTATTTTGTGAATACAACCTTTATATATAAAAATAAATAATACACTATAAGAATTGGTTTGTGAATAGTTTTTTTTGTATATTGTAACAATGTTATTTTACATGTAAAATCAACATTATACTAAGACAAACAACATTGTATTGGTTCATGAATATCATTTGCATTTGAATTTAACACGATCAAAATGAAAAATATATTAAATTGTATAACATTACACGTGATTATAAAAACATATTGTCTTCGTCAATGATATCTTCTCAATTACGTCAACCAATCGTCAACCACTGGGATATGAACCAACCATTAATTGAAATGTTATTCTTTTATTGAGTTATAATGATACCTGAAAACATGTGAATACACATAAAAATGTTAAAAATATACTTTTAGTTCATAATAATAGCGATTTATCACATTCTAATTATCACATGGTATATTCACATATGAATGTATAATCATATGTGAATATCATATGATATATGTTGTTTATATTGTATATTTACATGTGATATTACATGGTATATTCACAAATGAATATTACATAGTATATTCACAAATGAATATTATATGGTAGATTCACATGTGAATATTATATGGTATATTTACTAGTGAATATTACACATTCTAGTCACATCTAAATATTGCATGGTATATTCATTCATGAATATTACACAGTATATTCACATATGAATAATATATAGTATATATACTTGTGAATATGATACATTATATTCATATTTAAATATTAAACGATGCATTCACTTGTGAATATTACATAGTATTTTTACTTGTAAGTATTAGATGATATATTCACTTATGAATATTAGATGGTATATTCATATGTGAATATTGCACAGTCTATTCACATATGAATATTACACAGGATATTAACATATGAATATTACAAGGTATATTCACAAATATATATAATTTTTATATGTTATTCACATATGAATAACATATAAAATTATATATTTGTTTTGTGTTTTAATAATCATATACTGATTAAGGTGCAAAAACATATTCATATGTGAATATAACGTGGTAATTTAGTTTATGCATTTCATCAAACAGTTGGAGTGCATACAAGTAAGGTTTTTTAAAAATGCTAAAAACATGATACTTTGACTATTTAAAACTTACAAATAGTAGATTAATAGAGATTATATGAAATTTTTCAAAAAAAAATGATTTGATGTTTTTCTAACCTTAATTTCAAAGTTTTGTTTGATGATCGATGTTGAATGAATGATATGAACTGAAACTGTTGTTGATTATCGATGATGTTGATCTAATGACACTGGGAGTATAATTAATCGTAGATGTTGAAGATATGCTTGTATTCAAGCATAATTGAAGGTTGGATTGAAATAACCGAAAACGGATTTTTTTTGTCTATTGTTGAATGATGTTGATGAACGTGTTTTTGACGAAGATGGATGATTGATTAACACTGGATGATGTTGATCGAGGATTTAATTGAAGAAATTAAAACATATACGTTCAGTTATCGTGTATTGTAAGTTATCGTGTATTGTAAATTATAAAAGTGAATAATATTAGGAAATATTATGTAAATTTGAATGTTGAGTTCTAACAGATGGTTTTTACTAGAAATAAAGTAAAACTATGCTTAGAATCATTCAGAAAGTATTGGAAGTCTTATGAGATTCCAATCAAATTCTATATAGTGAAATTTAGCGAAAATATAAAATTTGAAATAAGTAAAATTTTATTATTTAAAGTTGTAAAGAATCTCGTTAGAAAAGTTTAGGCAAAAACTTCGTTGAAATCCGAGTTATAAGGAAGAAGTTATGACCAATCGAAGATCCGCGATAAAACCGACAAGAGTAAAAAGTTAGTTTCTGATAAACTACTTTTTAGCCTTAGTGATCTAAATGAAAGTTGTAGAACTCGTTAAAATAATAAACTTTCATATAAAAAACTCTTAAATATGAATTCGTATGAGGAAGTTATGATTTTTCTAAGTTTCGGAATAGTAGTAGACAACTAAAAACTCGAAATAAAGATCGAGCGATATTTAGCCGACACAACCTAAACGAGAATCGAAGGTCACGTCAATAGTAGTACAATGGTAAAAAGTCTGACGAAAACGGACGTCGGATGAAGAAGTTATGAATTTTTAACGGATTTTCCTGTCCCGGTCTGTTAAAAATAATAATATTAAAATTAAAATCAAAATTAACCAACGAAGTCTAAACAAAAGTTGTAGAGCATAATTTTACCTACGCATGCATATAAAGAATGTCAAAAACGGAGTTCGTATGCGAAAGTTATGAATTTTAGAAGATTATAGCTCATTTTCCGAGTAATTCCGCATGGATAAGTCCAGAATAGGCCACGTCAACGGATCTTAGCTGGTGCCCCGTGTCCAACGTCGTGACTCATCCGGAAGCAGCAGCCGACGCGTGTGCACCCCGTGTCCGAGCCGGAGACCCAGCCGATGACACGTCCGAAGCCGATGACTCCGCTCCTTCCGAGCATCGCCCTTCTGCCGCATGTACCAAGCCTCACATCGGTGTCAGCCGCCCTTCGCTCCTGCTGACATGCGCCTCTCCCTCCTTGCTTCAGATCCGACCCTCGCAACCTCGCCCCTATAAATAGAAGACCTGGGAGATTGCCCGGGTACTTTTAGGAAATTGGCAATTTTGACCCCCTTTTCAATATTTTGACATCCTCCGAAGGCCCGGTATCAATTTTAGCACCCAAAACACACCCCGAAGTGCCCGAAGACCCCGAGAAATTTATCTTTTCGGTTTGAAGCCCTACCTTCGCAAAGCCCGGTTTTTAAGAAAGCTCCCGGTTTTTATAGAAGAAAGCTATTTATAGTAACGAAGTGCTGCCCAAATTACTATTTTAACCCCGGTTACTTCAAAGTGAGTTTCAATATATAGGAACAATTGTATGTTATGTGCTATAAGTGCTATGTGCTTTTCAGTTGTTATTATTTCTGCTATTTATGATAGCAAAGTTATACCTTTGACCATGTGATTAGTGAAAGGACTTAGATTCACGATGGTACTAGTATGTAGCCTCTGATCATGTAGAGCATGTCTCCGTAAGAGAATGACTTCTATTCTATGGTATTGACAAATGGTTAGACATGGCTATAAGTCTGACATCTACCAAAATGTTAATCAGAAATTGCATGTCTTCTGTGCTATTTGGGCCAAAGCTTTATTGATGTATATCAAGTTTGGAAATTGTTATGTCTCATTGATTGTATATCTTTGAATCAAGTCATTGATTGATATGGAAAGTTTGTCACATGATTCATGTATGCCTTTGTTGTTCCTTGTTCCTCTTTGCTTCTGCCATATTGAAGTGTATATATGGCATAACATTATATTGTATCTATTGTTGAACTCACTAAGCGTCACCGCTTACCCTCTCAATGTTTTAATATATTGCAGGCAATAAGCATCCAGTATAACTTTATACTGTTGGAAGAATTAAAATAGTTTATACTATTACTTTTGTATTTACGTTTTAGTATGTAAAAAATATACAATATCCTGGGTAGTTTTGTAATAAACTTAAACTTAGTCGGTTTGTATCCAATCGTTTGTAAATAAACTATCAATGTAAAATATTATTTGTGAATATGCATGTAGCATGTTTTGGAGTAACAACTGTTTTAATATTATGAAAGTGAGGATTTTTCAATCATGGTATCAAAGTGTGGTTTAAGCGAACTAAATGCCACGGATTGACGTTTAGACTTAAACTATTGAAAGTTCAATATATGAACTAATTCATTGTAATTATATGGATACAAACCATAGGAAAGACTCAAGTAGGGTATTAAGGTAATGATAAACCCTAGTATTCTAAAATACGATGTTATCACATATTGCAGAATAATGGCTGAACAAGTTAGTAGCCATACCCTTGATGTCGGTGGGGGTCCTCAACCTGAGGAAGTGAATACTCCAGTATCTCCTCGTGAGGACCGACTCTTGGGTAAACTTACCGGTGTTATTCGATAGACTCTCGAAGAACACAAAAAGAATGGTGATAAAGGAAAATAGAAAGCCACTGGAGAATCTTCAAAAGGAGAGGTGAAGCATCCCTCATTTAAAGATATCAAGAGTAGTGGTGCTACAGAGTTTTCTAGTGTTCTTAATCCCATTGTTGTTCTTACCTGGATCCAGAACACATAGAAAGTATTTCATGTCTCTCATGTGGATAATGAAGACAAGGCTAATTATGCATCTGCAATGCTCATCGGAGAAGCCTTAGTCTGGTGGGAAGCAACATATGAAGCTCTCAACGGGTATGACCAGGAGAATTTATCCTGGGAAATGTTCAAAACTCGTTTTCTAGAAAAGTATTGTCCTCTAGACATGAGGAGGAGATTGGAGAAGGAATTCCTCGAGCTTAACCAGGGAGGAATGACTGTGAATGAGTATAAAACTCAGTTTAATCAAAGAGCAAGATTTGCTACAAAGTACATTCCAACTGAAGACGAGAAAATTCAGTTATTCATGGAGGGACTACAGCATGAAATCCACGATTTTTTTGTCAATCGAGATGCTCTGTCATTCGATAAAGCCGTTGAGTATGCTCGAAAACGCGAGCATGACCTAGAAATACGTGGTGCCACTTTTACTGTTCCGAAGCATCCACGTATTGAAAGAACTGTTCTTGTTCCCTCTATTCCACCCACTCAATCTGTTCGATCTGATCCTAACAAACAAGTGTAATCTCAAAGTACTTTTCGTGGTCGCTGTCGATCACAATCTTTTTCCATGCAATTTCCTTCATGTCGTGTTTGTGGAAGAAATCATCCAGGCCAATGAAAAATAGACAAGGAATCTGTTGTATGTTATAGATGTGGAGAAACGGGTCATATAAAGCCAGCTTTCCCAAGAAAAGATGTTACTTGCTATGCATGTGGTATTACTGGCCACAAGAAGCGTTTTTGCCCTACTCTTACTAGTCAGATGACGGGAAGTCAAGCTAATATTCAACAACCGGCGAGAAGTCAAGCTTCTGTTCAACAATAAAAGGGTACTCCAACTAAAAAGGAGGAGGTGCTAAAAGCTAAGGGTCGTGCATTCCAGATTACCACAGAGGAAGCACGCGAGGACCCGAATGTTGTGATGGGTACATTTCTTTTCAACTCTAGACATGCTCACATCTTATTTGATTCCAGTGCCTCAGATTCTTTTGTGTCTTATGAATTTGTGCATTCTTTTCAAACTACTTTCTATACACTCGCGCAACCATTTCAGGTAGATATTATGGGAAGTATATCTTTACTTGCTGATAAAATCTATAGGGATTGTGTCATAGAAATCGAAGGCTATAATTTTCTTGCTAATCTAATCCCTATCTCCTTGCCCAACTTCAATATTATTCCCGGCATGGATTGGTTGTCAAAGAACCACACAAAACTCTTGTGCTATGAAAAGATAGTACGCATTCCTGTTGAAGGAGAGAATCCTATCTATGTCTACGGTGAACAAAGAATCTTCAAAATAATCTCTTTCCTTAAAGCTCGTAAATTCATATCGAAGGGATGTTCTATCTGTATGGCCGACATAGTTTTTATCTCAAAAGAGGAAAAGAAAAATGTAAATGATGTTCTGCTGTTAAAGAATATCCTGATGTCTTCCCCGAAGAATTGCCCGGAGTTCCTCCGGATAGGCAAGTAGAATTCCGAATTGATCTTGTGCTTGGTGTTGGTCCGACTGCAAAGATTCCTTATCGTCTTGCACCAGCTGAGATGAAAGAAATGATGATCCAATTGCAGGAATCACTCGACAAAGGCTTTATTTGATCAAGTACCTTTCCTTGGGGTGCTCCGGTATTGTTTGTCAAGAATAAGGACGGTTCGATGCGAATGTGCATTGATTATCGTAAGCTAAATAAAGTGACTATCAAGAACAAGTACCCACTACCTTGCATTGATGATTTATTCGATAAACTTCAGGGTGTTAGCTATTCTCAAAGATTGATTTGAGATCTGGCTATCATAAGTTGAAAGTGCACGAGTCGGATGTACCGAAGACTGCTTTTCGTACTCGTTATAGACATTATGAATTCCTTGTCATGTCGTTCAGTCTGACAAATGCTCCTGCTGTATTCATGGATATGATGAATCGGGTATGCTGCCCAATGCTCGATAAATTTGTCATCGTATTCATTGATGATATTCTAATATATTCAAAGTCTGAAGCTGATCATGTCATTCATATTTGTGCGGTATTAGAACTTCTTCGAAAGGAGAAACTATACGCTAAATTCTCGAAATGTGAATTTTGGCTTCGCCAAGTTCAATTTCTTGGCCATGTTATTTCAGGTGACGGTATATCTATAGATCCTACCAAAATCGAAGTCATTCAAAATTGGGAAGTGCCCCATAATGCTTCTGAAATTCGCAGTTTCATGGGTCTCGCAGGATATTACCGAAGATTCATTAAATACTTTTCCCGTATTGTCGTACCTTTCACGAGTCTTAAATGTAAGGAAGCAAAGTTCGAATGGGGTGAAGCCCAAGAAAAAGCTTTCTCAACTGTAAAAGATCTTTTGGCTCATGCTCCAATCTATCACTTCTAGAAGGTGATGATGATATCTCCGTATATAGCGATGCTTCAAGATTGCGACTCGGTTGTGTGTTGATGCAACGTGGTAAAGTGATATCATATGCCTCAAGACAACTGAAAGATTATGAAAAGAATTATCCCACTCATGAACTCGAACTCGTTGCAGTGGTATTTGCGCTAAAACTTTGGAGGCATTATCTTTTTGGTACAAAATGCCAATTATTTACCGACCACAAGAGTCTCAAGTATATATTCAGTCAGCAAACTTTGAATATGAGATAACAACGAGCCATGGAACTGATCAAAGATTATGACTATGAAATCCTATATCATCCCGGAAAGGCCAATGTAGTTGCCGATGCACTTAGTAGGAAAGTTTATTGTAATAGTATGTGTTATACTATTACTCACACTACAGTAAAGTTTACTATTCTTGATGAACTAGAGAAATGGAAAGAAGAAGCCTTAAAACCAGAAAATGTGAAGAAAGAAGGGATGGTACATTATACCGATGTTTTAGTTGATGATCCACGAGGATTGAAGGTATTTAAGAATCGGCTATGGATTCCAATGATTGGTGGATTAAGACATAAGGTTTTAGATGAAGCCCATAAATCTAAACTTTCAATACATCCTAGTACAAGCAAAATGTACTATGATGTACGGGCTGACTATTGGTGGCCAAGATTAAAGAGAGACATTGGAAGATATGTACAGGAATGCTTGATATGTTTACAAGTCAAAACAGAGCACTAAAAGCCTTATGGAGCCGCAGAAAGTCTTAGTGTTCCTATATGGAAATGGGAAGAACTGTCCATTGATTTTATTACCAAATTGGCAAAGACTGCTAGACAGCATGATAGCATTTGGGTAATTGTTGACCGCCTAACTAAGAGTGCACATTTTCTCGCCATGCGTGAAACAGCTCCAATGGAGAAATATGCACAAGTATACCTAGATGAAATTGTTGCAAGACATGGTGTGCCACTAAAGATCATTTCCGATCATGATACTCGTTTCACTTCTCATTTTTGGGCAAGTATGCAATGTGAATTGGGATCTCGAGTTGCTCTTAGCACAACTTATCATCCCTAATCAGACGGTCATACAGAGAGAACAATCCAAACAGATATGCTTCGTGCATGTGTTTTGGAGTTCAGTGGTAACTAGGATAAGTATTGACCGCTTTTTGAATTCTCATATAATAATAGTTACCACACTTCAATCAAAATGTCACCGTATGAAGTATTATATGGTCGTAAATGCCGTACTCCATTATGTTGGTGTGAAGTAGGACAGAAAATCCATGGAGGCCCTGAAATGATTCAAGATACCATAGACAAAATTCAAATCGTACGTGAAAGAATGAAAGCGGCCCAGGATCAACAAAAGTCCTATACAGAAAAGAGGAGACAACCCATAGAATTCCAGGTGGGTGATTTCATAATGCTAAAGGTATTCCCATGGAAAGGTCTTATGCGATTTGGAAAGAAAGGAAAACTAAGTCCCAAGTTTGTTGGTCCTTTCAAAATCATCCAGAGAATTGGTAAGCAAGCATACCGCTTGGAATTACCTAAAGATTTGGCAGGTATTCATGATGTCTTTCATGTGAGTTATCTGCGCAAATGCTTGAGCATCTATGATGAAACGGTTCCATTAGCCGAGGTGAAATTGGATAATAAGTTAAGATATGTAGAAGAGCCTGAAGAGATCGTGAATGAAAGAACAACTAATCTACGTAATAAAGAAGTAGAATTGGTGCTTGTCAAATGGAAACACCATTGAGGCCCAAATTATACTTGGGAAAATAAGAGTGAAATAAAAGCAAAATATCCCCATTTGTTTTAATCGATGAAATTTGGGGACGAAATCCTCAAAAGGAGGAGGTATTTGTAACATACACGTTCAGTTATTGTGTATTGTAAATTATAAAAGTGAATAATATTAGGAAATATTATGTAAATTTGAATGTTGAGTTCTAACAGATGGTTTTTACTAGAAATAAAGTAAAACTATGCTTAGAATCATTCAGAAAGTATTGGAAGTCTGATAAGATTCCAATCAAATTCCATACAGTGAAATTTAGCGAAAATATAAAATTTGAAATAAGTAAAATTTTATTATTTAAAGTTGTAAAGAATCTCGTTAGAAAAGTTTAGGCGAAAATCTTGTTGAAATACGAGTTATAACGAAGAAGTTATGACCAATCGAAGATCCGCGATAAAACCGGCAAACACTATGTCGCGTAAAAAGTGAGTTTCCGATAAACTACTTTTTAGACTTAGTAATCTAAATGAAAGTTGTAGAGCTCGTTAAAATAATAAACTTTCATATAAACAACTCTTAAATCTGACTTCGTATGAGGAAGTTATGATTTTTATAAGTTCCGGAATAGTAGTAGACAACTAAAAACTCGAAATAAAGATCGAGCGATATTCAGCCGACACAACCTAAACGAGAATCGAAGGTATCGTCAATAGTAGTACAACGGTAAAAAGTCTGACGAAAACGGACGTCGGATGAAGAAGTTATGAATTTTTAACGGATTTTCCTGTCCCGGTCTGTTAAAAATAATTATATTAAAATTAAAATCAAAATTAGCCGACGAAGTCTAAACAAAATTTTTAGAGCATAATTTTACCTACGCATGCATATAAAGATCGTCAAAAACGGAGCTCGTATACGAAAGTTATGAATTTTTGAAGATTTTGGCTCATTTTCCGAGGAATTTCGCATGGATAAGTCCAGAATAGGGCACGTCATCGGATCTTAGCCGGCGCCCCGTGTCCGATGTCGTAACTCATCCAGAATCAGCAGCCGACGCGTGTGCACACCGTGTCCGAGCCGGAGACCCAGCCGATGACGCGTCCGAAGCCGATGACTCCGTGTCTTCCGAGCATCGCCCTTCTGCCGCGTGTACCGAGCCTCGCATCGGTGTCAGCTGCCCCTTGCTCCTGCTGACATGCGCCTCTCCCTGCCTGCTTCAGATCCGACCCTCGCAAGCTCTCCCCTATAAATGGAAGCAAGGTTCTAAAAAGCTCGCCATGGCTCCGCCATGGCGCGCCACGACTCCAAGGCTTGCACCTGCCGCCAAGCTTTGCCAAAACGCCGCCTTAACTCATATATGTGTATAAAAATGAATAATAGTTGAAAATACATATAAAAATATTAGTTATATAGAAAATTGTCGCCTTAAGTCATGCCTTACAAACGTCATGACTTGCCAAGGCTCGGAAAAGTTTGAGGCTTGACATTGCCGCCAAGTCACGCCTTACGTTATTTAGAACCTTGAATAGAAGACCTGCGAGATTGCCCGGGTACTTTTAGGAAATTAGCAATTTTGGCCCCCTTTTCAATATTTTCAATATTTTTACACCCGTCAAAGCCTCGATATCAATTTTAGCACCCGAAACACGCCCCGAAGTGCACGAAGACCCCGAGAAATTTATCTTTTAGGTTTGAAGCCCTACCTTCGCAGAGCCTGGTTTTCAAGAAAGCTCCTGGTTTTTATAGAAGAAAGCTATTTATAGTAACGAAGTGCTACCCAAATTACTATTTTCACCCCAGTTACTTCAAAGTGAGATTCAATATATAGGAACAGTTGCATGTTTTGTGCTATATGTGCTATGTGCTTTTCAGTTGTTATTATTTCTGCTATTTATGATAGCAAAGTTATACCTTTGACCATGTGATTAGTGAAGGGACTTAGATTCACGGTGGTACTGGTATGTAGCCTCTGACCATGTAGAGCATGTCTCCGTAAGAGAATGACTTCTATTCTATGGTATTGGCAAATGGTTAGACAGGGCTATAAGCCTGAAATCTACCAAAATGTTAATCAGAAATTGTATGTCTTCTGTGCCATTTGGGCCGAAGCTTTATTGATGTATATCAATTTGGAAATTGTTATGTCTTGTCACAACTAGGAAATTCGATTCCTTGTAAACATTTAACAATGATAACAAATGTGAACCAACAACGTGAAAGCACATATGATGCTTATTCAGTAAAAACGAATTGTCCATCAAACACTCTATGCAAGCACTGCAAATAGTCAACAAATATTTGGAAACCCTAGAAATGCCGGTTTAAGTCCATTATGGACTAGGATTTCCTTATTGGACCTATTGGGCCAATAAGCTTTCAATTTGACTATTTTGGGCTTAAAACTCTTAAATGGGCTCTAATTGGACCCACTTTCATTTATTTTAACATTTTGGGCCATATTGGGCCTAGAATGAAGTAAAATACTTTAATGGGCCTTATTGGGCCACAACTAACCTAATTAACCTTAATGGACTATGAAGCCCATTATTTCTGACAAATTGGGTTGTAAATCATCATGGGAGCCCAATGGGTCAAAAAATCATCAAATTGGGCCCACAATATGGATTTAAGCAAAAAGGCCCAAAACTCTCTTCTCTTTTCTCTAATTCTTGGCCCAAGTGGGAAAACAACAAAAAAAAAAAGAGAGAAGGGGATTAAGAGAGTTGACTTTTAGGTTGACACCTCATGATTATCCAACATATCTCTAAGTAATATCTTCCATGTATCCATGCATAGTTTCATGTATCAATGCAAGCTCATCTCTTCCCCCTCTCTCCTTATCCACGGCCGAGATCACCCCACACCACCACCATTTTCATTTTTATCAAACTCTTACAAGAAAAACTCTCAAGAACTCTTCCTTTTTCTCCAAATTTTCGAGCATTGGTGTGTGACTTCAAGGAGTTTACCAATTAATATCATCATTCTTTGTAAGTAATTACTTGAATCCATGGCTTAACTTCTACATTTCATCAAACATCTCATCTTAGCTCATGCAAATTCATGATCTAACTCCCTAGAACCATCTAAGTTCGAAAACTTCCTCAAGAAGTTGCTAGGGCCGAAATCTTCTCTCAAATCTTCATCAATTCTAAATCCAAACCATAAGGTGAGTTTCATACCCCTTTCTTTTCGGTTTTTATGAGTTTTATGGGGGAGAATACAAGAAAATGTGTAGATCTATGTGTATATGTATGCTATGTGTGATTTGATGCATGTATGTGTGTGATATCATGTGTTTTGTGATGAATATGTTACCAAAAAGGGGTGTAAACCCGAGATCTATGACATTAGAAAGGAAACAAGCATAATCTAAGCTATCTTACACTAAACAAGTCAAGAAAAATAGTTTATAAGGTCATGATGAACATGTTCTAACATAAAACCCATTTTTGGGCTTAAATTTTCAAAAATACAAAACTGCGGGTACAAATCAACAAGTCATGGTTTCTTGAAGGTTAAAAAGGTCAAAACAGTTCCTATAATTATTTTTCTGAACACTAGGAATTTCAAGGGACTTAAAATGTAAATTTTTGGCCTAATGGGCTATTTATGGGCTTTTCGGCCCAATAAGCCTCAAAAATGCGAAAATGGTAAGTTGAGGGGCTGGAAATGTAACTTCTTGTAAAACAGGGGGTAATTACCATAACAAAATGTTTATAAGGGTCAAAAATGCTTTTCACTAACAAAAAGGACCAAAAATGTAAACTTTTTAGATTTTAGGCCAAAACTGTAAAAGTTGTGAAAAATGGGTCCCTAACCGAGAATCACTATTCTGGAGGGGCTGAAGCTGTCAACAAAGTAAAATTTGGGTTAAAATCGTGTTTTCATCAAATAAATAATACAAAAGTGTCAAGAAAAGGGTTTTAAGGACTAAAAATGAAATTCTTTTATATAAAAAGGACTAAAAGTGTTATTTTTACAAAAGAAGGGTAGTGAAAAGGGTCAAATTCCACTTTCAAACAAATTAATTCATTAATACAAAATACGAGATCCACTACTACTGACGAAACGGAAAACAAATACACTCTCAACAACAAATATCGTTACAAAACGAATTAATTCGGTCTCGAATCAATAACAAAACAAAATCGTAAAACCAAAGCATTTCAATAAACACGCGATAACTATGATGAGCTAACTTACAAACTTTGGGCTTGGAAGTTTCAAATCGTGCTTTTTGGGCCTTGCTAGCCCATTGACACGATCTTTGGGCCTAAAGGGAATATGCTTACGTGTTATTGGGCCTTCTATGATCTAATTCCATGTAAAAAGACTTTCAATAGCTCTAATGTGCTATTGGGACCTAGTGGCCCATTAGTACTGCTAGTGAGGTCGAGAAGTCAAATGCGAGTGGGGCCAAGTGTCTTTCGCATTCCCGATAGCCTTGAATAACTCTTCGAAATATAGGGACTTCGTACTCTCCTATCTCCTCGGTTGTTGGGCTTATGAGAAATCAAAGTAAACAGATTCAGGACGATAAACAAGAGTAATCATGGTGGATGGATTAAGTGAGTAGTAACGGCCGACGCCTTTAAGGATCGTTCGTAATCTGTAGTTATAAACTAGTCGTTTTCTTTAATGCGTGATTATAACAACTCACAAACCCTAATTAATCCAACGCCACCCGGGTAATCAAAATCATTCGACGTATCGGTATAACAATAGACAATTCATTGTATTTTATGTATTGGGAAAACATCGGGTTTTCCTGGGAAGTTCAACATTTTCACTTGCGTGATGTATACAAAGGTTCAACAATTATACATGTTTTGAAAATCAACAAGCATATATTCACGGATCTTCACACTTTTTATAAACAATTATCTTTTCAGAAAATATCGGATTTTCTGGGTTTTACAAACTACACCAAATCTTTTTACCACAACATTACTTATGAAGTCACCAACATTTCATATGTTGACGTTTTTTTTTCCAAAATAACTTGTATTCTCAGGTAACAGGTAAGCCGAAGAATAAGTACTAAGTAATGTCATGGTGTTTTGCTTATATTATCTATCAGACAGTTTATGTTATGAAATTGTATTGTCTGAAACAATGTACTGGATGTAAACAATATCAGTTGTAATATTTCAATGCATGGTGATGAATTATGTTATTATTCATGTATATTCATTGTGATGGTATTCAATTTAAGTCACAAGAGCCCTCGGACGTTTCCGCCGTCTGGTTTGGGGGTGTGACAGGTTGGTATTAGAGCTCTGTTTATAGTGAACTAGCATATCTAACCACACATTGATATGCAACTATAAACCAAAAAGAGGGACTAACACAACTCTGAACAAAACAACTAAAACATAACGATAAAAACATCTTTGCTTGTGTGAATTAGGAAACAGAACATAATACCGAACCAAACAAGATAATGCTAGCATCTCGGTTAAGCCAGGACTGTTCATAGTCATATCAAGGAGTGGATGTAGCCTGATCAACTACATTCCCTCCAAGGTACAACTATCACATGTCCTGAGGAAATCATGATGGCTAGGGAACCTAAAAACATACCCCTTTATCACCAAGAAGAGAACATCCGTTCAATCTATACAATAATTGTAGAGTCATAGGAGTAATGATAGTTTATTCGTATACCTCCTGTCAGTCGCTATGGAAGGGGAGCAGCAGGGCATTCAGTTTCATCAGGTCTTAGTGGCTCACGGGATGATTGAAGATGAGCCTGAATAAGATCAAGGGGAGCACACGACGTTGGGCCTGACGAGTACACGGACACTGACTACGAGTTTGATGAGGCCAAGGATGAAATGGAGGAAGGACAAGACTCAGGTGAGGACTCCGCCACATCACCTGACAGCGAGGCGCAACAAGACCATCCAACCCCACCAGTGAATCCCGCAAGGGAGAATCGCTCCCCCGAAGCTGAGATTGCCACCTTGTGGCAACAGCTATTCGCCATGGAAGCACGTGCAGTGCGAGCTGAGCATGAGAGCGATGAGGTCATTGGAGAAATGACTGAGATGGCTCAGTTGTTGGCTCAGCATTTCAGCATATGATCTCGCTACTGTCATAGGGCGCTCCATAAAGTGTTAAGAATAGACTTATCTTACTAGTACTATGATCTATGCTATGTATCCCGACTCTATGTTTAAGTGATTACACTACTCATAGAGCCGTTATGCTGCCAAACTTATACCGCTTATGTATGCTCTTTCGAGCAAAATTTTCATGTATCAAAATGCGGATAATAGTAATGAAAAATCTTATATGTTTACTGTGATGTTTTAATCTGCTATGTGTTACATATCTATGATTGTATGCTAAATTGTGAAATTACTTAAGGTTGTGCCACACACCTACTTCATAGGATCACAACCTCACAAAAACCACAGACACTCAACATCTTTCCATTCCATGACAGAAAGATGCGTCAACGACCCACTCACAGAAACCCTGGGCCAACCCCACCCGAAGTCGACTCAGCTGCATTCCAAGCAGCTGTATCTGCTGCGGTCACTGCAGCGATGACACAAATTCACCAAAGGAACAATGGAGGAGTCGACGGACAAGGGTCTGGAAGTTCAAACAACGGGATGAATCAAGGACATACCAAAACATGTTCCTACAAAGACTTCACCAACGCCAAACCACGGACCTTTAACGGAACTGGAGGAATGATCACCCTGAAACGATGGATCGAGAAGGCGGAATCGGTGTTCGAGATATGTGATTTCCCCGAGAAGATGAAGGTGAAGTTTGCCGCATGCACTTTCGTTGACCATGCGCTCACTTGGTGGAACGGACACGTGGAAGCCATGACACTCCCCGTAGCCAATTCCATGCCATAGGCAGAGATGAAAGAAATGCTGATGGCCGAGTACTGCCCTCGTGCCGAAATTCAGAAAGTGAAACAAGAGTTGTAGAATCTCACTGTCCGGAACGCTGATATAGATGCATACATATCAAGGTTTAGCAAACTGTCTCTGCTATGCCCTAGCATGATCACCTCAGAAGGAAAGAATATCGAATGATTCATCTGGGGACTAACCTCCCCAATCCAAGGAAACGTGATAGTTGCAAATCCCGAAACTTTCGACAGTGCCAAGAGATTGGCCAAGAAGTTGTATGACCACAACAACAACAAGGGTGAGAAGCCAGTGGAGGCTGAAGGTAAGAAGGAAAATGACAACAAAAAGGGGAAGAACAACAAGAGGAAGGGACGCCAAGGCTCCGAATCATCCAAGAAGCAGCAAACAGTGGCAGTTAATGCTACAACCACTCATGTTCCACCCACACTACATGCTCCAGCCTCAGCTGCTCCAAGTGATCCTAGGCCTTATTCCGGTAATCTTCCTAAGTTCAACAAGTGTGGTCTCCATCACAATGGAGAATGTAGAGAGATGCAGTGCACCAGTTGCAATCGGAAGGGGCACACGGCGAAGTACTGCAGGACCTACCCTCCTCAGAACCAACAATAGGGAAACAACAACAACAATAACTGCAACAACAACAACACCAACAATGGCGGCAACAATGCAGGACCTAGCCACACCTGCTATGGATGTGGAAGGACTGGGCATTTCCGTCGAAACTGCCCCAACAACAACAATCCCGAAAATGGAGGAACAGGAAGGGTGCTGACCATGGGTCAGGGAGAAGTGGTTCAGGATCCCGCTGTTGTTACCGGTACGTTTCTCCTAAACCACACTTATGCATGCATCCTATTTGATACCGGAGCAGAATGAAGTTTTGTGAGCAATAAGTTTAAGCATTTGTTAAAACAACCACCCCAGAAGCTCAATGAAACCTTTACGTTGGAAATGGCCAATGGGAAAACAGAATCCACTGGGGAAATCTATATCGGATGTACCCTAGCCCTGAATCAACACATATTTCGAATAAATTTAATGCCTGTTTCCATTAGGAGTTTTGATGTGATTAATGGCATGGACTGGTTAAGCCCCCACCATGCTGAAATTATGTGTCACGAGAAGGCCATTTGCCTTCACCTTCCAAATCATGAAACCCTAGTTATTTACGGAGACAAACCCAACACGAACCTTCGTCTCATCTCGTGCGTCTAGGCACAAAAGCATCTGCAAAAGAACGATTTGACGTTCCTGGCGCACATAGTGGATAAAACCAATGAAGAGGTTAACATTTAAGACATTTCTGTAGCATGTGAATTCCCAGACATATTTCCTGAAGATCTTCCTGGAGTACCCCCAGAAAGAAAAGTTGAATTTCGAATTGATCTTGTTCCAGGAGCTACTCCCATCGCTAAATCGCCTTACCGATTGGCTCCTGCTGAGATGCAGGAATTGTCCAGCCAACTCAGTGAACTCCTGGACAAGGGATTCATCCGACCCAGCTTCTCGCCATGGGGAGCTCCAGTTCTCTTTGTCAAGAAGAAGGACAGATCTTTTAGGATGTGCATTGATTACAGAGAATTGAATAAGCTCACTGTCAAAAATTGCTATCCACTCCCACGAATCGACGATCTATTTGACCAGCTCTAAGGAGCTAGTTACTTCTCTAAGATAGATCTACGATCCGGGTACCATCAACTCAAGGTCCGGGAAGAGGATATTCTCAAAACCGCTTTCCAAACTCGTTATGGACATTATGAATTTGTCGTAATGCCCTTCGGTCTAACGAATGCCCCTGCCGCATTCATGGACGTAATGAATCGAATCTGCCAACCATTCCTCGACAACTTTGTTATTGTTTTCATCGATGGCATTCTAGTTTATTCTCGAAGCGAAGAAGAGCATGGCCAACATCTCCGACAAATCCTGGAAACCCTGCGAACTGAGAAGCTATATGAAAAACTCTCTAAGTGTGAGTTCTAGCTTCGTAGCGTGAACTTTTTGGGTCATGTTGTTAGTCAGGAAGGAATACATGTGGATCCTTCTAAGGTCAGAGCCATCGAAGGATGGGCAGTCCCAACAACGCCCACAGAAATTCGCCAATTCTTAGGTTTAGCAGGTTACTACAGGAGGTTCATTCAAAACTTCTCTAAGATCGCCAAGCCACTTAACTCGCTTACACAAAAGAGCGTACCATTCAAATGGATGGACAAACAAGAAGCTGCATTTCAAACTCTGAAGCAAGCACTCTGCAGTGCCCCAATACTATCACTACCAGAGGGAACGGAAGATTTCGTAGTCTACTGTGACGCATCAAATCAGGGTTTAGGTTGTGTTCTCATGCAGCGTGGAAAAGTGATAGCTTACGCGTCCCGACAGCTAAAGACACACGAAGTGAATTATACAACCCATGATCTGGAATTGGGAGTAGTGGTCTTTGCCCTGAAGATTTGGAGGCAATACCTTTATGGTACGAAGTGCACCATCTTCACGGACCACAAGAGTCTCCAACACATCTTGAATCAAAAAGAGCTGAATATGAGGGAACGAAGATGGGTTGAACTATTAAACGGTTATGAGTGTGAAATTAAGTGCCACCTAGGCAAGGCTAATGTGGTAGCCGATGCCTTGAGCCGGAAAGGGTACTCCAATCGTTGTGTGAAAACTCTCTCAATAACCATCCAATCTCACCTAACCACTCAGATCAGGGCAGCCTAGTCAGATGCCATTAAGGCGGAGAACAAAACAAGCGAAGCTTTACGCGGAATGGAGAAGAATTTTGAGATGAAAGAGGGCGGAGTATATTATTTCATGAACCGTATTTGGGTCCCTAAACTTGGAGGATTTAGGGAAGTAGTCATGAATGAAGCTCACAAGACGCGATACTCCATCCATCCGGGTTCGGACAAAATGTACTTGGATATTAAACAACATTATTGGTGGCCTAACATGAAGGCAGAGATTGCCACCTATGTTAGCAAATGCCTTACTTGCGCCAAAGTAAAGGTGGAATACCAGAAGCCCTCGGGGTTATTACAGCAACCAGTAATTCCCGAGTGGAAATGGGAAAGGATTGCTATGGATTTTGTGACCAAGCTGCCCAAGACGTCAGATGGATTGGACACTATATGGGTAATAGTTGACAGACTGATGAAATCCGCTCATTTCCTGCCAATAAAAGAATCCTACAAGATGGAGAGATTGACAAGAATATGTTGGATTAGTGTCTAAGTCCATAACTATTTTGGTATGTACTTGACCCGATGGTGCATGATCCTTTTGGGTTGCCTTCACCAAAGCAACTTGATTGGAGAAATAAATAGAGAGAGAGGTTATTATGATTTATTAATATGTTATAAGAATAATATATTAAAGGAGAAATCATATTTGTTTAATTAATATTGGTCAATAATAAATTAAGAATTAATTTTGTGATCAAATGTAATTAATTAAACTAGAGGGGATGAATTGTAATTATGTGATAGTTGCAAAATAGGGCAATGGTTATCCTTGTTAAAGGATGGACGAATTCAAGGATAAGGATATCCTTGAAATCGTTCAAGGCCAAGAGATAAGGGTTTTTCTAAGACTTATCTTATGGTTGCTTGATGGGCAAGTAACTAGATACGGATAAGGACTGAAACCCTAATCCCAACCCTATATAAAGACCCCTAAGGACTTAGAATTCGTGTACTTGATCCCTAGAGCATCTAAGGACGAATTCCTACCTCTCTCCTCTCTTTTTATACCTTCTCCATTTGCTCTTGGTGTTTGTAAGCCATTAGAGGAGTGACACTTGTGACTCTAAGCCTTCCAAAGTCAATTCAAGGAGGAATTGGGATTGTTATTACTACATAACAATCAAGGTAATATCTTAAACCTAATTATATGTTAATATTGATTTCCATATGCTAGAATTAGGGTTTATAGTCTTGGATTCAAAGCATGTACAATAGAGAAACCTAGATCCAAGCATTAGGGTTTGTATGAGCACATAGGATGTCTTATGACCAAAACCCATCAGAATATACATTTGAGAAATCGTGAGACTTCACGGAGTGTCAGTGTATATCATCTCAGATAGAGATAGTAGATTCACTTCACGTTTTTGGCAATCACTTCAGAAAGCATTGGGAACCCATCTAGACATGAGCACTGCTTATCACCCACAAACGGATGGTCAAAGCGAATGAACCATTCAGACGCTTGAAGACATGCTTTGCGCATGTGTGATAGACTTTAGGAAGTCCTGGGATACCCACTTACCCTTAGTTGAATTCTCATACAACAACAGTTACCATTCGAGCATCAAAGTTACTCCTTTCAAGGCACTGTATGGACGTAAGTGTAGATCACCGTTGTGTTGGGATGAGGTGGGCGACACCCAGCTAGCGAGGGAACTAGCATCAGACAAGATGTTAACGGGACCAGAGATCATACGTGAAACCACATAAAAGATAGTTCAAATCAGAGCTCGACTACAAGCATCACACAACCGACAAAAGATTTTCCTGGATTACCACCTGATAGACAAGTGGAGTTTAGAATAGACTTGTTACTAGGAACCACGCCAATAGCAAAAGCACCATATCGATTAGCACCAACGGAGATGAAGGAGCTGATGATGCAACTTCAAGAGTTATTGGACAAAGGTTTCATTAGACTTAGTTCATCACCCTGGGGAGCTCCGGTGTTATTCATAAAGAAGAAAGACGGGAGCAAGAGAATGTGCATTGATTACAGAGAGCTGAATAAGGCAACAATAAAGAATAGATACCCATTGCCAAGGATTGATGACCTGTTTGATTAATTGCAAGGTTAGAGCTATTTTTCAAAGATCGATCTAAGGTCAGGATATCATTAGCTGAACGTAAGAGAGCGGGATATCGAGAAGACTGCATTCAGAACGCGATATAGGCACTACGAGTTCTTGGTTATGTCGTTTGGACTAACCAATGCTCCAGCAGCATTCATGGATTTAATTAACAGGGTTTGTAATCCATTCCTTGATAAATTTGTGATAGTGTTCATAGACGACATTCTGATTTATTCGAAAAGCCAAGAGGAGCATGGCAGACACTTGCGAGAAGTGTTAGAAGTTTTGAAGAAGGAGGAGCTGTATGAAAAGTTCTCCAAATGTGATTTTTGGATTCGATAAGTCCAATTCTTGGGTCACATGGTCAACCAGGAAGGGATAATGGTCGATCCAGCAAAGATTGAGGTTGTAATGAAGTGGGAACAACCAAAAAGTCCCACGGAGATCCAAAGCTTTTTAGGATTAGCCGGATATTACCGAAGGTTTATCCAAGGCTTTTCTTCGATTGCTACTCCATTAACAGCTTTGACCCACAAAGGAGCTAATTATGCATGGTGTGATAAGCATAAAGAAGCATTCGAGAAGCTAAAGAAGAAGCTATGCGAGGCACCAATACTTTCTTTACCCGATGGGGTTGAAGACTTCACTGTTTATAGTGATGCTTCTGGGGTTGGATTGGGTTGTGTTTTGACCCAAAGAGAAAATGTGATAGCATATGCATCTCGACAACTAAAAGAGCATGAAAAGAACTACCCCACTCATGATTTGGAGTTGGCAGTTGTAGTTTTCGCTCTGAAAATATGGAGGCATTACCTCTATGGCACGAAGTGCAAACTTTTCACTGATCATAAGAGTCTCTAATATCTCTTTAATCAGAAAGAATTGAATATGAGGCAACGACGCTGGCTGGAGTTACTCAAGGACTACGACTATGAGATACTTTATCATCCCGGTAAAGCTAATGTTGTCGCTGATGCTCTCAGTCGGAAAGTCAATCTTGAAAGAATGAGGCCAAGAGCGTTGAAAATTGAAGTTGTCTTAAAAATTATGGAGAGTATAAAGAAAGCTCAAGAGGAAGCTTCTGTGAAGAATAATCGAAAAAAAGAACGTTTGGACAAAACGTTGGTGTTCGGTATAAACAGTCACAGACTGAAGGTGTTCCAAGATTGGATTTGGGTACCTAAGTTCGGAGGAATTAGAGATCTTCTGATGGAAGAAGCTCACAAAACCATGTACTCAATTCATCCTGGTAGCACTAAAATGTATAGGGACCTGAAACCCTACTACTGGTGGCCAACGATGAAGCTTCATGTTGCAAAGTATGTGGCCAAGTGTGTGACTTGTGCGAAAGTCAAGACACAACATCAGAAACCATACAGGAGTTTAGAACCTTTACCCGTGCCTATGGGTAAATGGGAAGACATTGCGATGGATTTTGTCACTAAAGTACCCAGAACAAAGAATGGTCACGACATGATTTGGGTGGTCGTTGATCGATTCACTAAGAGTGCGCATTTCATAGCAGCCAATGAGAAATGGTCTATGGAAAAGCTCACGAATTCTTATGTGTAGGAAATTGTGAGGCTTCACGGTGTTCCGTTAACGATTGTATCAGATCGTGATAGCTATTTCACCTCAAGGTTTTGGAAAAGTCTACAAGAGGAAATGGGTACCAAGTTATGTTTAAGTATAGCTTACCATCCACAGACTGATGGTCAAAGCAAACGAACAATACAAACACTTGAAGATATGCTGAGAGCATGTACCATGGAATTCCTAGGTAACTGGGATGAACATTTACCTTTGGTAGAATTTTCCTACAATAATAGTTTCCACTCGAGCATAAAGATGGCACCTTATCAAGCTTTGTACGGGCAAAAGTGTCATACGCCGTCGTGTTGGCTTGAGGCTGGGGAAAAGAAGTTTATGGGTCCCGAGATGGTCCATCAAACCGCTGAAAAGTTGAAAATAATTAGAGAAAGAATGTTAGCAGCTTAGGATCGTCAAAAGAGCTATGCTGACAAGAAGCGAAGACCGATGACTTTTGAGGTTGGAGATTCGGTTTTGCTTAAAGTCTCGCCGTGGAAGGGACTTATAAGATTTGGTAAAAGGGGAAAGTTGAGTCCAAGGTTTATTGGACCGTTTAAAGTTCTTCAGTGAATTGGGAACCAAGCTTACAAGCTCGAATTACCCGAAGAACTGAATGGAATTCACAACACTTTTCATGTGTGTTATTTGAGGAAGTTCACGGGAGAAGTTCCCGATATAATTCCAATTTCTGAATTGAGAATTGATGAAAACAAGAGGTTAATGGAAGAACCTGAGGCAATTGTTGACCGAATGACTAAGAAGCTTCGACGCAAGATGATCGCGTTAGTGCTTGTCCATTGGAAACATACGAATGGGTCAAATCTCACCTGGGAAACGGAGAGTGACATGTTGAGTTGCTATCCGCATTTGTTTGTTGATGTGTGATTCCGGGGATATAATCATCCTAAGGGGGAGAGAATTGTAACGCTCGCGTTTTCCAGGCTAGGCATTATCATTGATGTAATAGTCTAGGGTAACCCTTGTAACTCTTTCTGAAGTATTAATGATGAAATATTTGAGTATTGTGTGAATTATGTGTTTATTTTCTTAATTATTATAATTTAATGAATTAAGAATAAAATAAGTGTCAAAATTAAAGTATGAGATAAGCCCGATACCTTTGCATAAAGATGTAGTGGTCGAAACAAGGATTCCGAAGATATAAAGAATGCCGAAATCCAAGTTATAACGAAAAAGTTATGACCTGTCGAAGTTTCGCGACAAAACTGACAACGCTGAATGACGTAAAAAGTGAAATTTATGTTAGAGCAATATTTAGCCTTGGTGATCTAAACGAAAGTCGTAGAGTTCGTAAACAGAGAGCGTGCATAAAAAGAACGCCCAAAACTGACTTCGTATGAGGAAGTTATGATTTTTCGAAGTTTCGACTTAGCAGTATGCAGCCCGAATACTCGATTTGAGACCGAGCGGTTTTTAGCCAAAACAATCTAAATGAGAATCTAAGATCTCATCGATAATAGTGAAACGATAAAAAGATAAGCCAAAACGGACGTCGAATGAAGAAGTTATGAATTTATAACAGAGTTCTCCTGTCCCGACCTACTAAAAATAAATAATAAAAATAAACTCAAAATTAGCCAACGGGGTCTAAACTAAAGTTGTAGAGCGTAGTCTCACCTACACGTGGATATAAAGAACGTCAAAAACAGAGTTCGTATGATGAAGATATGTATTTTTGAAGTTTATAAAATTATTAAAATATAAATTTATATATATATATATATATATATATATATATATATATATATATATATATATATATATTTCGGATAATATCCGAAGGGGGGGAGGAGTCACCGTTCCGATCAACACTACGCCCAACATAGTGTTGTATGCCCAGCGTACCACTCGAGTGCTCCGGGTTCGTAGGCGATGACGTCGAAGCTCCGATGACACAAGCAGTGACGACTTCGGAGGAGTACGCCCTGCGTAAGGGCATTACGCCCAGAGTAATACGAGGCCTTAGCCTCCTATAAAAGGCTTGCGAGGGCAGCCGATATTTTTGCTCTTTTTCTCTTCTCTCTCTCTCTCTCTCTCCCGTTTTGCATCGTTTTTCGTGCCCGAATTATCCCGAAGCCCCGGTATCATTCCCGAGCCCCGAAGCAAGTCCCGATGCCCCGAAGATCCCGAGAAGTGCAATTCCCGAGCCGAAGCTCTGCTCGCGAGGAGTCCGATTTTTGTGAAGATCTTCCAGATCTACCGAAGAATACTACGTCTACAAGCCGTAGTGCTGTCCGATCATCTTCTGATCAAGTGAGTGTGTGGTTACTTTTTTCTAACGCATAATTATGAAGTATTTTATATAAAATACGTGTTACGTGTATATTTTGTTGTTACATGTGTGAATGTATATTCATTTTCTTCTATCTCACAGATCTGATTTATTCTCTATGAAATACGTGTTATGTGTGCGTGCTTCATCTATTATGTGGAATATGTATTGATTGAACATGCTATACTGGTTTTAAACTATGTATAAAAAAATATATTTTTATCTACTAATATGTTGGGTAGAATATGGGTAGATAGTTAATGTGTGATAAACAGATGAGAGGCCTTGATGTTGTTTTTGATTCAGTCATCTAGCGGAGTTTAGATGACGACCACAGACTTTTCTAGAGAGTCCTGTGGAATGCTAGCAGGTTCGCCATCTGTAGGTGTTAATGAACTTGGGTGTTCATTCGCTGTACTCCATCCCCCTCATGGTTGCCTTATTTGACATATATTGCCGGGAAATCCCCGAATGCATGTGTTGTCGCCCCGATGAAATATTCTAAGACTAGGTCCCTTGTGTTAGTTGTTTTAGGGACGTAAAGTGAGAATAACGAGAATGGGTAATTGGGTTATTGTTGGTTGGTGGAATTAAATATAATTATCTATTGTAGGTTGAAAACCCTATATGCTCACCAAGCTCCCAAGCCTGAGCCACTCAGTTTTATTTGTATTACAGGAAGTGGCGTAAGGGCATAAGATGGATGAATCATCAAGTTGTTTTGTTTACAAGTCTGTATATGTATATATTTGTTGAACTACTTGTAATGTTATCGTTTATGCTTTATGGTCTGTATCGGAACATGACATCCCGAGTTTTGATTATATAATGAAAATACATTTCTTGATGAAATGCTTTGGTAAATATTATTTTATCATACTTTATTTTTTGGGAACAAATTCCGCAACTCTTTCAAATCAAAAGGATTTACTCTGAAATTATTTTAAAAGCATAAATGAAAATCGGTCTTTTCTGGCCGTGATTTTGGGAAAGTCACACCAAGGCTGACCCATTATTTGCTATGTGTTGTGCTAGTTGATTATCTGATATGTGGTATGCTAGTTGTATCTATGATACTTGCATGGAAGACCTTGGGGGGTTCTAGGGGCACGTAGGTGTAATACATTGGAGGGTTTGCACGACATCCTAGGTAAAGACCTCGGGGGGTTCCCGAGGTATTTAGGTGTAAGACCTTGGAGGGTTTCCATGGTATCCTAGGTAAAGACCTCGGGGGGTTCCCGAGGCATTAGGGTATAAGACCCTGGAGGGTTTCCAGGGCATCCTTAATCAAGACCTCGGGGAGTTCCTGAAGCATTAGGCTAAGACCATGTGGGGGTTCCCATGGCACCCTGAGTAAGACCCTGGAGGGTTTCCAGGGCTTCCCTATATGTTTGTATGCACGACTTATGTGGTTTATGTAGCTTTTATAACTAGTATAAATTATGTGATTATGTGGATTGTGTGCGGTATGTTGTGTGGATTGTGTAGGGTATGCTTTTATAGCTAATATGGATTATTTGAAATAAAATGTTAATGTTATGAATTTTGAAAACAATTGTCATTATTACTTTATATTTTATGGGAATGTTTTGGTTGATTAAAAATGAAAACTTTATTTGAGAATTTGGGTCGTTACACTAGGGTCCTTACACTACACTATACAGAACATAGCAAAAACAGTATAAACTAATAAAACCAATTTTCACTCCTAGAATGTTGTAGATTTTGAAAGTACAATGTCTTTATAAAACGTAATAGAAAGAAATGGAAATAGGAAGCCATAATAAATTAATATGAAATAAATGAAAGTATGTTGTTTATTGCATATATCCCATCAACATTATATGTTGTGTCTTGACCTTTCCTAACCGCATAACATTTGAAAGTAGAACATTCTGATAGAAGGAAATTCAAGTGGGATGCTATAATACACATAAATAAAAGTAGGTTGTATTTATTTATCATGTGGTCCTTTTGGTGAATGTGGGTGTGCAATATACATTAAAGGGTGCACAATTGAATGTATTCTTATTTTTTATTTTTTCATTTTGCATTTTTTTCTTGTAATTTGTAACCATTCAGATATTTGGATTGAACAATTTAGATTGAGCAATTGGAGATACCTAGTAATAAATGTGTATTTCTAATGGCTTTTTATAAGATGTGCTTTGTGATGACGATGAAAGAATAATGGTAAAAAAGAAATGTTTGGCTTAAGAACCTTTAAATTTACTACATCATGACGAAAACCAAGAATAAGTATATGCCATAACGCATTAAAAAAAAATACAATCATACTGTATTTTACCTTCCCTAAAAAAATTCTATCATTAGAATGCATCGAAAGTAGCTAGATAGCATCTAAAACAACTATGTCAAACCATTCAGGAACGTTTAGGTGTTCAAATGGCATTTTCCTAGGTTGTTTTTTTTAAATGTTTATCAACAATTTAAAAAAGTGATAGACGGAAACGGATGTGTGTTTTACATAAAACTAGTGAAGAATCCACGCTTTGCGGGGTTAGCTGTTCCAAACACAAGGGTAAAATCGAAAATGTTATTGGGTTGAGATATATAACAGTCCAGCAAAAGAAAAAATACAGAAAAATCCACCCAATTATAGCAAAATCAAATTCTAATATACAAATCTAAGATAGCCCAACAAACAGCAGAGCTGCCAAGACCGTCGACGTCAATTAACCACAAACAAACTACAAAAAAAAAGCAGATGCATAAAACCATTTACAAAATCACAATCACAAAAATATCAAAACATATGATCATAAAACCGTCGAGCTTATCAGGTCTACATACTCTAAAAATATCATGCATTTAAAAAAAAGAGCTATTTTTTTTTAAACATAGCAGTTCCTTCTTTTATTGTTCTTTTTGTTTTGTACACACTATCTTCTTTTTGCCTTGGATAATTACACTAGACCAAAAAAAAATGACATATAATAACAAACATGCCAAGATACCAAACATTTGAGCATTTAAAGCTCTAATAAACAAAACCACAAACTATTATCAATACAAATATGCACCAATAAGAGCAACATAGTTGCATTTCTTTATAAAAAAATAGCAGTGTACTTATAGTTATTAATCCATTATAACAATGCACTTAAGAGTTAAGAGAAACATACTTCCAGGATAAGGTAGAATACCCATACTGGTAGATAAATGTAAGTGCATTGGTATTATTACCATTGGTAATAAATAAAGTAACAATGCAATATGAGAAACATACTTCCATTTTCTTACAAAAATATGTATGTTGCTACCTTTATATATTTAAACCTTTATTTAAATAAACAAACAGGTGCCTTAATTTATGCATTATAAAATTATACTTTCAAACAATGTTATACCTTTCCCCTTTGATAATATTTGATCATGTTCTGATTTCACCATAAAAACTCTTGCAAAAGCACCTTTTCTTTGTCATCTAAACAAATCAACAACACTCTTGCCATTTTGTTGCGTCCTTTGCTCCTTCCTCATGTGTTTTAGGTTCAAGAATGTCTTTCATCTTAGCAGAGCTGCAAGAAAATTACTGGAAAACAAATTCTTCAAGATTTTTTTCCAACAATAAATTGTCGCGTACACAAAATTTTCCAATATAACCACTTACATACAATCACATGCTCACGATAACAGTTTTGGACTTGGAAGGGCTTTTTTCACCCAATTTATCTATGACCTACAATGATCAAATTTTAAATGAAAACAAAAACTATGGAAATTTAATATACCACGACCCTTCCTTTTTGACTTTTGACTGTGCATCTCTTCTCCAAAAGGGGACTCTAGAACTACCCTTCTTTCCTCTCCTATGTTTAGGAAATCTGACCTTGGTTGCAGGCTTAAAAAATCAAACACACACATTCCTTAGATCGAATTGCAAGTCAAGATCAAACCAAAATCGAAAATCACACCTATATGGTTGAAATTGAAAAACAATTAGGATTTGTGGATAACCATGTGACATACCAAAATATCAAATAACCTATTCACCTGGATATGTTCATGTTCCCAATACTTATTGTGGTTAATAATGTTACAAGAAAAGAAGAGTATTATTATACCTTTTTTATAGAATTGCAAATTTACAGTTCCAGATGGATAAAGCATGGTATCAGGGTCGATTGGTGGCTCCGTAAGCATGAACATCGGGTGAAAATCATAGTAAACCTGCAAAAACAACCAACCCAAAAAATGGTAGTGGGCATAAAAAAAATTACTAAAACGAAATAAAAAGTGATTTTTAATCACCTGGAAATGAGAGTTGTGAATGATTAAAAAAGAGAATTAAGTAAGTCCTATCAAATTGTGAGCCAGAAATTAATAACCAAACCAAAACAATTGACAACAAAACCGTAGAATTTGATGAAAAAAATCACTACAAAAGGTAAACCATACCAAAATCCATACGCTACTGGTGTTCAGCTTCTCATCTTCCTCATATCAACTTTTACATGAATTGCTACCGCCATCCATATGATCAAAACAAAAGAAAATGATATCAAATTACTAACCAAAACAATCAAGTTGTTGTAATCACTGAAATGGAAGATTGAGATTTAGGGCTTAAAATATAGATCAAGAATGAGGTGTAGGGGATGAAATCATTGCTTACCTTGAATGTAGAATGGTAGTTTCTGAATATGATGGTTAGGTCTTGAAATCGTAATAGATTCTACCCAAAATCCTATGAATCATAAAAGACATTGATAAGTTTCGAAAGAAAAACAGAGACTTGACTTCGATTCGTTCATAAAAAAGAGAAAAACGGATACCTGGAGGCAAGATCGTTAATCGATGTCATCTTGGCAGCGTCAATACGTATGGAGTTCATCACCGCCATTTTTGAGTAGTTAGTGGAGACTGTTGGTTTTTGACAGGCTCTTCACACGGTTCCTGCAGAAGAGAAGTAACAGGGGGCAAAAGAAATTTTACAGAGGGGGGTAATTTAGGCAAAGGTTTTGTGATGTATTATTCAACTGAAAGAGATGATTCCAACGTACACAATGCCTAGGTACTTAAACCAATGAAAAATGCAGAAAAACAGGGAATACTAACTACTAGCTAGAGACCAGGTAAGAGATTCTTACGTGGCCTTGATTTATTCTTCCTAAACAAAAGAAACCTGCTTAATAATAAAACAACTTCTGAATTACTTCAACATTCTCCCCTTAATTCTGAATTGGCTTCATTCCAATTAGTTCTCGCATTTCTTCATGTTTTACTCTTGCCATTGACTTTGTGAGGATATCTGCCTTTTGTCTTGTGCCACACACATGACTTACTACAATCTCCCCTGTTTCAACACACTCTCTAATAAAGTGGTACCTCACATTAATGTGCTTACTACACCCATGGAAGACGGGGTATTTCATCAGGTCAAGGGCTGATCTGTTGTCAACAAGTAGTGTTACTGGTGGCACCTTTTGCCCTGTTATTAGAATTCTGTGAGCAACCGACGGAGCCAAATTCCTTGACAAGCTGCCATAGTGGCAGCCATGAATTCAGCTTCACACGATGATAGGGCTACACTTCTTTGCTTCTGTGAGGTCCAAGTTACCAGATTCCCATTCATGTAGAATGCTATTCCCCCTGTGCTCTTCCCATCTACCAAATCTTTTCCAAAGTCACTATCAGCATTCAGCATACCCTGTGAGGTTGACTTTATAGTCTCCTTTTGCATATGACAAGCCATAGTTTAGAGTACCCTTTATGTATCTGAGTATCCCCTTCACTGCTTGAAGATGTTTCACAGTTGGTTTCTCCATATAACGACTAACTGCACCAACTACGTATGAGAGATCAGGGCGTGTGTGTAAGGTACCTGAGTGATCCAACGATACTCCTGTATTTAGTGGGGTCCACGGGTTCTCCATCTTCATCTTTAGTCAGCCTTAGTTTGTGTTCCATTGGGCTTCTTGTGGCATTGCAGTTCATCATACGTGTCTTCTTTAGGATGTTCTTGGCATAAGACTCTTGCTTTAGAGTTATTCCAGTATCTTGTTGGCTGACTTCGATTCCCAAATAGTAGGTTAACAGACCAAGATCACTCATTTCGAACTTGGCTTTCATCTCCATCTTGAATTCGCTTACATCCTTTGGACAGTTACCAGTGACCAACAGATCACCGACATAGACACCTACTATTGGGATTCTTCCTTCTTTCTTTCTTGTGTACACAGAATATTCGTGATGGCATCTCGCGAGTCCCAAGCTCTTTAGGTATTTGTCAAGACACGTGTTCCAGGCCCTGGGTTCCTGCTTCAACCCATACAGGGCCTTGGATAGTTTGTAGACCTTCCCAGCTACGTTTTGCTTCTCGAATCCTTCGGGTTATGAGACATATACTTCCTCTTCCAGTCTTCCATTCAGGAAGGCTGTTTTTACATCAAGATGGTGCACCCTCCATCCACTTGACCCTGTAAGAGCTAGAATTACACAAACGGTTTCAATCCTTGCCACCGGAGCGAAAACTTCCTCATAGTCGATCCCTTGTTTTTGCACGTACCCTTTCACCACAACTCTTGCTTTATACTTTGAGATTCCTCCGTCTGGACCTCTGTTTACCTTGTAAACCCATTTTAACCCAATTTCTTTTCGGACTTTTGCGAGTTCAACTAGGGTCCAGGTCTTATTCCTCTCGACTGATGACATTTCTTCCTTCATCGCATTGACCCATTTGATTTTGTTTTTCGCTTCCTGGTACATACTGGGCTCATCTTCATTCTGAATCATCATAAGCTCTTCCATGGGAATATGAATTTCATCTGTATTATCATATAGATCTGTGAGAAGACAATAACATCGTGGTGCACCGCCACCTGTGGAGCTAGAGGCGGTGGTGGGAGATGCGGTTGTTGAATCGAGTGTGATTGGTGAGATGGGTGAACTTTGCGTATCCGATTGGCTTATGGGAGTTGTGCTATGTGGGCTTCCTTTGGAACCCAATGGGGAACTAGTGGGCTCATCGTCATTAGCCCAATTACTATCACTATTTGACCCGTGATCATATTGTGGAGTATATGGATCCGGGTCGGCTTCTCCTCCTTGAACATCATCCAAATCAAAGCCTTCCACCGTGAAACTCATTCCAGGAATTGCTTTTATTTTGGTTGTCTTCTCCTAATCCCAGGCTTGATCTTCTTCAAACACAACATCTCTACTCACATACAACATTCCCGTGTTAGGATCCAGCAGTCTATGAGCTTTCGTTCCTCTTTCGGTTCCGAGATACACAACTTTCTTGCTTCTATCATCTAGCTTCTTCAGGTGGCTCTTAGCGATTTTCATGTGGGCAGTGCACCCAGATACCTTCAAATGGCCAACATGTGGCTTTCTTCCGGTCCACATTTCATATGGTGTAGAGTCCTTTATGGCTTTTGTGCTTACCCTGTTGAGTATGTAGACAGCGTGACTCACAACTTCTCCCCACAACACATCTAGCACCCTCATTGTTTTTAAGCTGCTCCTGACCATCTCTAGTACTGACCGATTTCTCCTTTCTACCACCCCGTTCTGTTGTGGAGAATGGGGTGATGTGTAGTGTCGATCGAGCCCGGTCTCGTTACAATACATGGTGAATTGATTTGAGAGGAAATCCCCTCCTCTATCTGTTCTAAGTATCCTCATCTTCTCACCCGTCTCTACTTCAACATTGGTTCTAAAATTCTTGAAGGTATGAAATGCTTCATCTTTTGTTTTTAACCGGTACACCCACATTACTCTACTAAAATCGTCTACAAGCAACAAGAAATACTTGTTCCCAGCTAGCGTTGGTGGTGAAACGGGCCCACACAGATCACCATGAATGAGCTCTAATCTCTTCTTTGCCCTGAAACTTGTACTCGATGGAAATAGGAGTCGAGTTTGCTTCCTACTGAGACACCCTTCACACGGTCTTGATGGGATCACCATCTTGGGAATTCCTTCAATCAAACTCTTTTCAGACATCAATTTTAGTGAGGTAAAGTTCACATGACCTAAGCTCGTGTGCCTAGCCACGTTGGATCTCTTGTTTCAGCAACCAAGCAATTTTGATTTACTTCTTCAAGTTCTATTTTGTAGAGACGATTTGGGGACTTCTGGACCTTCATAATAAATCTACCAGTTCTGTCATGTATCCACAAAAATGGATCCTTTATCTTGATCTCCTCTCCATTCTCTAATAGTTGACCAAGGCTGATGATCTTACTGCACAAGTAAGGTATGTAGTACACTTCTTGGAGTTTTCTCTGCTCTCTATTCTTACACTGAAAAATTATTGACCCTTTGCCCTCGATTCTAACTTTGGATTCATTACCAAACTTGACACACCCTTGTATTTGTTGGATTAGTGTCTAAGTCCATAACTATTTTGGTATGTACTTGACCCGATGGTGCATGGTCCTTTTGGGTTGCCTTCACCAAAGCAACTTGATAGGATGAATTATGGAGAGAGAGAATTAATTATGATTTATTAATATATTATGAGAATAATGTATTAAAGTAGAAATCATATTGTTTAATTAATATTAGTCAATAATTAATTAAGAATTAATTTTGTGGCTAAAAGGCATTAATTAAACTGTCAATTGTATGATAGTTGAATATTGGGCTAATGGACTCCATATTAGAGGGGTGGACGAATTCTATGGGGAAACCCATTAGAAATCGTCCTAGGCCTCTAAGGAGGGAGTCCATGGGTTGCTTAGGGCCTAAGCAGTCAAATTAGTGTTTCGTTGTTAGATAACCCTAATAGCCACACTATTTAAAGGACCCTTGAAACTCAAAAACATGGTGAACTAATTGATTAGGGTTTCCAACCATTTTTGGGTGTCTCCTCTTTTCTCATTCTTCATCCTCTTGCTCTTGGTGTTTGTGAGCCATTAGAGGAGTGACACTTGTGACTCTAAGCTTTCTAAAGCCATTACAAAGGAGGATTTGAGATTGTTATTGCTACATAACAATCAAGGTAAGATCTAAACCCCAATCTTATGTTAATATGATTAATTGTATGCTAGATCTAGGGTTTATAGCTTTGGATATTCAATTGCATGTTCATTAGACAAACTAGATCCAAAAGCTATTAGGGTTTGCATGTACACCATATGAATGATGTTTTGCTCATAACCCATTAGTGGTATCAGAGTCATGGTTGTTTGTTTGATGTATTTGATGCTATTATGGATTATCCTTGCTTAAAATTCGAAATTTAGGGTTTGTGGGGGCAGAACTCGCCGAGTCCATGCCTGACTCGATGAGTCAGCTGGTCAGGAAGAGGGGAAATCGGGATTTTGTGCTATTTTGGCTTAGGATAGTTACCAAAACGTTTTTGATGAATAAAATCCGATTTTTATTGATTTTGGGTGAATATCCTTACCAAAATAGAAGATAATTACCAATTAATCAAATATTTGTTGCCTTATAAGATAATGTTTAATTATTTATGTTATTTGATGAATTATCTTGCAAGAATTTGGACTAGGTCAAATTAGATAACCACCAATTAATTGTTAATTGCCTTATTTGAATTTTGTGATCTAGAATATTCTTGATAAAGTTTGGAAATGTTTCAAATTACCCCCTTTAGGTTTTATAGTTTAAACTTGAACTTAAAAGTTTTGTTTTTGAAATTTAAATAAGTTAAACCCTATTGTTTTGAAATGTTTCAAAACTACCCTCAAGTTTTGGAATTTAAAAGTTGATTAAAAGTTTAATTTTGAAAATGTTAAATTCTAAAACCCTAGTATTTTGAAAAAGTTCAAATTACACCCTTATGGTTTTATTAATTAATTAAAGTGTATAATTAAATAAGATTTAATAAACCCATAAAGTTTTGGTTTACATTTAATTAAATTAAAAGTATAATTTATTAAATTAGACCACCTAGTATTTTAAAAGTGTAAAATACACCCTATAAGCTTGCATGGTTATTCACACCCTGTTTTAAAGGTGTTTTATTTATGTTCATAGGTTTTGTGCCCTTGCGAAGACGTTAGTGGAGCGTGTGTGGTTAACTGGCACACTAAATGGTTCTAAGGAAAGGTAGCAAAGGGTGACTCATTGTTTGTCATAGTTTGGTGGAGCGTGTGTGGTTAACCGGCACATCGAATAGGTGACTGTAACATTTGGGGGCACCATGTAAGCTTGCATGGTTATTCACACCCTGTTTTGTGATCCTCGGCATCCCAGTCACAAATCGAGGGGCATATCGAGATTTAAACATGTCATTGAAAAGTTCAATGAATCTCAAAAGATCGAGGAATTTTCAATAGATTTAAAACTTAAATTTCTTTTTCGTTTTAATGGTGGAAATTGGTAAATCGTCATTTACTTACCTTAAACTATTCTGCAACTAGATTATGACATCCCTATTCTAGGATTGTAGAGTATTGTGTTGGATCCTAGACTCGATGTTTCATTAGGGTGTCACATCGAGGATCTTGATCAACTTAACTTGAATTTTCTCCCGTTTTGTATATGTCAAAGTATGACAACTATGGTCTTCCCAAATCCCGTGGAACAAGCTTTCCACATGAAGATGATATTCCACGATTCGATCGGGGAACAAGAGATCATGTTGTTGGGTTCTGAGCATTCTAACACTCCTAAGTGTACATGAAACCCTAAATACCTTGGATCTATGTTTTCTCTATTATACATGCAAATATGAACATCCAAGGTATTATCCTAATCTAGCATACAAAACAATGAATATAACAAGATAGAATACATACCTCTTTGATGTAGAATGTCTTCATGAAGCTTGAGTGCCTAGTGCCTCAAGTGTGACACCTCAAATGGTTCACACAACACCAAATACACTTGGAATAACTTGAGAGAAACTTGAACACTACTAAAATCGGCTAGCCCTTTTTTATTATTCATAGTGACCGATTTTTCCCAAAGAATATGATCTTATATAGTTGTTAAAATTAGGGTAAACCCTAATTGTCATGGATTTCCATTTCCTTGGATCCATGGGTTCAAATACACCATGGAGCATCCATGGACCATCCTATGGGTTTTAGCCCAACTTGATTATCCATGGAACATTAGCCCACTATACAAGTATGGATGATTTACACAATCAACCCATATATTTAATTAGTCTTCTTTTGATCACTTAATTAATTCTAGATTAATTCTTGATCGATACTAATTAAATAATCCTATTAATATATTAGAACTTATAATATATTAATCAACCTTAAGTGTTATTTCTCTCATTATAGTCTATCCAAATGCATGATGCCATGCAACCCAAATGGACCATGCCGGGTCGGGTCAAGTCTTACCAATTATAGTTATGGACTTAGACATTAATCCAACAGTCTCCCACTTGGATAAGTCTAAAACTATTATTGCGAATGACTTCAAGAACTGACCGGAAATCGTAGCTCTCAAAAGCTTCTGTCGAACTCTGACCTTGCCGATGAACTCTGACCTATGTCAATGACTTGACCATTAGATAAGTGATCATATATTCCTCCATTCAAGATATCATATGGACTTAGACATGGATTATAATCATTCTCTCTGTCCATTTGTTGTTTCCCGATTTCCGATTTATGACGACTGACTAATTGAACAAATCAAATTAGTCCTGGCCCGGCCGAGCACTTCCATTTGTCATCAGCAAATCATCGAGGGGCCCATAGATATCGCTTTTATCCCGAAGGTAAAAGGAATGGATAAACTTCGACTTATATGGCTTGTTCTATTACTTGTTGAATCATACACAAAGGCACGTTTTATAACATTGAGTTACCAATGCGTTTCGTGCAATCAATGTACAACCAACTCATAGTAACAACTCATATCTCTAGGTTTGAAGAATATAAGATATTATCGTCTCATGATCACTCATGATAAAATCCATGAAGTGATTCGAATGAGCGCGGGTTGAATCCAATACTCGGAACTTATGAGCACTCATGAGCGTTGTAGCCCTTTGTCCAACATATTAGACCTCTACAAGCCAACCCATGGCAGTCTTAATTCATATCTACTTCCAACATATGACCGACTGTGGATGGTTTGAATAACTTAGTCATCCAGAACAATGACTTAGTTTATTCTGGAAGTCAAAACATGCAAAATGAAACACAAGAATAATTAAATCGAATATGGTATCAAAACCTATGAACATAAATAAAACACCTTTTATTTATCACCATATGATTACACATTATTCATTGCATACTGTTTCAGCTATCAACTTTATTCTTGAATTTAAAACAATAGTTGTCCCATGCTCCAAGAATGTACACTATGCTTTCTAAACACTAGTCATGCCATACACCAAGTATGCATACTATATTTGTCTATGATCTTCACTTTGTGAATTAGATCAATTGAACATAACTCCAATGATCCTGTTTCACAGTCCCAAATCCTTACTGCAAATGCAAGAATTCCAAATTCATGCCATTTACTGAAATATGTTAGATTCTAAACTTATATGCATTGATCTTCTTGTAATGATTATGCACAAAGTCAGAAAGACTTGACAACAATCATTACAGAGCATTCCAAAGGAGATCAGCTCCTTGGAAACATCCTTCTTGCATTAAGTTTCCTAATCTTACATAGATTAAATAATTTCTAACTTTGAAACATTTCCAGATTCCATTTTGACTATCACTTCTAAATAAGAGTTGCCTCCTTACAGATTATGTCAATATGGTCCTTCCAGAATGATCACTATATTTCCAACTGTCCTTGAGCAACCAATCTTTGGTAAACCTTAGATTGTCCTCGACAATTGTTTAATCCTGTTAGTCATATCCAATTCTAGACCTTTTCCCTTTTTAATGCCCCAGGCATTTGGAAAATTGTAGAAAGGATGAATATAGCACATGTAATCGATCCTATATCCGAAGCATATGGGACACGATTCATGATGTCTCACATAAAGACTAAACCAATCTTTTGCTATAACATTTCCATTTCTATTTGCCAAGTTCTCATAATTCAGATTATGAAAAGGGATGTCGTAATCATAATCGAATTTTAAAACGCAAATAATGGACCCATATACTGAATTTCCTTATGTTGAGCCATTCCAACATGAAATTCATATATATATATATATATATATATATATATATATATCCTTGACTAACTGATTAAAATCTCAATCTAAGCTTTGAGAATTGAAATGAAGTATAATTTCCTCTCCCTTAATTATAGCAAAACAACTCTTTCCTAATTGAAACTGTTGTTTTCTATGATTAACATTGCTAACTTGCAATACTTATCATAATTATCATTCTCCCACTAACATGATGATTATTAGAATAACAATTATGCTCCCACTAGCTTTGACATGTATCCAGAAATTAGCTGGACTTCTAGAAATCAATACTTTATTGACTTTCTTACCAAAGTTCAGATTTCTGATACTAGATTGTTTTCATAAAACTTTATCTAAATCATACACCTTATCTTAGATAGCTCACAGGTGTGTCTAAACAATTTCAGAACTATGAAAAGGGATGCCGTAATCATAGTCTCAATTGTTTAGACCTTTGGCACTTTTCACAAGTCCATGTTAGTGTGCCGGTTAACCACACAGCTCCACTAACAACTTTAAGAATGCAAATATCACAATTGCTATCTACTTCAAATATACTTGGTGGAAGTGTTTCCTCATCATCATTTTCATGAATCGGCGTGAAACCTTATGACCCTTAGATTTAATGGTGTATGTGTTCTTATCCATGTGAATTGTCAAAACCATAGTCACAAGACAAGGATAATGACAAATCCAAACTCATATGGACTGAACTCAATCTTAATTTCTTGCCACCTGGCAGCTCAAGGGCCTGCCATTGCTTCCAAGTTGTTGTGCAACCAATTGAGAACTCTAAGAACTCATATGCAAAGCCAACTTTAATTGGAATGGGCACAGAAAAATGTCAACACGATAGGTTATGAACCTCAAGTCGTGTGCTAGTGAGAACTTCAGGTTTTATTCTTGATTAGTTCTTGAGACTTTCAAGACCTTTAAGACTCCCACTGTCCTCTTGACATATAAGACTTTCTTGTCAGATATTCAAGAGATAGTGTGGATTCTAATCAAGACAAACACTTCACACAATTGGCCTTGGTTGGTCTTTTTTTTATCCAAAACATCACAACTTACCAATTTCAAATGTACAAGAGTAGAAAACTTTTACACTTACATTTGACAAGTGTTTTAAACCTTCTTTAAGACATGTCACTCAAGTTACAATCTTAGAGTATAACTCTAAGACTTGTTTTGAAACGAAGTATGACTCATCTTCTTGATTTGACCACTTCAACAATTCATAGCTCCTCTTCTTAGCTACCAAAATGCACTTAGAGGATGAATTGTGATAAGGTCTCTTAATCATTAAGATGATTATATAACATGATACTAAAGTACTCTCCCATCTTTTCAGATTTGAGAAACTTTTATCTTTCTGCCTAAGTTGATTCTTCTTGTTCGCTTTGCCATACATTGGAACCCTTTCCAATGTCTCAGAGTTACACTTAAGCTTGTAAGTATAATCATATTTACTGAGCTTTAGTAAACTATGACGAATAGTCTTATCAATCTTTTGTGGTGGACTTAATCAGTGCACAAGAATGTGTACTCGATCCTTTGACTCACACATCCATGTGAACAAGTAGTTAGTCTTAATTTTTCCGATGCTTGAAAGTTCTCATCTATCATGCTATACAACTTGCATGATTCCAAGTTTCGGTCCAATTGAAACTTTGGTGATGAGGATCTTTCCTTATTTGGTAAATTTAGACATTACCACAAATGAATGAATCAATTTCATATTTCCACTCTTGCTATTAATGGAATCTTATAAGCAACAAAAATTTCCACAAATGCCATTGTAAGGATATTTTTAAAATAAATAAAATCAAAATTTTCCTTTTATTTTAAAACTTTGCGGAAAAACTATCCTTACAGTGCAAAAGCACATGAAAACTTTGTTGCTATCCATTCCTAAGCAATATATCATAACTCCTAAGAAGTAGCTCACGAATCAGATCTTCAAACTATGCGATAGAAATCCATCTACGCAATCAGATTCAACATACTCTTTCTTTAAGTTTCTTCACTTTTTCTTTGATTCTTAAAACATCACCATGTGATCCAGTCACATTATATATCAAGAGTCTCAAAATGCAAACTTAGCAGAGTTAGATAGTGGACTTTACCTGAAGTAGAGTCAAACTTATTGACTTTTAACATCCTTAGGTGAATTTGGCAGCTTCGCAACCAATGCCCATTCCTATGGCAACTTAACATATGGACCCTTTGGTAATGGTACATAGGACTATCATAGACTTAGCCTTTCTCTTTACCATTTCGTCAACCGAGTTGACTATGGTCGATCCCTTTCCACTGGGAAGAGAGAGCTTTACTAGATATCCAATGTCATCATTGTCAATGTCCATAAAGTTTTAGGAAGTTGATCTTAGCAAATAGATATGATCATTAAGGGTCTTGTCATAGTCTATTTCATAGGTGTTCCAAAGGAACTCACTATGTGACTTAGAAAGTGATTGAACCACCAAATTTCTCAAGACTTTGACACCCAACTCTCCCGACTTGTCAATATGTGACTTCATTTCCAAGATGTGATCACACATAGACCTTTGCTTGCCAATAGGGCTTGAGTGACCTTAAATGTTTCAAGAACTTGTGGGTTAGGGAGAATAATAGGAGGGAGTGAAAGAAGTATGATTTCCATGGGACATCATCTTCATTTAGGAAAGCTTGTTTCAAGAGATTTGGGAAGATCATAGATGTCTAAACCAGACATCTTTCAGGAGATATTCAAGATAGTTGATTTAAAGTCCTTAATATAACACCCACTATGAAATATTAAGGCTAGGACCCTAAAAACTATTTTATAACTTGGAAGAGGGATGTCGTAATCCAAGCTATAAATATTTGAAGGTAGGTGAATGAAGATTCACCAATTTCCACCAAGATAAACGAAATGTATTATTAGGTTTTAATTGGATTTGAAACTCCTAGATCTTTTGAGATTCATTGAACTGTTCAATGGCATGTTTCAATCTCGAGTGTGCCCTTCAGGTTTTGTGACTGGGATGCCGAGGATCACAAAACAAGGTGTAAAGTAACCATGCAAATTACTTGGTACCCTTAAGTGTTTACCCCTCAATCGATGTGCCGGTTAACCACACACGCTCCATCGATACTATGATAAACATGAAGTTACCCTTTGCCTACCTTGTTAAATACGAGTTAGTGTGCCGGTTAACCACACACGCTCCACTAACCGACTTAAATAAAGTGTAACGTGTCATTTCATGGATTAGCAACTTATTCACATTTTCCTAAGTAACTAAGATTGGGTATTAATAAAAGGTTTAGTTACTTAGTATTTATCATTAATACTTTTAATGAAGGGATAATTCTAGTCCTTGTCCTACACGTTCGGCTAACGACCCTCCACCGGTCAAGGAAGCGGTGGGTGAGAGTGGACACCCATTAAACTGCCATTTTATAGGCAGTAACCTTATACCCCCTTATAGACCGGCTTCGTGAATGAGGCCTACTAACGGTAAGACTGACTTTACTCTTATACATATATATATATATATATATATATATATATATATATATATATATATATATTAACTTATAATATTATAAAGTATAAGGGTTGAATTTTAACTTTTAAAATTCTAAGAGCTAACTTGGAATTAAAGTATTCATAAGTGAAAACTTTTCAAATTCCAAAACTTGAGGGCAAGTTTTGAAACTATTCAAAACTAATTAATTCCATAACTTATGTGTTTAAAGTAGTTTTAATCCAAAAACTCTTCAAGTTCCATAACTTGAGGACAAGTTATGAAGGACTTCAAACTAATAAAAGAATTAACCTTTTTTTATTGTAACTTATGGAACTAATTAAGGTTACGCTTTTTATTTATTTATTATTTAATGAAGAGACTCTTGAACATCCATATCTTGAGGAAAAGTTATGGAGTCATAAAACCATTTAATTAGAACTAGACTCTTCATTTTGTAACCTTTGCTAATTTTTATGAGTTTTATGAAACTTAAATGTGACTTTTCATATAACTTGAGGACAAGTTACAAAAACACATTCTAGAATCAACTCTTAGATTAAAATGGATTGAAAACACATAATCAATTAACTTTTCTATTAATCCAAGCAACTCATAAGAACAAGATAATTCAAATCAAACTTTTTCATGTAATTAGCCTAATCACCAAACTAATTCAAAACATGAATCTATTGACAATTTTCTTTGAAATTGAATTAGCATGAACATTACTACATCAAAAACAAGTTTATAAGTTCAAAAACAACTTAGGGTAATGTTCCTAGTCCATTTCTAGCCAAAAAAGTCGAATATATGCTGCCTGGGGCTCCTACTCGTCGAGTGCATGAACCTAATCGACGAGTAGGATGATTTTACTCATGGACTCGGCGAGTCCAGTGCCCAGAAAGCCAAAAAATCGAGTTTTTCCAGCATTTTCAGCAATTTGCATCAAGTATAATTGAAAACAAGCCTAGGCTCTGACACCACTGTTGGGTTCTGAGCATTCTAACACTCCTAAGTGTACATGCAACCCTAAATACCTTGGATCTATATTTTCTCTATTATACATGAAAATATGAACATCCAAGGTATTATCCTAATCTAGCATACAAAACAATGAATATAACAAGATAGAATACATACCTCTTTGATGTAGAATGTCTTCATGAAGCTTGAGTGCCTAGTGCCTCAAGTGTGACACCTCAAATGGTTCACACAACACCAAATACACTTGGAATAACTTGAGAGAAACTTGAACACTACTAAAATCGGCTAGCCCTTTTTTATTATTCATAGTGACCGATTTTTCCCAAAGAATATGATCTTATATAGTTGTTAAAATTAGGGTAAACCCTAATTGTCATGGCTTTCCATTTCCTTGGATCCATGGGTTCAAATACACCATGGAGCATCCATGGACCATCGTATGGGTTTTAGCCCAACTTGATTATCCGTGGAGCATTAGCCCACTATACAAGTATGGATGATTTACACAATCAACCCATATATTTAATTAGTCTTCTTTTGATCACTTAATTAATTATAGATTAATTCTTGATCAATACTAATTAAATAATCCTATTAATATATTAGAACTTATAATATATTAATCAACCTTAATTGTTATTTCTCTCATTATAGTCTATCAAAGTGCATGATGCCATGCAACCCAAATGGACCATGCCGGGTCGGGTCAAGTCTTACCAATTATAGTTATGGACTTAGACATTAATCCAATACATGCTTCACTTCCTCCACCTCCTCCAATTATTCTCCCAAACCCACAAGTTCGAAGGCTTGAAAAGATCAAGCTCACTCAAGCCTTTTTGTCAAGTAAACATGGGAAACCTATGTGTGTACATGTCTTAGAGATGAAGTCACACATTGATAGGTTAAGGATGTTGGGTGTCGAGATTTCAGGTAAGTTGGCTGTTGACTGGGTTCTTCAGTCGCTTCCTGAATCATATAGTGAGTTCGTTAGAGAGTACTATATGATGGATCATGACGTGACCCTCATTGATTTGACCTATTTGCTTATAGCTGCTGAATCAACAATGATTTGGTGAGCTGGTCGAGCAAATTTGTCTGGTGAATCAAACTCCCAAACTTTAATGGACATTGAAAATGGTGACATTGGAGAACCAGAAAAGGGAGATTCTGAGATTGTTCCTTGTGCCATTACAAAAGAGTCCATTTGCTTATATTGCCAAGAGAAGGGGCATTGGAGACAAAGCTACCCTATTTACCTAAGAGATCTAACATATGGGAGAGTCAAAACGTATGGATCTACTTTAGGTGAAATCCATTAACTAACTCTTTTAAGTTCCTATTCTAGATTCTTGATACATGATGTGATAAGATTACATTTTGATGTTTTGTAGGATCGAAGAAAAGAAAGGAAGCTTAAGGGAAGAAGTGAAGTTGAATCTAATCATGAAGAAATGGATTTCGATCACATTGCTTGAAGATTAGATTCTTAAGCTACTATTTGGAGTTAGAATAGATTGCTTAGGAGTATGTAACAACATAGTTTTTCAGTTGAATTGCATTGTAAGGACAAATTTTTCCGCAATAAAATAAATTTTGATTTTTATATTATTTATTTATCCTTGCAATGATGTGTATGAAAAACTGATGTTTGTAAGTTTCTATTATTAGCAATAATGGATTTGATTATTAATTATGTTATTTGTGCAAATGTCAAGAATTTACCAAATAGGGAAAGTTTCTCATCGCCCAAGTTTCAATTGGACAGAAACTTGGAATCATACAACTTGGTTGCATGATGAATGAGAAATTTCACATTTGGAAATTAGACTAATTCGTTGACAAAGTGTCAAGTGAAGGACTAGGAGATTGAGTACACAAGGTTGTGTGTTGGTCAAGTCCACCACAAGAGTAGCAAATATATTCGTCATGATTTACTAAGGTTAAGTAAATATGAGTATACTTATGAGATTAAGTGTAATTCTCAGTTGATTGAAAGAGTTTCAATAAATAGCAGAACGAATAAAGAAGAATCAAGTAGGCAGAGACATAAAAGTTTCTCTATTCTAAGAAGATGGGAGAGTACCTTTTATTATGTTTTATGATAGGTCTTAATGATTAAGAACCATATCTCAATTGATCCTCTAAGTGAGTCTTAGTGAAATTGTATGTCTGAGAAGAGGAATCAAGAATTGAAGAAATGGTTAAATCAAGAAGTCAATCATACTTTGTTCACTATTAGAAAAAAGCCTTTTACGACGCTCATTGATCTATGTTACGCAAGAGAGAGTGACATTAGAAAAATGTCATCTCTTCAAAAAATTGAAGTATATATGTCGCGTTTTATTGAGTGCCCTTAGAGTTAGTGTCTAATGTAAAAAACTTAAAAACACGGAGGGCACTTAATGTAAAATGTGCGCCGTCTCAAAGTGTCGCATTATAATTTTAGTGAAAGGCGCGCATCTCTTCACAAAAATCGAGGTTACTAATAAAATATCTAACACTCACTATTCATCAGTCACTTCAATCTCTACGATTCTATCGACTCTGAGACCTCGACTCGCCTCCCCTTGCAGACAACGTCTCCTCCTCCGATCGTTAGGTTACTTCTATGGCTGACTTCGCCTCGCCGACGACCGTGGGCTCAACTGACATCATTGGAGATTGCTAAAATTTACGTGCCCTAGGTCCGATTAAGGTGTTCCTGTTGAACCAATTTAGGCCAAGTGAACTTCCCGGTTGGCCAGAGAACGCTGTAACAGAAGAGAAAGAGCAGAAGAAAGTCGACACAAGGGGAAGAAGCGCCTGGTAGCCATGAATCTGATGCTAAGTTGAACACATTCAAGGGTTTCTCACCTACTGAAGCTTCTCAAGTCGAACACAAGGTAAAATCTCAAGCTTCTCAAGTTATATGTAATGTTTTTATCCCCTTCTTTCATCTTGCGAACATTTTCTCTGCTTTTTATCCCAAACTTTCACCTTGTCCTCAAGGTGAAGAAAGGATTGGCTAACCGTGTATATATAATGACAGTTGCCTAAGAAAAGAGTCAAAAAATCCCTCAAAATACACTTAATCAAACTCCCCTGTGAGATGTTTCTCTTCAGGTTCTTCGAACCCTGGTCTGGTAGAACGTAATTTTTTATGTTTTCTGATTGTACTTATGAAATTATGAAATCGTGTGGTATCTTTCATTTCGATTGGGGGTATGTATGGACGATTTGTAATAGGGATTGAGATTATGAAATCATGGTTGAAGCATTCATTAAACCCTAAATGTAGATGTCTGAGTCTAGATTTATTTTTGAACTGTTGAGAAATTCTGCAAGGACACTTGTTCTTCTCAAGAACATAGAAAAAAGTTCTAAGTTGTTTCACTTAATTAGTCAAAAAGCATCTTATTCTGGAACCAAAAGACTTGTTAGAGCATATTAAACATTGAAAGTGTATGTATTTATGAAATCAACCATTGATTCATTTTGCATTTTGATCATCACACAACCTCTTTGATAGAAACCAAAATCCAATAACAGATAAATGAAACTCAAATATGAGATATATAGATCTAGGAAGCTATTTGATTACTAAATGAAAATAAGAACAAATCAGAAAGGAAATCCAAATGATTATCCTCCTGCCCTAATCAGAAAAGTTCTCTCAAGAGAAACTTCCTGCCCAAGCTAAAGCCGATACTCAAAGTTACAAAATACTAAATGATTCAATACTCTTAAGAATTAAAAATCTATAAAAAGCTTGCCTGTTTGTTTAAAGCATCCAAAGTTTCTTCATTGAGGTCATTACCAGCAGTGATTCCAGTCTTTCCAAACCTCGGAACTCCAAATTCCATTCCAATTGTTTCAAAGAACTTTCTTTTCTCACATGAAAGATAAGCAAGATCACCAAAATCCAACCAAATTCCCCTTGCTTTATACCTATACAAATAAATACATCAATTAACATATTAATTATTATCATTAAAGTTTAAACCTTTTGTATCATAAAATAGAAAAAAACAATAATACCCTAGATCATTTAGTGCTAGAAGAACAACACAGAAGTTAGGAACACCACTCTTCATCACTTAGGAAAAAAAAATTATCTGATAAGTGTTTGCTGACATGCAACCTACGTGGCATGTACTTGGCAAATTATTAAAAGGTTAAGGTCATATAATAACTCACGTATTTGTACTTTCTTACATATATTTTTTAGTTAAAATACTTCAGGCCTTAAGTATTTTATGCAAAAAAAAATAATCCCTGTCAATTTTCATCACATACAAAAAATTTCAGGAGTGAAAATGTAACACCCAACGCACAAAGACCAGATTACCCTTTGCCTAATGCCTACCTTTTCTTATGACTACCTTCAGCATTTTGTTTTGTTTCAATAACAGTGCTACGTAGGGATGTTTCTGCATAAGAGCAAAACAGAAAGCACACAATATTACAATTCGGTCCCTCCACTTTTCCCTTGTTTTCAAAGAAGATCCATTCTTTATTACATTCTCGATCAATACCACCATCTTGAAGTAGAGGCTTGTAAATAATGATATACTCATCAGACTTATCATATTCAATTTTCAAATAGGTGCATAATTTGCAAAAAAAGACAAACACAAAACTGCTGGCTAAAGAAAATTCTGATTTTATTGCAACAAATCTTCTGGCTACAAACAAACAAAACATTCATCTCATCTTTTTAAAAATAAAGTCGATTCTTTGCCTTAATACAAAGCCAATTAATAATTGTTCATGTTTGTATATCAATAACAACTCTTTATCAGATGTACCAGAATCTTTCTTTCATCCCAATTTGACCGAATGGGTTGACCACCAAAGACACAAAAGCAGATAACTCACCTGCATGCCCCAAAATGCCACCCAAACAACAACAAATAACTAACTAGTCACCACCATCATTCCCCGCCAGCTTTCTTCTCTGTTGATGCTCAACCACCTTATAATCAACCACTTCACGAAACAGAAGTGGATCAAGCACACAGTTTTCACTTCCGTAAACAGCAGCTTGTACACTTGCCATAAGCTTTGCAACCTCTCTTCTTGAAAATCCATCAGTTTTTGCAGCAGCTTCCCTCAGTATATCATCAGTCAAACCTTTGATCTCTATCTTCTACTGTTCTTTCTGAAAGAATTTTGAAAAGAATCCTGGTTTTCTTGCACCAGCTTTTGCAATGTACTTGTCTAGGTATAGTTTCAAAAGCTTGAATTTTTGCATTCCCAGACATACCTTTCATCACTCTTGAGAGCATAGGCAACCAGCTAGTTGATTGTACTAAGATATAACACCAATAAACATCAACCACTAGACAATTCAATTCAACAGTGGAACAGGGAACCAAAATAACATTGTGATCCGGAGGTTTAAGAGGTATTAATTCCCGTAAAGCATACAAACCTCTGTATGAAGAATGAACTAACTCTATCTGTTTTTCCAATCGGACTCCGAAGCTGTACAAGGCTTCATTTGTTAAGCCTCCTATTAGCCCCTTAGATGGATCATTGACTCCTTGCGTGGAGATATCTGATGTTGATTTAACTTCACTGACAAACACCCATGTACCAATCTCAGTAGAGAAAAGTAGTTTCATCTTACACCTGGGCTTATCAAGGTAGACCGAGTTATAAATAGATGGCAAGGAGATTGCAGGTACAATCAATCCTCCTGAATTGGAGTATTTTGCTTGCATGTGGGTCGATGAAAACAGAAAGCACACAATATTACAATTCGGTCCCTCCACTTTTCCCTTGTTTTCAAAGAAGATCCATTCTTTTGGCTAATGGCTACTTCCAAACATACATACATACATAATACATAGCCACACACATGTTCAATTCTTTTGGTCTCTCACACCTTTCTAAAACCAAAATATATACACCAACTTATCTTACTATCTTGTTTTATGAATATTAGAATATAAACCACTTTACAATGTTTATTTACAGCCAAGGGTCAGATTCAAAAACTACATTAAAACATGGGTTTTTATATAATTATAATTTGTGTAAACATGAGCATGCCTAACAAGGCAAGCCTATCTTCAACTTCTTTTCTGTACACCTGTATCAAACCACTACCATCTGTAACTTGATGCTTCTCATTTAACATTGTCTTGTATTCATCATCTGTAACTTGAAGCTTCTCATTAAACATTGAAAGTGTATGTATTTATGCTTCTAACTATTTTTGCTTGTAGGACTATTGGCAAGAGGATTAAAAGTGCATTGATCTGGGTGGTAACTACAGTAGTATGTGGCTTGGTGCTGTGCATCTTATACGGTTAGTATCTCCTCCACTTATTAATTTATTCTTACAAGAAACATTTTCACTTATGATCAAATGCAATTAGGAGTAGAACCTACTTTTAGTCATTTAGAAGGTTGATGTCCCTGGTTTCCCATGCAAGTAGGTATGATGGGCACTGCCAAAAAAATTAGCTTACATGGCAAAAATTACTATTCTAGCTTTGTATTTTGTATACTTATAATAGGATTGATGAATGAGATGTTTCTAGGCTTTGAAATAATCTGACTGTGGTTAGTTTCATGGTCACACTAAAGCATAAATGGGCATGATTTCTGAGTTGACAGCATTGCTTGCTTTATGAAAACGTGATTTTTAGTTACTTTAATGAAGTCTTTTCAAGAAACTTACAACATTCGAGTTTTAGAAAGCTCTTAGGCGATTTTAACAACTAAAAAGTCTTTTTAATTGGACTTATGAGTGATTTAATGTGAATTTTTTGAAGATCAGGTACTTTTATCTCGTATATAAAAAGAGCAGCTGAGAGCAAAAAGCTATTTTTTACAGTAACATCAATGTATGCATCAGTTATCACAGTACCATGATTTTTTACCCCTATATTAGAATGAATACAATTCCATTTGGCTGTTTCTCTTGAATATATATGCATGCCAGTCTCTTGTCCCACCAATTTTCAAATCCGTAGAGTCAGAAGCAACAAACGCATGCTTCAAAGTATAATATCCAAGCTTGCATTATGTGAACCTTTCTTCACACATATTTTGCTAAATGATAATGTTCGTTAATTTTTTTCATAACTGTGCATTGCAATATGCATATAGTTACAATGAGTTACAATTTTTTTGTTACTTGCTGCAGGCTCAAAGGGTGATAAAGCAACAGTTTCTGCTATAAATTACACTGATATTCCACATACTCAGGTAAGAAAAGGTATTTATTATTAATCTATCTATTTTTTAGGGTACATAAGTTTTTTATTTTTCATTTTCTAATATAGATTCTATTATATTATTTTGATTAAAAATTCATTTTTGTGAATATTCGTTTAAAATATCCAAGCCTTTCTAACTTAACATTAAAAATAATCAAAAGCCTAACATATATTGTACATACTCTACAAGCAATACATATAACATATAGCTCAACAGAATGAGATTAAAAAGAATGTCATCCAAAAAGCTTCTTGCTACTCTACAAGCAATAGATATAACACCTGCACCTCTTCTTTTCTAACAGATCCATCATGTTCACCCTTTAACAGGATTCATACAAATCAATTCAATCATATTATAACAAAACAATAATTAATCTATAACTAAAGTTATTACAGATAATAAAAACAACCTTGAGAAACAGAGAGTTTACCTGTGACTGTGAGTTACCTTGATTAGGTTGTAGTTGTGCTCCTTCTTTTCTAACAGATCTTTTATAGATCTTAGGTACTCACCCTTTCACAGGATTCATACAAATCAATTCAATCGTCTTTAAATAATAATAAAATGATAATTAATCGACGTGTGATGAAAATTTTACTAACCTCAATCTGCCACATTAAATCAGGAATGGAAACAAGTAGAAACATCAACTCATTAACCAACAAAGACAGAAGAGAAAGAAAGAAAGAAAAAAACAACAAAGAACAGCCATACCTATAGGAAGTTCTTATGCAGTATTAATCACAATTAACATCAAACATAAATATTTATATATTTTTAGAATGTAACTATCAACTGGCAGTTAATACCTAATTTTAAACAGATTGACCACCCAAGGGTAAAAAGGTCAAACCCATAAATTATGAAATAACGGGTTTGCAGGTGGTTTTGTGTTGGACACCTGTTTAGCCCATTTCTAACTTTCAAATTTCTGCAAAAGATCATATTCAAAATTTTAAAAGTATTTCTAATTTTCAAATTTCTGTAAAAGTTCATAAAATTTTATAACAAACACATAAAAATATTCAAACAAGCTGAAAAAGTAATTGATAACCTATACAGTTTTGGTCCCTGCTTCAGTTTTGTCACTGTACAGTTTTGGCCCCTGTATAATTTTTTTGTCCCTATATAGTTTTGGCCCTGTACAGTTTTGTTTTTGCATAGTTTTTGTCCCTAAACATGCATAATCATTATTGCTTTAAATGGTAAATAATTATGTAGGTTGGCAACAAATGTTTAATGGATAAATCATGGATTTCCTCTAGTAGATTATCAAATGCATATGATGAAGGTGTGAATGCTGTTCTAGAGTTTGCACAAACTAATAATCCAAAGTTAGATGTTATTCCATGCCCTTGTGTAAATTGCATCAATTTGTGTCACCACTCAATTGACAATGTTCGTTATCATTTGTTTGCCCACGGCTTCGATGAGAATTATAAGATTTGGTCTTTCCATGGAGAAAAACAACCCAATAGTGATTCTAGATGCCCTAACAATTCCATTCCTCCTGATGCTATTTATACAAAGGATATGCTTCATGATGCCTTCAAATACGTAGACGATGAACCTGATTCGTTGAAATCACTTCTTGAAGTGTGTGATAAGCCACTTTATGTAGGGTCAAAGTATAATGCACTTAGTGGATTATTGAAATTCCAACATTTGAAGGGTCAATTTGGATGGTCTGATGCTAGTTTTGATGCTTTGTTGTCTGTCCTAAAAGATATCTTACCATCAAACAATACCATCCCTAGCTCGATATATGAGTCCAAGAAGTTGCTAAAAGGAGTAGGTCTACAATATGAGAAGATTCATGCATGTGAAAATGATTGTGTTCTATTCTGGAAAGAACATAAAGATGCTTCTCATTGTCCAACTTGTGGCACTTCTCGTTGGAAGAAGAATTCCAAAAACGTACCTTCAAAAGTTTTGTGGTATTTTCCTATCATCCTTAGATTTAGAAGAATGTTTTCAATACCACAAATTTCTCATGACTTAACTTGGCATGCACAAGCTCGGGTCAATAGTGGGAAGCTTACTCATCCTCGCGATACCCCTTCTTGGAAGCTTGTTGATAACACGTGGAAAGAATTCGGACAGGAAAAACAAAATCTTAGATTAGCCTTGTCTGCTGATGGTATCAATCCACACAAGTCATTAAGTTCCAAGCATAGTTGTTGGCTAGTTATCCTAATAACATATAATCTACCCCCTTATTTGTGTATGTCAAGAAAATTCATGATGTTGACTCTGTTGATATCCGGGCCAAACCAACCTGGTAACAATATTGATGTCTACTTGGCACCATTGATAGAAGATCTAAAGCTCTTGTGGGAAACTGGCGTTGAGACTTTTGATTCTCATAAGAAAGAATACTTCAATTTAAGAGCAATATTACTTTGGACTATAAGTGATTTTCCCGCGTATGGTAATCTTTCGGGGTGTGTTACCAAAGGTTATTATGCTTGTCCAATATGTTCAAAGAATACTTGTTCACAATGGTTGCCAAAGTCCAAAAAAGTATGCTTCGTTGGGCATAGAAGATTCCTACCACTTGAACGTCCTTTTCGCAAAAGAAAAAACATTTCAACAATCAACAGGAGCACGATTTTATGCCACAACCATCATCAGGTGAAGAGATTTATGACTATCTGGCGGGATTTGAGACTACATGGGGTAAGAAGATAAAGCCAAAGAAGGTAGTATCAAAGAAGGTAGGATCAAAGAAGATAAAGTTAAAGAATATAGAGTCAAGGAATGGAGCGTCAAAGAAGGAAACGCCAAAGAAGGAAAATACAAAGAAGAAAAAAGAAAGTATCGACGAGAGATCTAAATTTTGGCATAAAAAGTCGATTTTTTTTGAACTTGAATATTGGAAGAAGTTGCCTGTTCGCCATCAGTTAGATCTCATGCACATAGAAAAAAATGTGACCGAGAGTGTTTACGGGACAACGTTGAATTTGCCTCACAAGACGAAGGATGGATTAAAAGCACGACAAGATCTTGAAGCGTTGGGCATCAAGACTGAATTACGACCTGAACCAAAAGGGGATCGACATTGGCTTCCGCCTGCCAAGTACACATTGAATTCCGCAGAGAAACATCTATTTTATGAAACCCTGTCTAACATAAAAGTTCCTTATGGGTATTGCTCTAATTTCAAGAATCTCGTGTCGGATGATGTTTCAAAGATGAATGGTTTGAAGTCTAATGATTGCCATGTACTAATGCAACAACTTCTTCCATTTGCAATCAAAGGGGTGTTAGATGTGAAGGTGCGGAGAACAATCCTAAGCCTGTGTCATTTTTTCAATGAGTTGTGTAGTAAAGTTGTTGATGTTAGTAAGCTAGGCAAGTTGCAAAGTGACATCGTATTAACATTATGTTTGTTAGAGAAGTACTTTCCTCCTTCATTTTTCGATGTCATGACTCACTTGATGGTGCATTTAGTTAGAGAGGTGAGGTTGTGTGGCCCGGTTCATTTTAGGTGGATGTATCCATTTGAGAGATACATGAAAACACTTAAAGGGTATGTAAGAAATCATCATCGACCCGAGGGTTGCATTGCAGAGTGTTATGTGGCAGAGTAGGCCTTAGAATTTTGTTCAGACTACTTAAAAAACAAGAAATCAATTGGCAATCCTCATGAGCGTGTTGATGAAAGAATCCGCAGTGGCAAGCCTTTATCAAAGGCTACAATTGATGATGTAGATGCTCAGTTACTTGATCAAGCTCATCTTTATGTATTACGAAACACTGCTGTTGTGGAGCCGTATATAGAGTAAGAATTACATGAAACTGTATACTCTTATACCATTATCTATCATATAAAACATTCTTTTAACTTGTAATACACTTCAGGCAACATATGTTGGAATTGAAGGATCTGAACCCCCGTCATGCTCGCAAGAGTACATGGTTGCAGAGCCAACATAGTCGGACATTTATTAGTTGGTTTAAGAAAGAGGTTTGTTTTTAAAATAAGATTGTTAGAATTACAATATTTTTAATTATTTTTTTGAATTACATTAATTATATATTTTTCTATTAGGTTGGAAAACGTTTGGCTAACGGGGAAGATATTTGTGATGATGTTCGTTGGTTGGCCAAAGGGCCTAATTTTGTTGTTACTAAATATAGCGGTTTTGCCATAAATGAATATCATTTTCATACAACATCTCGAGATGAGTCTAGAACAACTCAATGCAGTGGAGTGTCTTTAGTTGCACATACCATGCAGATTTCTAGTGCAAAAGACTCCAATCCTGTGTATGGTGCTGTTACTTACTTCGGCCGTATAAAGGAGATATGGGATCTTAATTATCACATGTTTAGTATTCCTGTATTCATGTGTGATTGGGTTGATAGTCGTGGAGTAAAAAAGGATGATTTAGGATTCACGGTAGTTAACTTTGATAGGCTTGGTAAAAAGTCTGAACCCTTCGTATTAGCTAGTCAAGTCAAACAAGTTTTTTATGTTCAAGATCAACAAGATGAGAATTTGCATGTTGTTGGATTCACACCTCATAGGATGTACAAGTATAGATCAAATGGTGAAACTGATGATATGTTGGAATTTGATGTTACTTTTGATTTAACACAAGACTCCGCTTTATTAGACCTTGATGATGATTTTTTGTGTACGCGTCTGGATGGCGAGGGCATATTAGTTTAAATATTTTTTTTTGCAGAATAATAAAGTTTTTGGTATGTTTTTATTTCAGATTTTGAATGTGATTAATCAATGTCCAACTGCAACAAATAACAACGTACTTAATTTAATTTGAATCTTGTTGAAACAGGTTGTGTTTTTGTGACATGGAATCAGATTCAGCTTCTGATCACGATGAGGACTCCAAACAAAGAGGTCCGACAACAAAGACAAAAGCTAATAAAGTGAAGCTTGTAATAACTTACAATAAAAAAGGTGTCCCGGTTGGAAAGGAAGCCACAAAACTGTCTACATTTGAGGGTTAGGTTGCAAGAACAATGGTTCCCATAACCTATGACTCGTGGCTGGAAGTTGGTGAGGAAGTAAGGGAAGGATTATGGCAATATGTTTTGGTAAGTCTCTGTTTTCTTCCTGTTATTACCTTTGTTCAGATCTGTTTTTGTCCCTGTTCAGATTTGTTTTTCAACCAACCTTTTTTTATGTTTCAGGAAAAGTTTGTAGTTGACCCAAAGAGCCGGAAACAAATTCTCCAATCGATCGGGAAGAAGTGGAGAAACTTCAAGCATTATCTATATGCCAAGTTCATTAAGAACCGAAGTAAAGATCCCAAGGCAAATCTATTCAAACCTCCGAAAGATTATCCGTTTATAAAGAAAGAAGATTGGAAAGTTTTTTGTATCCCATAGAGTTACAAAGAAGTGGGAGGTTTGTTAAACTTTTCTTATATGCATTTGTAGTTACAATTTTAATGTTTGTATTTATAATTTTAATGTTTATAATGCAGGAGAAAAGTATGAAAGCTAAAAATACTCGTGCACATCATAAATACAATCATCGTTTGAGCAGAAAAGGATATGCTGGACTCATTAATGACATTGTATTATTCCCACTGAATATTGATTATTTTATTTGTATATATTTATGTTAATTGATTTTGTTATTCTTGATAATTTAGATGCAAGAAACCGGCAAAACGGAAGAGGAGATTGATAGGACAGTGCTGTGGAAAAAAGCAAGAGAGTTGAAGACAGGAGGATACGATGCAGATGTGAAGACGATTGTTGATAAAATTTTAAGTTTCATTAATTCCCAAATATATAAAAAAAAATAACATTTGTCCCATTTTATTTTTCTAACATTTGTCCCATTTTATTTTACAAGATGAGCTTCAGATATCGGGAAGCTTTGGAGAGGTTACATGTGGAACACATGATGTGCTTACAGAGGCGTTGGGTACTCAGGAACAATGTGGGCGTGTACGAGGGATGGGTAGATTTATAACGCCATAGCAATACTTTTATTTACCCAAGAATGTTAAGTATTACTTAGAGATTGAGAACGAGAGGGTGGATAAACAAATCAACAAACTTGAAGATGACTTGGAGAAACTAAAAAGAGGTGTACTTAATGTTTCTGAAGCTGCAAGTTGCCAAATAGGGGGCGTCATTGAAGATTTTGAAAAACAACCACAGAATGAATCACTTGTAAGTCCTTGAAGACAATTATGAAAAATATATTTAAATAATTTTCTTTTTCTACAAACTAACATACTATATTTTGCAGGATAATTCATGTCTTCTTGCGGTTGAATTTGCTGCAAATGTAGTTGCTAAAGGAACCATAATGAAAGCATCGGGTATTTTGAAATATATTTGCATTATTATTATTTATATATTTTCATTTTTTAGAAGATTGGATCTTAATTATTTTTTATGTTTATGTAACAGATGAAAACATTGAAGTTATGATTGAAACAATTTTGCAAGGAGAAGCTTTAGTACCCTTTCCACTAGAAGAGGAGTTATTTGTGAAGGTCAAAGATGCACTGGGACACATACTAAGCTGGCCAAGACACTTAGTTATTCGATACTATGACCTGGTAATACTATTTGAACATATTTTCCCTTGGTTATCTTAATTTTTCTGATATTTGAGTGAGTTCTTAATTTTTCTGGTAATACTATTTGTATTTTTGATTGCATTTGTAGGGAAAAGTGGTGGCGAAATCTGTGAAAAAGCATGCAACACCAGTGAAGAAAGCTGCAACACTAGTGAATGAAGATGTAACACCAGTGAAGGAAGATGCAACACCTCCAAAAGAAGAAATAGGAAGTAATAAGAAAGAAAAGGGGACAAGAAAAATGGTTGATGGAGAAAAACAACCATGTGATATGGAAGGAGGGAATGATGTGGAAGAAGGGAATGATGTGGAAGAAGTACTGATTGGATTAGAAAAGAAGATTAAAAAGGAGAAACAAAATGTGACCGTGCAAAGAAGGTGGACCAGAGCACAGATGAAGACAATGATAAGGATTGAGAACAGTAGTATTTTGAAAATGACTGCAATGATGGCTGATGGACAAGTTACAAAGGTTGATTCTATAAGAGTGCAGAGTGAGAATGATCTTTTTGGGTACGATAGTTACACGTACTTAACTTGGGATGATTTTGAAGCAGTTCTTACAATGGACGAGCTGACTAGTGCTGTTATTGTGTCTTATATGATGTAAGTGCAAGAAATTTAATTTAAATAACAATGTGTCTTAAAAAAAATGTTTAATGAATTTAGTGTTTGTATGATAACAGGGTGTTGTTTAACAAATTGAAGTATGGCTCCCCAGAAAGAGACCATGGAATTTGCTTTGTGAACCCGACAGTAATCTCACCAAGTACGTGTAAAGGGAAATCTAAGAATATTGACGATGCAAGTAGAGGTTTAGCAGATCGGCTGTCTAAAAGAAAGGGCAATGACATCATCTTTATGCCCTACAATCCCGGGTATTGTTATTTGACATTTTATTTTTAAAATGACTGCAATTATGTTATTTGACATTTTTTTTGTGGTTTTTGTAGAAGACATTGGGTATTGGTGTACTAGACATGAAATCGGATACTTGCTATTATCTTGATTCCTTGAGCTCTGGCAATTTCAATATGCAGTTGAAGCAAATTGTTGATTCGTAAGTAATATAAATTATCAAAACACTTGATGTGAGTACAATAAACACATATTTGTTAATGTTTTTTTATAGGGCAATGGTTTTGTACACTACACAAAGTGGATCCAACAAAAGGGTTAAACTAAATTGGGTTAATGTTACGGTCAACACTTAATTCCTTATTGAAATTGTAGTTTTAAATTTATTTTTTGGATCAATTGAAATGATCATTTTATATGTAACTGTGTAGTGTCCAGTTCAGCCCGGATCTACCGAATGTGGCTACTACATGCTAAGGTTCATGAAGGAGATAGTGGAAGAAGGAATTGAAGTGTTGGTCAAAGACAATGTAAGGATATAGCATTCTACTTTCATTACTATAATTTATGGCATCCTTATTGTTACAGAATATGTGCTTTCATTCATTTGAAAGTACAATGCTCTATTAAGAAAGAATAATTTACATTTTATGCTTAGTTGTTAAATATAGCAACTTACTATTATAGAATATGTTAATATGCTATTTTTTATTAATAAAAACAATATGCAAATGTTTTCACAGATCAGGGATGGAAAATCTGAGTACACAACTACTGATATCGATGAGATACGTGAATAATGGTCAACGTTTGTTACAGGCTTCATTTATTGATGATATGTATGGTCTTTTGACAATGTATCTGCAAAACAATGTTATGGTTAACCACTAATGCTAGGTATGGGCTTTTGACATGTGTAATGCTAGGTAGTCCTTTGAGACACATGTACAATTTTTTGCTAACTTTTAGTAATGTTACTTAAGGTAACATGTAGTTACAACTTAGGTAATTCAACATATATGTAAAGTTGTTTGACGTTTAGATGAAAATGAATGTTTTGGTATATTTGTCATTTATTATGTGTATTCACGTTGTAAATGTGTGTTGTAAATGCACGTCGTAAAAACGTCGTAAAGGCGCGTAGTAAAAACGAGAGACGTAAGGTTACGACATGCGAATGAGTGTCGTCTTCCTTTATGACATGGCCTTCCTTGACACGCAATGCGTATCATAAGCGCGCGTCGTCTATAGACGACGCGCATTAGAGCGTCATCTTCCTTTATGACATGGCCTTCCTTGACACGCAATGCGTATCATAAGAGCACGTCGTCTCTAGATGACGCGCATTTGCACATCGTCTATCTTTATGACATGGCCTTCCTTGACGCGCATTGCATATCATAAGAGAGCGTCGTAAATGCGCGTCGTCTATATTTATGACATGGCCTTCCTTGACACGCATTTGTGTGTCGTCTGAGCCTTTTACGACGCGCAATGAGCGTCGTAAAAGGCCTTTTTCTAGTAGTGGTTCCAATATCAAGTCTTAGAGTTAAGATTGTGAATTGAGCGACAAGTCTCAAGAAAGTTTATAACATTCATCAAATGTGTAGTTTGGAAAAGGTTTTCTTATTCTTGCACATTTGAAATTAGAAAGTTGTGATTTCTTGGATAAGACAAAGACCAACTAGGACCAATTTTGTGAAGTGTTTTGTCTTGATAAAAGCTATACTAACTCTTGAATATTTGTTTGTCAAGAAATGCTTATTGACAAGAGAATCTTATATGTCAAGGAGTCAGTGGGAGTCTCAATGGTCTTGAAAGGTTTCAAGAACAAATCAAGAATAAACCTTATCAATCATCACTAGCACACGACTTGAGGTTTATGACCTATCGTGTTGACATTATTTTTCTGTGCCATTCCAATTAAGCTAATTATGCATGTGAGTTCTATGAGTTCTCATTTGAACACATAAAAGGCAAGCACCTTGATCAATGAAAAGTACATTGATATGAAAGGGTGAGCCGCTTAACTACTTGGAAGACATGGTGGGCACTCGTGTTACCATAAGGCAAGAAATCAAGATTGAGAAAGTTTGGTCCATATGAGTTTGGATTTGTCGCAAACTTTGGTTTTGGAAAATTCGCATGGACAGGAACTCATACACCATAAAATCTAAGTTTCATAAGATTACATCCTTCATGAAAATGATTGTGAGGAAATGCTTTCACTAAGAGAGATTTTAAGAAGATAGTGATTGTGAAATTGTATTCTCGAATTCGATTATGGTTACGGTATCCCTTTCCATATTTCGAATTGTGAGATTTGGAAATTAGTCTGAATTGTTTATACACACATATGAGCTATCTAAGGCAAAGGTGTATAAGAAGCTTAGATAAAGGATTATCAAAGCATTAGGTATTAGAAATATGAACTTCAGAAATTCAATAAGTATTGTTTTCTGGAAGTTTAGTTGCTTTCTAAAACATGTCAAAGCTAGTGGGAGCAAAAGTGTTATGCTTATATGATAATAATCATCATGATAGTGGGATCATAAATGTTGTGCTTGTATGATTATTAAGGCAAGTATTGAAAGTTAGCAATATTAATTATAGAAAACAAGAGTTATATTTTGCAAAGTCGTAAGGGTTGAAAAGTTGTTTTCCTATAATTAAGGGAGAGAATATTGTACTTCGTTTCAAAATCTAAAGCTTAGATTGAGAAATTTTAATAAATTTAGTCAAAGGATACATAGTGTGTTCTTAAATTTTGATTATGATTTCGATATCCCTCTTCATAGTTCGAATTGTAAGAATGAGACACATAAAATATTATGGCAGAAGATTGATAAAGTATCATATCTTTAAGTAAGACATTATGCATCGTGTCCTATACGCTTCGGGTATAGGATTGATTGCTAGTGCTATTATATTTGACCATTCTAAAATTTTCCAAATGTCTAGTGCATTTAGAGAGAAAAAGGACTAGAATCGGTTTTGACTAAAATAATTAAACAACCATCAAAGGACGATCCAAAGCTCGCTGAGGATTGGTCGCTTGTGAGTAGTTGGAAGTATATTATTGGATGACATTATTATGAATAGATAAGATTCTATTAAGAATGAATTGACAAATATGGAAATGTTTCCATATTGGGAGTTGGATATTGAGAATCTATGTCTAGATTAGAAACTTTTATGCAAGAAGGATGTTCAAAGGAATGTACTTTGAGTGAGAGACATCATATCTATAGAATTGTTTCTGATAGAGATTGGCCAAGTCTTGATGATTTTGAGCTATGACTTTACGAAAGAATCATTGCATAAAATGTTAGAATCTAGAATAAGTAACAAGAATTTGATATTCTTATACTTATGATAAGGATTGGGAGCTGTGAAATGAGTATGATTGGAAATGTGTTCATTTGATTTATTTCACAAAGTAAGGACCGTAGGTAAACATTGTGTGCATGCTGAGAGTATAGGACAAGTGTAGTAATAATTCAAGTAAGAAGTTGATTACCCGAAACGAAAAATAATGAGTAATCGATATAGTGATTAAATAATATGTTACCCAAAGTTTGGGGCCATATGGGATTAGTATTATTCTTGTGGTTCACTTTGCATGTTTTGACTTCCTGAATAATTAAATTGGTTCAGAACAGTCAAAATTATTCGAATGGACCACAGTCGTTCATATGTTGGAAGTAGGTATGAATGAAGACTGTCGTGAATTGCTGTGTGGATTGTCTAAAGTGTATTAGAGATAAGCAAATGTTTGATGCAACGTTCATGAGTGCTTATGAATATGATTTGAGCATTTGATTAAACCCATGCTCACTTGGATCACTTCATGGATTTTATCACGAGTGATTGGTGAGACGATAATATCTTATATTCTTGAAACCGAGATGTGTGAGTTGTATCTTGCCAGTCGATTACACATTGATAATATGTAAACGCAGCAGTAACTTGGTGTCATAAAACATATTATTGTGTGTGATTCGGTAAGTGAGTGCAAGCAAGCATTGAATCAAAGTTTATCCGTTCCTTTTGTCCAAAGTGGGATGAAAGTGATATATGTGGGCCCCTCGATGATTTAGTGATGACACCCTAAGCGCTTGGCCAAGCCGGGACTAATTTGATGTGTTCAATTGTAGTCTGTTGTCAGTCGTCATAAATCGGAAATCGGGAAACAACACATAGACAGAGAGAATGATTTAAATCCATGTCTCAGTCTATACAATATCTAGAATGGAGGAATATATGATCCCTTATTTAAAGGATGCACATCTGATAAGATCAGAGTTGACAGCGGCTTTTGAAAGCTACGATTGCAGATCAGGATCTGAAGTCATACGCAAAATAGTTATTAGACTTATCCAAGTAGGAGACTGGTCGATTAGTGTCTAAGTTCATAACTATTTTGGTATGTACTTGACCCGATGGTGCATGGTCCTTTTGGGTTGCCTTCACCAAAGCAACTTGATAGGATGAATTATGGAGAGAGAGAATTAATTATGATTTATTAATATATTATGAGAATAATATATTAAAGGAGAAATCATATTGTTTAATTAATATTAGTCGATAATTAATTAAGAATTAATTTTGTGGCTATAAGACATTAATTAAACTTAGGGGACTAGAACTGTCAATTGTATGATAGTTGAATATTGGGCTAATGGACTCCATATTAGAGGGGTGGACGAATTCTATGGGGAAACCCATTAGAAATCGTCCTAGGCCTCTAAGGAGTGAGTCTATGGGTTGCTTAGGGCCTAAGCAATCAAATTAGGGTTTCCTTGTTAGATAACCCTAATAGCCACACTATTTAAAGGACCCTTGAGACTCAAAAACGTGGTGAACTAATTGATTAGGGTTTCCATCCATTTTTGGGTGTCTCCTCTCTTCTCATTCTTCATCCTCTTACTCTTGGTGTTTGTGAGCCATTAGAGGAGTGGCACTTGTGACTCTAAGGTTTCTAAAGCCATTACAAAGGAGGATTTGAGATTGTTATTGCTACATACCAATCAAGGTAAGATCTAAACCCCAATCTTATGTTAATATGATTAATTGTATGCTAGATCTAGGGTTTATAGCTTTGGATATTCAATTGCATGTTCATTAGACAAACTAGATCCAAAAGCTATTAGGGTTTGCATGTACACCATAGGAATGATGTTTTGCTCATAACCCATCAGTATTTTCTTATTCAGATCACAAAACTTCTCTATATCACCGGTCATGTGATTGCTTGTACCTGTGTCGAGATACCATAACATTGACTGATTTGAGTCCCCACCTTTAGTTTTCAGTTTTGGGTTCACCTTCTCTTCATTTAGGAATACTTCACCAACCTCTTTTTATCTTCAAGGGAGGAAAATAGCAATGCAGGTTCGTTGTCTTCCTGTATCAAGTTGGTTTCATGGCTCCTCTCCTTTCTTGGATTCTTACACTCAGCTGCGTAGTGCCCGAATTCCTGGCAGTTATAGCATTGTATCCCACTTTTATCTTGACTGCCAGATGCTCCATTACCTCCTTCTCGTTGGTGATGTGAGCCACCTCTTCCTCGACCGCCACGACCACCACTATTTCGACCTCTACCTCTGCCTCGACCTAGTGAGCCTCCAAATCCTCCTCAATTCGACTTAGATTTGGAGTCACCTTCTCCCTTTTTCTTTGTTCTTTCGGACCACTCTTGATGAGTTAAGAGCAGTTTTCGATCATCACTTTCTCCATGCCCTTTCAATCTGTCTTCATGAGCTTTCAATCGGCCTATTAGTTCTTCCACACTCATTGTGTCCAAGTCCCAAAATTGCTCAAGAGTTGAGGCAATTTGAAGGAACTTTGACGATACTGCCCTGAGCAACTTCTTCACTACATAGCCTTCTTCTACAGTTTCTCCCAGAGTGTGCATGGTGCTGACTACATTGGTTACCTTAGCGGCAAAATCGTCAACACTTTCTGTCTCTTTCATGATCATGGCCTCAAACTCAACTTTCAAGGTCTAGACTCTTGAAGTCTTCACTTTATCTGCCCCTACAAACATCGTTTGCAGGGCTTCCCATGTTTCTTTGGCCGATTTCTTCTCAGATAGTGACATTACAAACTCCTCAGGAATCCCTTGGTAAATGACCGCTAGTGCCATCTTGTCCTTCTTTACCTCCACCACCGTGTTGGCTGTTTGAGGCTCAACAACATCCCATACACCATAGGCTTGCATGAACATGCGCATCTTGATTGCCCATGCCCCGTAATTACTCCTGGATAACATCGGATAGTGGAGGGTGATTTGCCCGTCTTTTTCACCATTGCCATTGCTTCCCGACATCTCTTCACGAGACTGATACTTGGGCATACACCAGGTTAGGCTCTGATACCACTTTGTTGGTTTTTGACAGGCTCTTCACAAGGTTCCTGCAGAAGAGAAGTAACAGGGAACAAAATCAATTTTACAGAGGCGTAAAAGGTTTTGTGATGTATTATTCAACTGAAAGAGATGATTCCAACATACATAATGCCTAGGTATTTAAACTAATGAAAAATGCAGAAAAATAGGGAATACTAACTACTAGCTAGAGACCAGGTAAGACATTCTTACGTGGCCTTGATTTATTCTTCCTAAACAAAAGAAACGTGCTTAATAATAAAACAACTTCTGAATTACTTCAACAGAGACGGCTCGGACGGTGGCGTGCTGGTTATGATGGTAGGGCCAGAAAATGAAATCGGTCGAATACTTGAATTGAAGCTCTCTTTTGGTGGGTTTTTGTTGGGCATCACCGGTCATCCTTGTTTTACTGGGGCCTATGGCCGATGTTCAGTCGTTGGCCGTGCCCTGACGTCGACGATGGGGGTAATAATCGATGGAGCATTCAGAGGCAGCAATTTCCAGGGTTAGATAGAAGGGATGTCTATGTCGATGCGTTCAGGGAGAGACAGCGGGTTTTGGAGGTTACATAGAAGGGATGCCGATGCGTTCAGGGAGGAGACGGAGGGTTTTGGAGAGGCGGTGGGAAGCATCCAGAATTCAATGGAGGCGATGAAGTGAAAATAGAAGGAAAACCGAGGCTAAGAGTTGGTGAAATCAGCTGAGTCAACAGGAGAAACGAAGAACACCCAACACGTAGACGGTTTTTGTGTACTTGACAGCACGTGTAATCCACTATCTCCAAAAAGAGAAAAGGGAAGACAAAAAAAGAAATTAAGAGAAAAAAAGAGCCAATGAAATCAATTTACAGTTCCCTAAAGGGGTTTAGATTTAGTATATTATATAATTCGGGTTTTTTTAGGAAAAACGGTTACATGTATAATATATCAAAACAATACTAAACCACTTGGTTTTTTCCTAAACATTTCCAGTTTGGTTTCCATTCTTTTTCAAAGCGGTTGTTTTACACCTCTAATTTTCATCTTGTTTTTATAAGTACAATACCGAACATATAAAGTTTTATGGATGTCTAATTTCATACAACACGTTGAAAATAGCCACTCATGATGTTACTAGCAAATTTTTTGATATGGGGACTTAAAACCTCCGCCAAATTACAATGAATACCTCTTTACAAATTTGCATTGAATATGTAACGTCCCGTCTCTGGTATGTTGTTTTCATGTTTATTTATTTTGAAGTTTTCCAGAGGGACTCGGCGAGTCTATAGCCCGACTCGTTGAGTAGAGACGGGATTTCGAGCACGTGTAAGTCGGCTACTCGACGAGTCCATATTTGGGACTCGGCGAGTCCGCCTGTCTGGAAGAAACCCTAAATCCCCGGGTTTGCTCACTATTTAAGCAATTATATGTGCCCCAAACTCGCCTCATTCACCCTCAGAGAACCTGTGAGCAACCCTAAACCATTCCTTGTTTGATTAAAGTGTTTTGTGTGGATTCTTGAAGGTTTGAAGAAGAAAAACAAGAAAGGACCAAAAAGAAGAGGTGTAGAGCAAAGATCCAAGGTCAAAATCAGAGTTCATTGAGGTATTTCTCGGAATCATTCTTTTTTGTGCTTAAAACCTCCATTGGAACACCTCTAAGGCTAGTTTAATGTATTTTCCAAGCTTTATAGTTGTATGGATGCCTTGATGGGTCGAGATATCTCTAGATCTGTTCATTTAGGAGTTGTAGAGCCCTGATCTATTGCCTTTTTGAAGTTGCTTTGCATGAGAACCCTAGATCTAGCCTTTATTATGCTTTTTGAGCCTTTTAATCTTCATGGATGCGCTGGATTCAAGCAGAATCGAGTTTATAGTAACTGCATGCATGCGACTCGGCGAGTCGAGCCGCGAGTCCCCGATTTTTCCCCTTTTTGAGTGATTCTGAGTGGGGACCAGTGAGTAGTGGAATGGACTCAGTGAGCCGGGGTCAGAATCAGTAATGGAGGGACTCGACGAGTTGTTCATACAACTCGGCGAGTCCAAGGCAATCTTCTTAGTTCAAGAACAACTCGTCGAGTTGTTCATACAACTCGGCGAGTCGGATGCAGATAGCCTGAGTTCTAGAATCGAAAGGAAACTCGTCGAGTTGATGCCATACTCGACGAGTAGCAGCGAACAGGGTTGAGAAGTGAGAGTAGGGACTCGGCGAGTTGGCGGCCCAACTCGGCGAGTCAGGTCAACTGTAAGTTGACTTTGACCCGGCGAGTTGACTTTGGCCAGAGGTAAAAGAGTCATTTTACCCCAATATAGTTATTAGTATTTGATTGAGTGTGTTTGTGGAATTGTAGCCGGGGAGATATCGGAGTAGCAGTAGATATCTTCCAGAGCCATACACTCAGCAGCCAGTTCACAAGGTGAGTTCCCTTCTAATAGGAACGGGTCTAAGGCCACAATGTCGGCCCGTTCAATTAGTAATAGTTTCCGGACCTCGGTCTGATGCAGTAGTTAGTATGTTTGAGGCCTTCGTGGCTCAGACAAGTTTGCGTGTTATGTGTTCCGGGTTATGGCCCGAAGCAGTATGAAGTATGTATTGTTGTGTTAGTTGATATGTTTATGCTATGCTATGCTCAGTAGTTCCGGACTTCTGTCCGATGCAGTCAGTTCCGGACTTCGGTCCGATGTAGTTAGTTCCGGACTTCGGTCCGATGCAGGAGGCAAGGCCTCAGTAGTTCCGGACTTCGGTCAGATGCAGTTTCCGGACTTCGGTCCGACGCAGAGGGCAAGGCCCTGGTTAGTTCCGGACTTCGGTCCGATGCAGTGGGCAAGGCCCAGTAATTGTTATATGTTTGTATGGTATGTGGTAATTTGGGGGAGCTCACTAAGCTTCGTGCTTACAGTTTCAGTTTTGGTTTCAGGTACTTCCGCAAGTAAAGGGAAAAGCTTGGGATGATGACATCGCACACACCACAACTTCAGTTTTTGTCCTGGGAGATTGTTTTGATACTTAGTTTGATTTGATACAGTTGTATCACGACATTTTATTATGGTTTGAGATATTTGACGTATGGTTTTATGATATGACGTTTAGCATATGATTTTTATTATTATTAAAACAAAATTTTTTTGAGTTGTTTTTTGGGATGTTACAGAATAATTGAGTAGCACCACCTTCACATAAATCCAATCTTTGAAGCTATCATAAAATTAAAAAAAAAATGTCTCCCATGACGGTTGAGAAGTAAAGCCCCACATGCTATCCAAAATCCAGTAGCAAAACCCATGCCCCCACCAATATAAAACCATCTTTGAATTTCATCTATATCTTCCTCATCACCCTCACTTTTACCAACAAGAGGTGGTACTTTTAATTTTTCATCTACGGGGCAATTCTTGGGAAGGGGAAGTCCACATAGTCCTGTGTTTCCATCATATCTTGAAGGGTCAAAGGACTGAAGTTGAGTGCTAAATGGGATTCTCCCCGACAAGTTATTAAATGACAAGTCTAGGTAATTCAGTAAACTCATATGAGACATGCTTGATGGTATCCGCCCTGAAAAACTGTTTTTCGATAAATCTAAAGTCAAAAGCTTTTTCATCTCACCAATTGTCCATGGAATTTCTCCAGATAGATTGTTCTTTGACAAGTTCAGGGCAATCAAGTCATAGAGATTAGTAATTTCATATGGGATATATCCTGTTAGATTGTTGCTTGACAGGTCAATGCTCTTTAACAATTTCAGCGTGCTAAAGAATTCTCGTTCATCTCCTTGCCACTGAATTATCGCATGGTCAACATATGTCTCAATTTCATAAGAATAATTTACTGAAGTTTTATAAAACTCTACACCTTGTAAGAATTCACGTTGAACCATGCTTGTAAGATTACCCAAACATGAGGGGATGATTCCATGGAGATTGTTCATTGACAAGTCTAGAATTTGAAGATTGGATAATTGACATAACTGTAGTGGGATGGTTCCAAAGAAGTTGTTTGATTTTAGGATAAGAACATACAACCCTGTTAAATTTTCCCCAATCCAGACAGGCACATTACCAGAAAACTTGTTGGCCCCCAAATTCAATGACTTTAAGCTTGTGCAATTCTTTAAAGACAAAGGCAATTCTCCATAGAAGTCGTTCTTGTATAAATACAACACCTCAAGTTCTGTCATATATCCTACAGAGGGAGGAAGTCTCCCAAATAGATTATTGTGTCTGAGATTAAGAACTTTTAGTCTTTTGAAATGCCGCAAACAATCCGGGAGTTGTCCGATAAATGAGTTATCAGAGAGGTCAAGAAATAATAACCCATCAAAAATTTGGCATATAAATGCGATTCCTCCAGAGAAATTGTTTTTGGAAAGATTTAATGATAACAAAGTGGAAGAAACATTTGTTATTGGACCAAAAAAGTTGTTTGAACTCAAATCTATCGCTGAATCTCTGGCAAAATTTGATAATAAATCTGGTACTTTCCCGTTAATGTTGTTGGAAGAGAGATTTAGATAATCTAATTGATAAGGCCACATGTCCCAAAACTCCAGAGGAGTTGTGTCAGAAATACCAGCATTGGAAATATCAAGACGGGTGAGATGTTTGAATGTCTGAATCCACTTGGGGAAGCGAGGCCCTAACAGCTTGCAAGACCTCATGTCAATAGACTGTAAGTAAGAAAAGGTTGACAAGTGATATGTGGAAGGAACTCTAAGATTATTAAAAGAAACGTCAAGAGTTTGAAGCCTGGGTAGCTCCCACAGTTTCTCACTTATACTTCCATTTAAGTGATTATGAGACAGGTCCAAAGACTTTAGGGATGAAAGCTTTTGGATCTCATCGGAAACTGACTCTGTAAATTGGCTTCCAATAGCATACAACAGTTGTAATGTATGTGATGTGCATCCGGACAAGTTGTTGAGAAAATCAGGAAATTTGACCACTGCAGAGTTGTTATTGAAGTACAAAGTTTCCAGACTACAGAGGTTACCAAGATATTTAGGTATCCCATCTAACATGTTGCTAGAGAGATAAAGAAAACGAAGCTTATTGCTGGTTAATGGTAGCAACCAACGATACATGGATGAAGTGAGATTGTTGTCACCGAGATAAAGGGACTCAACAGATGAAAAAGAGGAGTTGAGAAACAAAGAATATGGATATATGATCTTTGACAGCTCGCATCCCTCTAAAGATAAATATGAGAGGTTCCGGAGACTCAGAATTACATCTACCCAGTAATTTTGTTTGGCAAGGGAAATCCCATCCATTCTTAGCCACTCCAAATGTGAGAGATGTGACAACCACTCTATGTTTTCAACTCTGTAGCTTCCAACGGATCCAAGGTTAAGGTATTGCAAGTTGGTGAGGTTTCCAAACTCTTGAGGAATGGTTCCATAAAAAGAATTATCGGAAAGGCCAAGGTGCCTTAATTCGGTCAAGGAACCAATGGACCCGGGAATGGTTCCATTAAGATGATTGTAGGAAAGATCAAGATACCTTAATCTAGTCAATGAACCAATTGACCTGGGAATGGTTCCATTCAACAAAGAATTGTAGGAAAGATCAAGATGATTCAGGCAAATTAAGTTAAGAAACGTATGGCTAATCTCACCTCCAAGATCAAAATGACTGATATCAAGCCCTGTGACATGACCTGTTTGGTTGCTGCAGGTGACCCCTCTCCATTTGCAGCAGTCATGATTGTCAGCTCTCCATGAAGCTAGAATGCCTCGGCGATCATAAAGGGGAGCTTTGAAAAGAAGGAGAGCAAGTCTCTCCTTTTCCAGACACTTGTTCATATTAGCACCATTTCTATCATCTCCTCCTTCTTCTCCCCCTGCTACCAATTGGCTGGCAGTTGTAGTCGTGAGTAGCAAGAGAATCGAGATGATTATAAAAACACAAAGATTCATAATGTAAATGGAAAATCTTGGTGATTTTTGGATTGTATTGATGCTTATATGAACTGCCCCCATCAGGGTTTATATAGTCTTGATGTGAAAATCATTGCTTAGTAAGTGTGTGGCCTCAAATTGCAGGCCTACTTGTGTGGGGCATACAATACTTAATTTGGTTGAAAATAAGACAAATGAAAGATGACGCGTTGAAATAAATTGCTTCAAAATTTTGATTTTTGTAGACATATATGAATGAAACCAAGTTTATCCATGCATTACTTAATTGTGGTCTTTTTCACTGATAAAAATGATATTAATTACCATGCTACCCTGATTGATACTCACTCGATTAAAAACATTAGATTACAATCAATACACTTAGATGATTGGAGACTTAAACAACAAAACGCCAATAGTTCATGGCCAAAATAGTGACATTAAACCTTATATAAATATCAAAATCACACAACTTAAATAGTAGACAAAGTAGCTGCCTTGGAAAAAAAAAATGTTATTTTTATACTGAGAGGAGTTTCCCTATAAGACCAGATCTTTTCAGCTGCCCTATGTGGACCAAATGATATTCATTGTGATTCTTTGTCAACGTTTTTGGTCAACAGAAGCTTAAATGCTTAACCATCTTCAACCATCTTAACAACTTCAATCTCAAACAAGTTTTCATTTTCTTGAATCTAAATCTAGCCACACAACGTCTGAACCCAAAAAAAGATAATTTTTTATTTTCTATTCACCATAGCAATAGCAAATAAATATATACAAAATAATCACACAAAGTGAAAAATCCAAAATTTTCTATAATACCAGCAACCAACCTTTATGCGTCACTCTTTTACTTAGCATCATCATATGATTTTAATAATTCAAGAGTAAATTACGTTTTTGGTCCCTGGCTATAGCTGATATTTTCAGCTTTGGTCCCCAAATGTTTTCTCTTGTAAATTTGGCCTTTATTTGAAGTTTTTATAGCGTTTTTGTTCCTATAGCAAGTAAAAGATGACTATTTTGGGATCAAAATTGCAAAAATCAGTTATACTCGGGGACCAATATAGTATTTTACTTTGAACAATCACAGAGAACATTAGAAGAACCTCTAATAAGGAGCAAATTGCAAGAGAAAACTGTCTGGTGTATACTTAGGGACCAAAAATGTTACTCTAATTCTAAACATTCTACTCTCCTAGCAAATATTGAATAAAGATTTCATAGTAAGTTTGGAACATTAATAAATAATAAGTAATATATTTTTCCATCTTTTAGGAGAATTGGAAAATAATGCAAGTTCATATGGTGTTCTCAGCTGTTTCTTTCTCATAAACTTGTTCGTCTGTAGTCATCTGTAGTGTAGTCATCCAGGGGCCATGTGCTCCAAATACGAAAGACAACTCAATAACAAAAACTAAAAAAACCTAACTTATCCATAATTCAGCCTTTAGTTTTTGTAGTATTTACATTGGCTTCTTTTTGGATGAATACGTCTATTTGCGGTGTTTTTATCTGTTATGAAGAAAAAATATATAGAATAAATTACAATTTTGGCCCGTGATTATAGCTGATATTTTTTTCATATTTGGTCTCAAAAAGGTTTATGTTTCAATTTTGGTCCGTGTTCCAAAATAAAATGACTATATTTCAAATTGGGTACGAAACATAGTTGTTTTACTTGGAACATGGACCAAAAATGTTACAAAAACCTCAAATAAGAACCAAAATTATAAAAAGCAACTACAGTCACGGAACAAAAAATGCTAGTTACTCAAAATTATATATACGAGACATAGAAGTTTTCTTTTTGCAACAAAAATTGAGCATCTGAAATATGTTACCTTCTGTTTTCCTAAATTAAGCTCCTGCAAATTAAATATCACACATTAAAGTTGGCCTAATTCTTGAAAAAAAATATTACTTCATTTACTATTTATTTCATAAAAATCTACAAACTGCCATTATATGGCTGTTTGATTGAGCAAGTCTCTAGTTTTGCAACTTTGTTTTTTGAACAATCACTATTAAAAAAATGTTTTCCTTGAGAGACAATGTCTATCGTAAATGCCTATACATGACAAATATTTGTCTGTCATTGAAAGCCATGTCGTAAAGAAAAATGACAGACATTTGGTTTGTTAAAAAATTTACGACAAACCTTTATGACCGACAATCAAGACATACATACACGACATGCGTTTTCGACATACATTTATGACTGACTTTGTATGTCATAATTCGTAACATTTTTGTAAATTACCAAGAGACATATACGACTTAAAATAATTAAGATATTCTATATGTCATGATTTTGACATAGTTTTACAACATACTTTGTATGTCATGGTTTTCCATTATATATATTCCAAATTTGTAACAAATCTAAATTTAATTAAATTACACATTTAATGTCTAATAAGTAAAATAAAATATCATACTTACACAAAAATAATTCATTACACGAACTATATTGCCAAATTCAAAAGTATATTTCAAATTCATCAAAAAAATAATTGTCAAATACATATCACCGATTAAATAAAGGTTGTGACATAAGTAGCACATTCTTCACGGACCTTATCATTCTCGAAGTTTGTATATTCCTTCTTCCTCCAAATCCAAGACAAACTAATATATTAGCAAAAAAAAAAAAACAATTAAACAATTATATATGTGAAAATTCTACTACACTTCAAATAACTAATACATTTACTAACATAGTTTACATGCACCCAATGGCCACTTTAAACCCAAAAACGAAATAGAAATTAAGATAGATAATTGTAAAAGAAGCTTAAATGTAAGAAATAGAAAAGTACCATATGGTTAAGGAAGCTTAAATACATGAAATGACAACTTACTTTCTACTTCTTTATGATAAAGGAAACTTAAATGAAAAAAATAGCAAAGTACATTGCTATTTCCTACACTTGGAGTCATAAATGAACTTGTGTATTAAAAAAAGTAAATTATGTTCTTTCAGTAAAATCAATTAAAGTATGCTGCTATTTCTTGCATTTTTAATGAAAAACAGCTAAATGCACGAAATAGCAACTTGCTTCTACTTATTTTTGGTGAAGGAAGCTTAAATGCAAGAAATAGCAAAGTACATTGCTAATTCTTTCCCTTGGGATAGAAAAAAAGACTTGTGTAATAAAAAAATTATGTCTTTTTTTTTCCTAAGTAAAATCAACTAAAGTATGTTGCTATTTATTGCCTTTTAATCAAAAAATTTCTAAATGCAAGAAATAGCAAGTTACTTCTACTTATTTATGGAAAAGAAACCTTAAAAATAAAAAGTAGAAAAGTACACTACCATTTCTTCCACTTGTGACAAAAATGGTTTATGTGATAAAAAGAGATGTTTTATTACTAAGCCAAATCAATTAACCTGTCGGGTTAAAATCGAGATAAAAAAATTAAAAAAAAAATATGAGAAAATCATTGAATATTTACATGTCGGTTTAAAATAGAAAAGTACGCCATAAATGTTGTTGTAGCCTATGTATTTAAGTACCAATCTATAGAAAATATATTTTAAATGATTAGTATTATTTATGGCAAATTAAAGATTAAAAAAGTGTAACGACGTAATTTTTCAACCAATTTTTTTTTTCATTTTCAAAACACATAAAACTCATATATTATATTTCATAAAAATCATAAGTGTTTCAAAGTAAACATAAATCCATAACAAAGTCAAATCCCAGAATCCTCAACATAATCTCGAATAGGTGTACAATCACACAGGTGCCTTCCCACGATCCTCGAAAGTACCTGAAACACATAACACATAACACATAACACATAACACGGTAAGCATAAAGCTTAGTGTGTTCCCCAAAATACCACATACAACACATTAGCCACTCGAGGCTATAACTCTGTAAGACCCTCCGGTCAATGTGTCTCAGTGGGACCCTCCAGTCCCACAACTCTGATGGACCCTCCGGTCCTAACTCTATGGACCCTCCGTCCCTAAATCTGTAAACTCTAAATACACATAGCATAAATCACACAAACATAATGCAGTAATATCACAGTACTCAAATAAACACATATGACCCTCTGGTTACACATAAATACCACTCTAGGTAAAGTATAGTGAGAAGACTCCCCTCGTAAGCTAGAAAGTAAAAGTCTCGTGCTCGAAATCCTCGATCTATCTTCTTCCTATCATAAGGATAATATCTCTAATTAATACTCTCTTCATTCGCAAATGTGCCAAACGTTGATCTCTCTTACACTGTAGCCTTAAAAATGGGTAAAAGACCATTTTACCCATTCCTGACCTCCATCACTCATTTGACCAACCCTAAAGTCAACAAAAGTCAATTCTAGTCAACAACCCAAATTGACTAGACTTGCCTAGTGCGCTCGTGCGACTCATCGAGTCGCACCGATTCTTGACAATCTCATGAAGGTCCAGCCCGTCGAATTAACCCCTAACTCGTCGAGCTTTCGCCTGATCCAACTAATCGGGACAACGCTAATCTTCTCGCCGAGTCAGCTCATCAACTTGGTGATTCCATTCAGACTCAATTTGCATTCAGACGACTTTAAGGTAATATACTTTCCTAAACTCCATATCCATACTCTCAGGGCTCATTTATCACGTAAAGTCATAGACTTTACGTCCATGCATGGCATTTTGGGCATGAAATGCCAAGAACACGATCTAACTGGGGTTTTCACTCATAAATTCCATCAAGGCTAAATAAAGCAGGAACCTTTAGATGCTAGGGACCTCCTAAGGTCCAGATATGGAGTTCAAGCCTCCTCATGAACCCCAAATCCTCAAAGTCCCGAAATATAAAGAAAAGAAGCCCTAATCTTCAAAATGAGAGATCTACTCAAACAAAAGAGAAAGGTTCGAACTTGATACCTCTAACGGAAGCTCTTGGACGTATAAGCAACAGATCTAACATCCGCTTCACAATCCTTGCTTGGAATCCTCCTTTCCTCTACCAAAATGCACCCACAAATCTCAAGTAAGGCTTAAAACTCTCTCAAAACTGAAGGGGGCGATTAAGGTTTCTTCTTAGTGAGGTGTGGTCACAAATGAGGCTATAAGTGCCTTTAAATAGACCACAAGCCCAAGAAATTAGGGTTTCCATCAGTAGCGATGACTCGGCGATTCGCCTTACAGACTCGTCGAGACTATTCATTAATCCACGTCACCAGACGCGACTCTACTCGACGAGTTAAGGCACCAACTCGTCGAGTCACTCCACAAATCTCAAATTAAATGATAAGATAATTACCTGGGAATCCGGATGTTACAATTTCCCCCACTAGAATCAGACTTCGCCCTTTAAGTCATGCTCAACAAATAACTCAAGATGCTGCTCCCGCATCTTTGACTCTAGCTCCTAAGTCAAATCGGACCCTCTCCGATGTTTCCACTGAACCTGAACCAGGGACACTTTCTTGTTTCTCAAAACCTTCAGCTTTCGATCCAAGATCGCTATCGGCCTCTCAATATAATTTATGCTCGCATCTACCTAAATGTCCTCTAGCGGTACCACTGTCGTCTCGTCGGCTACACACTTCCTCAACTGGGACACGTGGAAGGTGTTATGGATCTGACTCAACTCCGCAGGTAGCTCCAAACGGCACGCTACCTAACCAACTCTGGCGATCACCTTAAAAGGACCGATGTATCGGTGCCCAAGCTTGCCCAGTTTCCTGAATCGGATCACCCCTTTCCAAGGGGATACCTTTAGAAGGACAAAATCTCCAACCTGAAACTTGAGATCAGATCGTTGTCTGTCTGTGTAACTCTTCTGGCAACTCTGGGCCATTAGTAACCTCTGCCTGACTTGCTGAATCTGCTCGGTCATCTTGAGTACTATCTCCGTGCTACCCATCACTCGCTGTTCCACCTCTCCCAAACAGATAGGAGTTTGACACCTTCTCCCATAAAGGAGCTCGAAAAGAGGCATACCAATGTTGGATTGGTGACTGTTTTTGTAAAAAAACTCAGCCAAGGGTAAGTAAGTGTCCCAACTTCCTCCGAAATCCATCACACATGCGCGCATCATGTCCTCCAGCGTCTGAATCGTTCGCTTGCTCTGTCCTTCTATCTGTGGGTGATAGGTAGTATTGAAATGCAAGAGCGTGCCCAAATCCTCATGAAACTTCTTCCAAAACCTAGAAGTAAAACGCATGTCTCGATCCAACACTATCGAGACCGGCACTTCATGTCGCGCTACCACTTCTCTCACATAGATCTCGGCCAATGACACTATCGAGACCGGCACTCCATGTCGCGCTACCACTTCTCTCACATAGATCTCGGCCAATGTCTCCGTAGAAGAGCTCTCACTAATAGCAAGGAAGTTAGCACTCTTCGTCAGTCGGTCCATAATCACCCAAATCGCATCAACCCCTCGCGCAGTCCTCGGCAACTTGGTGATAAAGTCCATCAAGATCTGTTCCCACTTCCATTGGGGAATCTCAAGAGGCTGCAATGGACCATGTAGACGTTGGTGCTCTGCCTTGACCCGAAGGCAGGTCAAGCACCTCTCAACTACCCAAGCAACATCCCTCTTCATACAGGGCCACCAATAGTCTCTTTTCAGGTTTAAATACATATTAGTAGCCCCGGGATGGATCGAGAACCTCGATTTATGCGCCTCTTCCATCATTATACGTTGGGCTCCGCCCGTATAGGGCACCCAAATCCACCCTCAGGAAGTCATAAATCCTCGGCTATCCGTCACAAACTCGAACACCTGCCCAATCACCCTCTCCCTCTTGTGGTTCTCCGGTTTCACGGCCTCCGCCTGAGCCTCTCGAATGGTATCCAAGACCGGAGCCGTCACTATTATCCTCATACACATATCTCGAATCGGGGTACTCTCTGCTCTATGGCTCAGGGAATCGGCTACTACGTTAGCCTTCCCTGGATGATACAGGATCTCATAGTCATAGTTTTTCACCACATCCAACCATCTCCTATGCCGCATATTCAGGTTAGGTTGATCCACGAGATACTTCAGGCCCTTGTGGTCCGTGTATATGGTACACCGAACCCCATACAAGTAGTGGCGCCAGATCTTGAGGGCGAACACCACCGCCCCTAACTCCAGATCGTAGGTGGGATACCTCGTCTCGTGAGGGTTCAACTGCCTCGGCCATATGCTATCATGTGATCCCTCTGCATCAACATTGCACCCCTGAGATAGACGCATCACAATAAACCACAAAGTCCTGCACTCCTTCCGGAAGAGCTAGTACCGGAGCTTCGCATAATCTCTAGCGAAGAGTCTCGAATAATGGATACTCCCAACAAGGATAGAGGATATGCTATAAGTTTATATCATATCTCTTCATGTTCTAAAAGAGTAAAGTATTGGTCTTTTTTCCTACACAAGAGTCAAAAAAAAAAATCTTTAGTATCCTTAAAATAATAACTTTTCTCTACTAACAAAGAAAAAGCAAGATTACTAACCATTTTAGAAACTCCAGGTGAGATTTCACAAAATGCTTTATGTCTTCTTTTAAAACAAGTGCATCAGATGAAAAGTACATCAACTCCTGCATCAACAAAAGCCGTAGATCTCCAAAGAGCTTCTTGTATAGCAATGCCTGACATGAATATGTTCTTGTTACAATAAAAATGTCATAACTACTCTCTTTCAAAGCATCAACAATTATTTTTATCTTCATCACAAGTTCTACTCTAGATACCACTTATCTGACCGCAAGCTTTTGGGGACACCTTGCAGTTTCAACATTATCAGCAATCTGCAGGACCTAAATATGAATCCTATGATAGTTGATGTTACGAAATGAATTTGATCTTCGAGAATTATTTTAACAAATCCTGCTCTGTCCGGCAAGCTTTTATAATGGACAATGCTTTTGTAATGTCCTTGCTTCACAATCTCTCCATAAGATATTAGTCCGTATTATCTAGCAGGCCTAATCGAGCCATATGTATTCCAAAACCTAGCGAGAGAACAAATCAAAGGCAAAATTACAGGATTGATCAGACGAGGTTGCACATTAATACCAATTTCAACATTCTAGCCATCTCTCTCTATAAGCTTCACATCAAGGTCGTTGAAACAAGCATGGGCTTGGTGAATTCGAGGAGAATCAAGTAGTTATCGTAACTTCTTCGTCGGAGAAAAATCTGAAGTGGCATTGTTTAGGCTGTTTGTCTCCTCCATAAGAACTTATGGTGATAGAATTGGGTGCCGATATAGCCCTAGAAACTGGTGAAATAGAAATCGATGAAAGGGAAGGAGTTTGAGGTTTTCAATAGGAGGTAATTATAAGACAAAATCGGGGGAGGGGGCACAAATTCCAAACTATGGGAAGCGTGTTTGACCTAGAGGAGGTGAGAGATACATACGATCTTGAGAGTTGTGGTGACGGGTGAGAAGATGAAGACGGGCTGGAGCAGTAGGCGACACAAATCGTGTTCGCCATTGACGGTGGTGGTAACCGATGTAGATGGCAGAGAAGGGAGACGGAACCCTAGATCACCCATGTGTGTGTTTTGAACCAAAACATTGAAAATATAATGGCATCTTTTCCGTCATTTTAGACACTAATTCACAACAAACATTGTTTATTTCATTAATTTTTATAAAAGATAACATTACGATGTCCAAGCGTTAATCCTGAACATTTTACATACATAACTTTTTAAGAAATATCTTTTTGTCTGTCATAAAATTAGTGTATGTCATAAGTCTGTCGTTAAAAGTCTTTTCTAGTCGTGTCAAAGACTATGTCACCGTACATCCAAAGTATGTCGAAACATTTGCTATCCTTGAGAAGTTAAAAATAACATTTTTCTAGTTTACTTAAAAAAAAGTATTTATCAGGCATAAACCTTTCTTAGAAATCCTCCAAAACCTTGTATCGACAACAAATTGAAGAACTGATAGATGGAAACAACATTTTTGAAGGAAAAAAACGGTATTAAAACCCCTGTCAAATTTATTGATATGGATGTTGAACTTAAAACCCCCTCAAATTACATTATATACCGAAATTAAAAGCCAAAAATAAAAAATTAGATGAAAACTACATCTGGCGAGCCTTTTGTAAATTTGATATGAATGCCACTATCTTCACATAAACCCTGTCTTTGAAGTTATCATAACAGTGAAAAAAAGCATGTCTTCCACGACGGTTGACAAGTAAAGCACCACATGCTATCCAAAATCCAGTAGCAAAACCGGTCCCCCCACCAATATAGAACCATCCCCAAATTTCATCTCCACCTTCCCCATCACCCACACTTTCACCAACGACAGGTGGCACTTTTAAATCTTCATCCTCAGGACATTTTTTGTTAAGAGGAGGTCCACATAGTCCTACATTTCCATCGTATCTTGAAGGTTCAAAGGACTGGAGCTGTGTGCTAGATGGGATTCTCCCTGTCAAGTTATTAAATGACATGTCTAGGTAATTCAGTAAGCTCATCTGAGACATGCTTGATGGTATCTGCCCAGAAAAATTGTTTCTAGATAAATCCAAAGTCAAAAGATTTTTCATCTCACCAATTTTCTGTGGAATATCTCCAAATAGATCGTTGTTTGACAAGTTTAGAGAAATCAAGTCATGAAGATTGGTAATTTCGTATGGGATTTGTCCTGCTAAATTGTTGCTTGAAAGGTCAATGCTCTTCACCAATTTTAGAGTGTTAAAGAATTCCCGTTCATCTCCTTGCCACCTAATCATCGCATTGTCAACATATGTCGTCCAAACATATGTTTGACCTCCTTCAGTTCTATATACCTTTATATCTTGTGAGAATCCTTGTAGAACCATGCTCGTAAGATTACTCAAACACGAGGGTATGGTTCCATAGAGATTGTTCATTGACAAGTCTAGAATTTGAAGATATGCTAATTGACATAATTTTGAAGGGATGGTTCCAATGAAGTTGTTTGATCTTAGGATAAGAACATACAATCCTGTTAACTTTTCCCCAATCCAGACAGGCACATTACCAGAGAACTTGTTGGCTCCCAAATTCAACGAGTTTAAACTCGTGCAATTCTTTAATGACAAAGGCAATTCGCCAGATAATTCATTCTTGTATAAATGCAATACCTTGAGATTGATCAGATATTCAACAGAGGGTGGAAGCCTTCCAAAGAGATTGTTGTGCCCCAGATTAACAATTTTTAGTTGTTTGAAATGCCACAAACAGTCTGGGAGTTGTCCAGTTAATGAGTTATGAGAGAGGTCAAGAAATGACAAGAACCCACCAACAATCTGGCATATAAACGAGATTCCCCCAGAAAACTTGTTTCTGGAAAGATCTAATGATGCCAAAGTGGAAGCAATATTTGGTATTGGACCATGAAAGTTGTTGGAACTCAAATCTATCACAGAAAGGTTGGCAAAATTTGATAATAAATCTGGTACTTTCCCACTAATGTTGTTGGAAGAGAGATTCAGATATTCTAATTGAGAAGGCCATGTGGCCCAAAACTCGAGAGGAGTTGTGTCTGAAATTGCAGTATTGGAAAGATCAAGAGTGGTAAGATTTTTGAGTGTATGAATCCATTTTGGGAAGTGAGGCCCTATCTTACAAGACATCAGACCAATACCCTTTACATAAGAAAGGCTTGACAAGTGATATGTGGAAGGAACTGTAAGATTATTAGAAGAAAGGTCAAGAATTTGGAGCCTGGGTAGTTCCCACAGTTTCTCACTTATACTTCCATTTAACTGATTATCAGATAGGTACAGAGATTCTAGGGATGCAAACTTCTGGATCTCATCGGACAGTGACCCTGTAAATTGGCTACCTCGAGTAATCAACATTTGTAAGGTCAAGGACGTGCATCCAGACAAGTTGTTGAGAAAATCAGGAAATTTGACAACAGCAGAGTTGTTAACGATGTACAAACGTTCCAAACTACAGAGGTTCCCAAGGTATTTGGGTATCCCATCTAACATATTGCCAGAGAGAAGAAGAGAACTAAGCTTATTGCTGGTTAATGGAAGCAACCAGCGATACATGGATGAGTTCAGATTGTTGTTTGTAAGAAAAAGGTATTCAATAGATGAAGAAGAGTTGTGAAAAGAAGAATATGGATACATGACCTGTGACAGCTCACATCTATCTAAACTTAAACTCAACAGTTTTGGGAGACTCGAAATTACACCTACCCAATTATTTGCGTTCGCAAGGGAAATCCCATCCATTCTCAGATCCTCCAAATGAGAGAGATGAGACAACCACTCCATGTTTTCAACTCTACAACTTCCAACAGAATCAAGATAAAGGTATTGCAAGTTGGTGAGGTTTCCAAACTGTGAAGGAATGGTTCCATAAAGAGAGTTACTGGAAAAGGAAAGGTGCCTTAACTGGGTCAAGTAACCAATGGACCTGGGAATAGCTCCATGAAAGGAATTGTAGGAAAAGGAAAGGTACCTTAATCGAGTCAAAGAACCAATGAAAGTGGGAATGGTTCCATGAAAAGAATTGTCAGAAAGATCAAGAAGATTCAAGTAGGTTAAGTTAAGCAAGGAATGGCTAATCTCACCTCCAAGACCATCCTGTGAAAAGAAGTTGTTGAGTTCAAGCTTTGTGACATGACCAGTTTGGTTGTTGCACTCGACTCCACTCCATTTACAGCAGTCATGTTGGTCAGATCTCCATGTAGAGAGAGTATCAGAGGGGTCGTGAAGGGGAGCTTTGAAAAGAAGGAGAGCATGTCTCTCATTATCCAAACACTTTTTCATATTTCTATCATCTCCTTCCAATTGGCTGGCAGTTGCAGTCACAAGGGGGAGCAAGAGAAGTGAGAAAATTATAAAAACACAAGGATTCATAATTTAATTAAAAATGAAAATCTTGGTGATTTTTGGTTTGTAATGATGCCTGCCTATATGAACTGCACCCGTGAGTGTTTATATATATAGTCTCGACTGTGAGCATAAGTGATTCTAAACGGGTGGCCTTGAATTAATTATGTCGGGGATACAATATTTAATTCCCATGAAATTAGAACCAAACTATAAGAAAAAATCAAAGATGAAGATTTGAAATAAATGTCCCAAATTAGTCGTTCAAAGACTTGCAAGTCTTGACAATTTGCATATATTATCTATATCTTATCCGATTTCATGATATATTCAAAGACTTTAAAGTGATGTTTACCATAACCTTTATTAAATACAAACATATAAGAATGTAAACGCAAACATTGAACTGACCACCAAATTAACAACAACTATTTAATAAATCTCGTATTCCCATTCCATTGTTAAACAATTTATGTTTATGCTATCCTAAGAGTATTTTTATGAAATCAATTAGAAAAGTTTTAGCAGAAACATATATCTAATTTATCATATCAATTAATTCAAAATTTTCGAACAGAAACATAAACCCAGTATTCAACAGAAACGAAAAAAAATTCAAACAAAATCAAAAGAAACGTTATTCAACAGAAAAAATAGAGAACAGGGATGAAGAGGAGAAATGCGTTGAGTATTAGTGACGGAAAACCAAGAAGATGACAACGGTAGCTAGGCGGCGTCTTCGACGACAGTGGGGAGGTAAAAAAGCAAAAAATTTATGGATATTTTTTAGCAATATATTATATTATATCGACTTGTTCGCGAAAACATTATTATATTTATTTATTGGTTATGTATATATCAACCTGAAAGATATTTTTATATTTTTATCATACAATAACCATTTATATTGCTAAAAAATATCCATAAATTTATGTGATTATTTTTTTCCCACATTAATAAAAAATAACCTCATAATTTAAGTTATTATTCCCTAATTGCAGTACTTGACATCAGATCAGTGATAATTAATGTTTTGCAAAAACGACAGTTTTGAACCCTAATCCAAGTTTGAACCTTGAGTTTATTATGCTTGGAAAATATAAAATCTATTCATAATTACAAAAGAGTTTCTAAAAATAAAATATTTATAAATTTCTATTTGTAATCACTAACCTCTCTAGTCTTTAAAGACTTTGAGTGTGTTCTTTGTGAACGTGTATGTGAGGTGACGTTAAGCAAGAATTGAAGATAAAACAAAGAGTTTGTTTGTAATCTCCAACATAAGAAAACAAGGTATTACATCAAAGTTGAATATTATGAGCAAACTCAAGAACCTTAAGTTTAAGGTTTGGACAAATGATGACTTTGTTCTTAAATAATCATTCATTGATCATGCATCAGCCTATCATTAAGTGGGATTGGTGGTTAATTAAAGAACTATCATAGATTTAAAAATGATACAAGTATTTGATGCATAACATGAAAAGTATAAGTTGTATAGTCTGGTAATATAGAATTTCAAATCATGTTTATGAGTAATTAAAATGTCATTAGTAGAGACTGGGAAACTAATCATGTATTAGTATGAGTTTGAAGTTGGTTTTAGTAGTGATGTATAGCTTATATTGTTACCCTGCATGAAAAGCATGATCGGGGATTATAAAGCAAAGGTTTCGTACTACTGTAACACCTAGCTTTTTTTATAAAATACATAACAAATTACTAAAATCGTCCTTATGGTTTGATTAAAATTGCATTTTTGGTTCTTAACTTTTTTTTTTTTTTTTTTTTTTTTTTTTTTTTTTTTTTGCATTCGGACTGTTCTCAAAATATGATTTTATTGCGTTTTTCGTCTCTATCCGGCCTGAAAAGACTATACTTCCCTCTCTAATTTATTTTTTACTTGTTTCTATTATTAGTTTTATATTTTTTTAATAAAAAAATATAATGGGCCCACACTCAACTCTTCGTCTTCTCACATGTTCAACCATCTTTCACTTTACTACCATTCACTACCAATACTATGCCATTACTCACCCACTAAGACTCATTATCACCATCTCCAGCGAGACTAGAAATCCGACAAGACCAGAACGCCGACGAACATCACACATCATCACCCACCACATGTCACCCACCTCCATCATCTCTCCCCGTAAATCGGTAAACTCTCATCAATAAATCGGTAAACCACTCACCTCCACCATTTAACCCCCTAAATTCTTCGGCGAGTCCATAACGACGACCAACACCACACTCACCCTTACTGTGCTTTTTCCATATCTTTCCTCCATTGGACTACAGATAAAGATCTTAAATAAAAAATCAGAGATCTACAACACAAGATCTTGAACTCAAATCAAAATTGGAGATCTGCAATATAAGGTCTGGAACTCAAATCGAAGATCTTCATTGTACCTGTATCATAAATCTCCCAACACCATCATCTTCTTATTAAAATTGGAGCCACCACCACCACTGTGTTACTGAAATGGGTGATTTTCTGAAATAGGAGGCACCACCACCATCGCCTTACGTAAACCAAGCCAGAACCATCAACGCTTCTGAAAATCGTCTTTCATTTATAAGATATCATCAAATTTTTTCTTTCATCATTGACTTGAGGTTGGGGTTTACGTTTTGGGTTTTGATTTCTATATTTGGTTTTGATTTCATTTTATGTTCTCATTTAACAATTTCGGGAGTTGACTTTGGTTAGATTTTGATTTCGGGATTAGACGTTGGTCTAGTTTTGATTTCTCGGATTTGATATTGGGTTGTCACATGATGAAATTGATGATGTGGGCGATGGTGGTGTCAGAATAGGTGTATGGTGGTCGTGTCAGAATCGTTGAGTGGTAGTTGTCAGCAACTGTGGTGGTTGTCGATGAACGGTGAATGAAGGTGGTTGTGGTGTAAGTAGGAGTATGAGTGGGTCCCAATAAATCACTTAATTGATTTTCATAAATCAATTAATAATAAACAAATAATAAAAAAAATAAATAGAAAATACAAAGGGCAATATAGTTTTTTTTATCTCTACAAGGGACAAAAAATGCAATAAAATCATAACTTAGGGACGGTCCGAGTGCAAAAAAAATAATACTTAGGGACCAACAATAGTTTTTACCAACCATATGGACTATTTTAGTAATTTGTTCTAAAATAAAATATTATAGTTTTAAAACACTTTCTGGCATTAAACCATATTTATTAAAATATTGCCCCAAAAGTTTTCATTACAAAACAAATTGTAATACTTTAAACCGGGTATTACAACTGATACAACCAAAGCCATAGTAAATAAATAATTAGACATACTCATAGAAACTATATCCAATTTCTATCCTTCAAAGCTCATTTTATCGGTGCAAACAAAATCTTCTACATTTCATATCGGACTTGGAATACATGGCATTTAACAAAACATATGTAAGACAATAATGTCTCGTAAGTCATATGGGGTTAGACCCAAAATATTTACAATATAGGTAAAAATGACCACTTTTCATATCTTGAAAACACTTTCATAACTTGTAAACTTTTTTATAGCCTGAAAATACTTTTATAACTTGTAAACTCTTTTAGAGCTTGAAAATACTTTTATAAGTTGTAAACTCTTTTATATCTTGAAAATACTTTCATAAATTGTAAAATCTTTTATAGCTTGAAAAACATTGAGACTATACAATGCATGTCCTCACTCAATGCAAACTTATGGGACTTCACAAATCTTTTATCTTCTTTTAACTCATGGATATTTGTTGAATATGGTGTCGAAAAGGACATAAGTTGTGAGAATATGTCGAATGTGGCTTATCATGATAGATGAAGAAATCAATCTACCATGATATATGATTTGAAGTACGAGAGGTATTATCCGAGTAGTATCTTGCTAATCCCTTCCGTTATGACTCGCTTTCTATTCATTTTTCTCATTTATATGCAATTTACTATTATGATGCACGATTACACTTTTCTTGCCAAGACTTGATCACACATGATGCTACGCTTTAAACTTAATCATAACAATTTGGATAGTAATAACATTTTCATATAAAACATATAATCATATAAAACATATATCGGTAGGGGGGCAAGCTGAGACGTCGCCTAGGGCCCAACTTCCAATCTGTATATAAATTACATTGTCAAAACCATTAAACAAACAAGTTACAGGCTACTTGGTAAGGCGCTTCACATCTTTATAATCAACCTTGGTTCAATTTAAGCCTGGAACATAATTGATTACTTTTTGCTAAATTTAATGTTTCTAATATTACAATGAATTTTAAAATGATAATACATAGAGCTTGTTCAACAAAACTAGCAGGTAGCGGGTAGCATTTGCTTTTGGAGTGTTTTGTTGAAAGCTCCCAAACAAGGCTTTTTTTTTACTCCATGTAGCTTTTGATTTTGGAGCGTTTTGTTTAGGATAAAAGCTAAACCCTCCTGTCGCCAAACAAGGCTTTTTTTACTAGCGTTTTCCTAAAAGCTAGAAGCCAAAAGCTCCCAAACGGTGCATGTCGAACACACCCATAATTTGTAGCCACCTTGGTAAGAACCTATGAAATATGCACACAAATCCATGCTCAATGTACAACTATATATATATATATATATATATATATATATATATATATATATATTAAACTAACTTAATTTATACTTATACAAACATATTTAAAACAATAATAAACATTGTGTACAAGTTACATTTTGTTGGAACTGATTTATACATAAACCTATTTTTATAAAGAAAAGAATAACTCAGAAAACAAATTACAATATTTGAGTTTAATTTATTAATTTGTTTTCTATAATAAAAATAATGTGTAGTTCAATTAGTCAAAAAAGTTAAATACCTTGCTCGTTAACAACAATATTATACTTAACTTAGCTCAAATTTAAAAGTGAGTTTTTGATATATTCAGGGGCACTTTATTTAGTTTTTCTCCCAGGCCCCAAATATGTATGGACCAACTTTGGTCAAAACATAAATCATAAAGCTTGTAAAATACTTTTTTCCTTACAATACATTTTGATATGTGCATATTTTTAATCATGTATATCGTGCATATTTATAATAGTTTTAGCTACAATTATGCTTATTTTGGGACATAAGGTACTTATTATGTTTAAAATATGTTTTGTAGTAGCAAAAACATGCTCGGGATGAAAAGGAAAAAAAACGAGGAGCTAGAAGCAGGAAAATTTGGGCTAAGTTAAAAAGAAGACAAAGAATGCATGAAGTCTGAAGCCCACAGCATGGTCACTATATTCCATGCCGTGGTAAATGGAAGAATCACGATCAATCATCTGACTTGGAGAATATGAGATTTAAGAGAAGACCACAATGTGGTGCCTATTCACCACGCTAGCGATCAAGTTTATGGAAACTATATATATTCGAACATTAGATCGAATGTAGAAACTTCTGGCTGATTTTCTGAGAGGGATTGTGACTAAAACCCTCTTGAAAACCTTAGGAAAATCAGGACTCAATTGGAGCTCAAGAGTTGAAGAGATCCAGAAGAAATCAACATAGATCTATTAAGTTTGCTAGCATTACTCATGTCTAGTCTTAATTACATTGATTTAGTGTACTTTTCTGTTGTGATGAAAGGCTAAAAACCTTATAATTCTGTTTGGTGAAGATGAACCCAAATCTTATGTGTTGATTTCAATTTATGGATGTTTTACATTGATTTTACTTGTGTTTGATAATAAAAACCCTAACATGTTTTAGTTCTAGTATGTGAATGCCTTGCTATGAGTTTAGTGTAGATGAACTCAAATCTTATGTGTTGATTTCAATTTACGGATGTTTTACATTGATTTTACTTATGTTTGATAATAAAAACCCTAACATGTTTTAGTTCTAGTATGTGAATGCCTTGCTATGAGTTTAGTGTAGTAGATGATCATTCTATTTGCATGAACTTGTTTACCTAGTGATTTATGATCATTAAATTGCTATAGCTAGGATTAATCACATCTTAGATAAGGTAATTAAAGCTAGTAACTTTAATTGTGTTAGAGAGCATAATATATCTTAAATTGTGCTTGCTTGCTTAACTTGATCATAGCAAAGTAACTATTAGATTTATCATTCATAGTCCAATTTGTGCTTATATCGATTTTGTGTTTAACCTATGCTTGATCATTACATGGTAATTCATAAATTGGTACATCTAGGTATTTGATCATAATAACTAGTAAATTATCGAATTGGTATATCCAAATAGCATGTGTTTGCACCATAATCCATTGACAAAACATTGTGAAGTCTCATCAGCTTATGGTTTTTTATGTTGAATCAATAACTACTTTTATTAGAAGAATCAGGAGAAGAATGTTATGATACATTTAATACACTCTAGTGTTTTGGTGTACCCATCGACATAGAGTTTCCAAGCTCTCATCAACATTTGTTATTAAATGTAGAATCATAAAACTTTAAATAAGAAAATTGGCCAAGAATGGATTTATGCATGTGATAGTCTACGGTACATAGACTAACCATTTGCACATATTTTCAAGATCTCATCAATGTATGGTACTTTACACTGAATCATTAAACTTTAAAGAAGAAAATAGGGCGATAATGGATTGGTGCGTGTGATAGCCTACACTAAAGTAGTGCATAGACTAACCATCGACACAAAATTTTCAAGCTCTCATCAGTGTATGCTATTTTACGCTGAACTATGAAAATTTTAAAGAAGAAAATCAGGTCAATAGTGGGTTGATGTGTATGATAAACAACAATACATAGTTTAACCATCATCATAGAATTGTAAACTTTCATCAGTATGTGGTTTTCATAGGGAGTTGTTAAGTTCTCGTAAGAAGAAGTTGAGAAAAAAGGATGTTTTAGTCACACTGAAGTGAAATCAACGTGAATGATAAAATAGTTTAAACTCATAAAAAAAAGTGTTTTCATCTTCCATATCATAGAGTTAAGTTTCAGTCCAGAATATTCAATTCACCATCAATTTGTTTAATATGGTACAATACAAGAATGAAAGAAGATAAGAAAAAGAAAAACAACCAGGATACTTTAAAGAGAAAATTTCAAGCTTTTGCAGAATAATCATAAAAATGATTGCAGCATTTTGCAAGAGCATCATAAAAGTTTATACGAAAAATATTTTGAGTTGAATACTCATAAAAGAGTTTCCTTTTTAAAAGATATATCTTATTAGGAATTAACTTTAAAAGATAATAAATTAGCATCTCAAACCATAAAAAAATACTATAAACAAGGGAATAGACATAATTCTTATCCATTGATAGGATAAGAGAATTGATGATACGGTCTTTGTAACCATCGAGTGAAAAGTTTCTAATATGTGGGAGCTTCGAGATGCCGAAATCAACAGGGAGGTAGTTGAGGTTTTATTGAAGGTACTTGAGGTTTTATTGGATTATGAGCCAGTAGATGCACGTAGGAGTAAATGTAATATCAGTGACTGCTTGTAACCATAACATATGAAGGAGGGGTAGGAGAGCATCGTCAAGAAGAAGAGGACATGATTCAGTCTTTCACTTCATATCCTCATTTGCATAAGATGAAGGTGGCTGAGGTGACATCAAGGGCAATCAGGAAATTCACCAAGCCTCTAGCTCTTTTAATATGGAGTCAAGTGACAATTCTGAGTGTAAACATCACCATTCATTACTTACGAATTGATAGTTGCATCTGTTTCAAGAGTAAGAAGATGATTCAATCTTGCAACTTCGGGGATGTAAGAAAGATAAGTGATGCACAAGAATGAAGATACATGAGAAAGAAATTAGAGAGGCAAAGAGATGAAAGCAATGTAATTACTAGATATATATAGAAAAGGAAGCAAGCAATGTCAAGAATTTTTCTAAAAAGAAAGAAAAAGAATAAAAGCATTTTGACTTTATGTTTTTGTGTTTTAATAAAAGCATTAAGAAAATAAGCAAAGAGAAATTAAGTCATTAACAACATGCCAAGATCAACAACCAATTTGTTTAAAGTCTTCTCATCTTGGGCCTTAGTGAAAATATTCTCCAATTAATCAACGGTAGGGATGTATAACAAGTCTACTTTGCCTTTTTGAACAATTTCCCTGATAAAATGATGGTGGATATCAATGTGCTCTGTCTTTGAATGTTGTAATGAATTTTGAATCATTTGGATGGTACTTGTGTTATCACAGCATATGAGAGTCTTTGAGAAAGAAAAAACATAGTCTAGGAGCTGATTCTGAATCTAAAGAATCTGAGTATAACATCTTCAAGTGGCTACGATTTAGCTTTAGCGGTAGAGCATGCCACTAATGTATGTTTCTTGCTGGACCAGCTCACAAGCCTATTTCCTAGCATTTGAGCTCCTCCATGATCACAGTCTATAAATCCCACTAGTTTGAACTTGGAGTCATGAGGATACCATAACCCAAGATTAGGTGTATGTTTTAAGTAGTGAAAGATCCTTTTTACAGCCAAGAGATGGGACTCATTTAGGGTAGCTTGATATCGAGCACACAATATCGTAGTAAACATAAGAAATTATCATTCCACGATACAATGTTGCATTCACATGAGTGCCAACTTGATCATCAAAAATAGACGTTGATGGAGACATTGGAGTTTTTGCCGGTTTAGAGTTAATAAAACCATATCTCTTCAGCAAATCTGAGATGTATTTTTCTTGGAAAATTTAAGATTCCATCAGTGAGTTGCTTAACCTAAAAAGAATGTTAGTTCACCCATCATGCTCCTTTCAAAAATTTTGGCAATACCATTAGAAAACTCAGAACTCAGTTTCTCATCTGTGGATCCAAAAATGATGTTGTCGACATACACTTGAGCAAGAATAATGTAAGATCTAGTTGCTTGACGAACAAAGTGTTGCCGATTGGTCCATGTTTGAATCCATTCTCTAGATGATAACTAGCTAAAGTTTTATACCATGTCCTGGGAGCTTGTTTCAAGCCATAGACGACTTTATCTAGAAGATACACATGATCAGGGAATTCTTCACTTTCAAATCCTAGAGGTTGTTTTAGAAAAACTTCGTCTTGAACATCCCCATTGTAACAACCCAAAATCCAGGTAAGCTTATGACCACTTTTATTTTGGAGAGTTGGCATATTAGTCCCTCAAACTTGTATGGTGGATTAGTGAGTACGTTGGGCGTATTGAAGTGTACGCCGCGCGTACTCACACGCTTAAATTGGACGCGGACTCGCCCGGGTACGCTGGGCGTACCCAGGGGTTACGCTGGGCGTAGCGAGCCCAGAAGCAAACCCTAATTCCTGGCTTTTGCACTATAAAAGGAACATGTAATCCCTTGCCCTAGCCACCATATCTCCTTGAGTAAGTCCTTTGAGAGCTGAGATTCGTGCGTTAGCTTGTGTGTGTGTGTTTTTGAGCTTGAATTTATCTTTTCAAGGGGAAAAAGGAGAAGAAGGAGCCATTATTGGAGCTAGAAGTTGAAGAACAAGTGTAGATCTGAGTTCTACAGTGGTTGGAGATCCTTTCTGATGTAAAAAGCTCAAAGCTTTCCTTGTTCTTCATAAGTTTTGCTTTTTGGACCATTTTTTGGGTTTTTGGTTCAAAGTTGGAGACTTTATGTGCAAAGAGTCTCCATAAGCTTAGATCTGACCTTTTCTAGTGTATAATGTGTTGAGGAGTCATAAAAATCTAGTCTTGGATGTGGATCTTGTGTCATGCATGAGTTATAGTCTCATTATGGAAAGAGGAAAGGTGTTTTGAGCACAAAGTGACCTTTACAACCATGCAAAGGCTTAAAGGTTTCAACTTTATGGATTAAGTCACATTAGAGGAGTTAGATCTGAAGTTTGGATGCAAGTCTTAACTAATTAAGACCTGAATGAGATGGATAAGGAAACTGGGCATTACGCTGGGTGTAATCTCAGTACGCGCGGCGTAAGCAGCTGCGCACCCCGTTTCTGTGAAGGCTCCGGGTGCTCCCAGCGTACACATTTGGTACGCGCAGCGTAACCCGGGGGGTTGAATTTTGTTGACTTTTAGGTTTTGGTCAATTTTAGTGTAATTGAGCCAAGTAAGGGGTAAAATGGTCTTTTACCTTCCTGAGAGTGATTAGAGGGAATGGTCTAGCCTAGGGAAATGTGTTGATGTTGAGTGTTGTTTCATATGATTAGGCAGAGGTTAGATCTTATCCCACGGAGTCCAAGATTTCTGAGATTTACGAGTTACCGAGCTACACCAGGTGAGTCTTCTCACTATACGTTACCTAGAGTGGTATTTATGTGGACCGGAGGGTCTTATGTGTTATGTATGAGATTATATGAATCTATATGCTATGTGATATTTTCATGTTATGTGATTGTATAGACCGGACAGGAAGATCCAATGATACAGACGGGACCAGAGGGTCTAACGATTCAGAACGGGCCAGAGGGCCCAACGAGCTACGGGACTGAGGGTCCCGCTGAGACACATCGACTGGAGGGTCGTATTGTAGCCTCAAGTGGCGTATGTGTTGTATGTGGTATTTTGGGGAACTCACTAAGCAATTATGCTTACAGTTGTTGTGTTATGTGTTTCAGGTACTAGCGAGGACCGTGGGAAGGCACCGATGTGACTCGTACACACTAGAGTAGGGATTGGTTTTTGTGATCTTGGGATATGTTATGTTTTGATAACTATGGTTGAATACTTTTGAGAATATTTTATATAAATTTGGTTGTCGAAAAATGAAAAATTGTTTTGAAATTCACGTTGTTACAAGTTGGTATCAGAGCCTTGGTTTGAGGGACTCGGATGCACCTTTGGGCGTATCTGAACTCAAACTGAGGATTTGAGAAATTTTCAACAATAAAAACTAAATTTTCTAAAAAAGAAAACAGTTTTGAAACAAACAGAGCATAGCAGTGTGTACGGTCAACCAGCGCCCGAACGGTGAATCCTCAAAATACCCTTACATTATGTGTTATGAGATATGCTATGTTATGTTATGCATGCTAGAGTAGGCTAGGTAATCATATTAGGACTAGAGTGGCCTGATTTGTGATGCCTTAGCCTAGGAGATTTCTGCTACTATAAGATGCCTTGAGAGCGAGTAGGTAGCAGTTCGGAGCTCTTGAGAGGTCTATCGGAGGGTAGCCAATGCATAGTGAGAGTAGAGTACTTGCAATCCGGGATCCAAGGAGGAGGACTTGGGGTAAATGCTGATACAGTGTGGTCAGTAGTATAGGGCTTGTACTACTGAAGACACCGGATCAATAAGCAGCCCAAGTAAGAATCCTTTGGGTATTGGAGGACGAGTAGGGTTGCGTTATCGAGTGCGAGTATGCTCGATCGAATCTCTGATATTTTTATGTTGTATTTCAGAGGCATCATGGTTGGGACATGACACACGCCTGAGAGCAGTTGGGTTAGTGACGAGGAGATCCGTCGTTTGATTCATGAGGAGGTGGTTGTTGCCATCCGGGCTGAGATTCCAGAGATGTTCGGGGACATCAAGACCACACTGATTGAGACCTTTGATGAGCGGTAAGCAGCGGTGACTGAGGCTGCAGCTACTGCAGCTACTGTTGTTATGGCTGCTGCCAGACCTCAGGGAGGTGACTCATTGTTGTTTCGGGAGTTCAGCAACACGAAGCCACCAGAGTTCGATGGGACGCAAGACCCGATTGTTGCAATGAGATGGATCTCTGACATCGAGGGATGTTTCTATACGTGTTCTTTTCCAGAACACTTGAGGGTGCGGTTCGCTCTGAACCAGCTCCGCTTCGGAGCGATGGATTGGTGGAAGTTCATGATGGCGAGCTTCACTCTGGCAGAGATTTCTGAGGTGACTTGGGAGAGGTTCACCACCATTTTTAGAGATGAGTATGTTCCCCCGGTGGAGAGGGAACGATTGATTCAGGAGTTCTTGACCCTCAAGCAGGGTACTGATTCTGTTACAGTCATTACCAGGAAGTTTCACGAGAGAGCGATGTTTTGCCCTGAGCAGGTGTCTACTAAGCAGGCTCGCATGAGCCGGTATCTGAGTGTTCTGAGGAGAGATATTCGGGAGTTCGTGGCGAACTCGACTTACCGGACATTTGCTGAGCTCCAGGCAAATGCCCGAAAGAGGGAGATTGAGTTGGAGACTCAGGCCAGGGAGGAGGCCGAGTCCCAAAGGATGGATCGGCGGTAGGCTCAGTCTCAGCCGGCAGCCAAGTGGGCTAAGCCCGCTGATTCGAGATCTGGGGGCGCGAAGGGCCGCACTTGTGGGAAGTGCGGCAAGAGTCACAAGGGGTCGTGTCGGGCAGGAGTATGCTACAAGTGCGGGAAGGAGGGGTATATCGCGAGGGATTGCCCCAAGGGATTTTCGGTTTGCTTCCGTTGCAACCAGACTGGCCATCGGAAGGCCGAGTGCCCTCAGCTTTAGCAGGGATCTATGCCTGCGAACAGGACTACCGAGGTTTGGCCAGTGAAGGCCGAGGCGCCAAAGGCTCGTGGGAGGGCCTTTCAGTTGACAACGGAGGAGGTCCGTGCAGCACCCGACGTTGTGGCCGGTATGTATTCTTCTCTCTATTTATTTAAGTCTGAGATATTATTCTTATATTATGTTATGCGTAGGTACTTTTCTTGTGAATTCTGTACCTGCCTTAGTGCTATTTGACTCGGGAGTGAGCCGATCTTTTGTGTCATTAGCCTTCAATCACCATATTAGTATTTGTCGAGAGGCCTTGAGTCGACCTCTGCGAGTTTCTATAGCTAATGAGCGAGCAGTGTATGCCACAGATGCGATTCGAGGATGTATCATTGAGATCTTCGATGTGGAGTTCCCGATAGATCTGGTCCCGATTGCGATGGGGGATGTGTGTGTTATAATGGGCATGGATTGGTTGAGCCGATTTGGAGTTGTTATAGACTGTGAGCATCAGTTGGTGATGATAAGAGACCCTAGTGGGGGAGTACTTACGGTGTACGGAGAGGGTACCCGTCCTGAGTCAGCATTTTGTTCAGCTGCTAGGGCGAGACAGAGTTTACAGCAGGGCTGTATAGGATTTGTGGCCTATGTGATGGACACGCAAGTGGCCACTGGGAGGCCAAGTTCGATTGATGAGGTCCCAACTGTGTGGGATTCCCTGACGTTTTCCCCGAGGAGTTGTCGGGCGTGCCTCCCGAGAGGCAGGTGGAGTTTCGTATCGACTTGGTGCCAGGGGCGACACCTATTACCAAGGCACCCTATCGCCTTGCGCCATCTGAGATGCAGGAGTTATCCTCGCAGCTTCAGGAGCTGTTGGGAAAAGGGGTTTATTAGACCGAGTAGCTCACCTTGGGGAGCGCCAATCCTTTTTGTCAAGAAGAAGGACGGTTCACACCGGATGTGTATCAATTACCGTGAGTTGAACAAGTTGACGGTCAAGAACCGTTATCCGTTACCGAGGTTTGACTATCTGTTTGATCAGTTGCAGGGGGCGTCTTGGTTCTCCAAGATAGACTTGAGGTCGAGATATCACCAGATGAGGGTGCGGGATGAGGACATCCAGAAGACAGCGTTCAGAACTCGTTACGGACATTACGAGTTCGTGGTGATGCCATTCGGGCTCACCAGTGCACCAGCAGCGTTCATAGATCTCATGAACTGGTTGTGCAGGTCGATGTTGGATCGATCGGTGATTGTATTCATCGATGATATCTTGGTATATTCGAAATCCAGAGAGCAGCATGAGGAGCATTTGAGGGAAATCCTCGGAGTTCTGAGATCGAAGAGGCTTTACGCCAAATTCTCCAAGTGTGATTTTTGGTTACGGGAGGTCTAGTTCCTAGGGCATCTCGTTAACCAGCAGGGGATATTGGTCGATCCGGCCAAGATTGAGGCTGTGATGAGCTGGGAGGTGCCGAGGTCACCTACTGAGATCAGGAGTTTCTTAGGGCTAGCAGGTTATTATCGGAGATTTATCAGGGATTTCTCCAAGATCACCATGCCACTCACCAAGTTGACCCGGAAGGGTGTTACTTTTTCTTGGGGTCTGGAGCAGCAGACCTCGTTCGAGACACTTCGCCAGTGATTATGCGAAGCCCTGGTGTTGGCCCTTCCGGAGGGAATGGAGGATTTCGTGGTGTATTGGGATGCATCAATATCAGGGTTGGGAGCAGTGCTTATGCAGAGGGGGCATGTGATAGCATATGCATCGAGACAGCTAAAGCCTCATGAGTCGAGGTATCCCACTCACGATCTGGAATTGGGGGCAGTAGTGTTCGCCCTCAATATATGGCGGCACTATTTTTATGGGATTCAGTGTACGATATTCATGGACCACAAAAGCTTGAAGTATTTAATGGATCAGCCCAATCTGAACATGCGCCAGAGGAGATGGATGGATGTGGTGAAGGATTACGACTGTGAGATCCTGTACCACCCAGGCAAGGCTAATGTTGTAGCTGATGCCCTGAGCCGAAGGGCGGAGGGCGCCTCGATGAGAGATGTTTGCATGAGATTGAAAGTGATGACTCTGGTATGGGACACCATTCGAGAGGCCCAGGCAGAGGCCGTGAGACCGGAGAACCGCAAGAGAGAGCGAGTGACTGGGTAGGTATCGTAGTTTGTTACCGATAGTCGAGGACTTATGACCTTCCAGGGTCGGGTTTGGGTATCGTTTGTGGGCGGAACGCAAACTGTCTTGATAGAGGAGGTGCATAGATCGAAGTTCTCGATCCACCCCGGGCCACTAAGATGTATTTGGACATGAAGAAGGAGTATTGGTGGCCCTGTATGAAAAGGGATGTTGCATGGTTCGTATAGAGGTGCTTGACCTGTCGCAAGGTTAAGACCGAACACCAGCGCCCGCATAGTAAGTTAAAGCCGTTAGAGATTCCCGAGTGGAAGTGGGAACAGATTACCATGGATTTTATCACCAAATTGCCGAGGACTGCTAGGGGTGTCGATGCAATTTGGGTGATTGCGGACAGGTTGACGAAGAGCGCTCATTTCCTTGCCATCAGTGAGAGCTCTTCTGCGGAGAGGCTGGCAGAAATGTACGTGAATGAGGTGGTATCGCGGCATGGAGTACCGATCTCGATTGTCTCAGATCAAGATGTGCGTTTCACTTCCAGATTTTGGAAGAAATTTCATGAGGAATTGGGTACGAGACTACATTTTAGTACCGCGAACCACCCACAGACCGACGGGCAGAGCGAGCGGACGATTCAGACGCTCGAGGACATGCTTCGGGCATGTGTATTGGATTTCGACGGGAGTTGGGACACGTATTTGCCCTTGGCTGATTTTTCCTATAACAACATCCATCACTCGAGCATTGGTATGCCACCTTTTGAGCTGTTGTATGGAAGGAGGTGTCGTACCCCCATTTTTTGGGGCGAGGTAGGGCAGTGTGTGATGGGTAGTACAGAGATAGTGCTTCAGACGACAGATCAGATACAGCAGGTTAGACAGAGGTTGTTGACCACTCAGAGTCGCCAGAAAAGTTATGCAGATAGACGACAATCCGAACTCGAGTTCCAGGTCGGTGATTTCGTGCTCCTGAAGGTATCTCCTTGGAAAGGAGTGATCCGATTCAGGAAGAGGGGCAAGCTGGTACCCCGGTATATTGGGTCGTTTAGAGTGATCGCGAGGGTGATCAAGGTAGCGTATCACTTGGAGCTACCTGCAGAGTTGGACCGGATTCATGATACCTTCCACGTGTCGCAGCTGAGGAAGTGTATTGCCGATGAGTCGGCAGTGGTACCCTTAGAGGATATCCAGGTGGACGCAAGTCTAAATTATGCTGAGAAGCCGATCGCAATCTTGGATCGGAGGATCAAGGTTCTGAGGAACAAGGAAGTGCCCCTGGTTCAGGTCCAGTGGCAACATCGGAGAGGATCCGAGCTGACCTGGGAGCCATTGTCGGGGATGCAGGAGCAGCATCCGGAGTTGTTCGCAACATGAGACTTCGAGGGCGAAGTCTGGTTCTAGTGGGGGAGAATTCTAACAGCCCTAAATCCAGGTAAGCTTATGACCCCTTTTATTTTGGAGAGTTGGTATATTAGTCCCTCAAAGTTGTATGGTGGATTAGTGATTACGCTGGGCGCACTGCAGTGTACGTCGCACGTACTCACGCGCTTAAATTGGACGCGGACTCGCCCGGGTACGCTGCGCGTACCCAGGGGTTACGCTGGGCGTAGCGAGCCCAGATGCAAACCCTAATTCCTGGCTTTTGCACTATAAAAGGAACATGTAGTCCCTTGCCCTAGCCACCATATCCCCTTGAGTGAGTCCTTTGAGAGCTGAGATTCGTGCTTTAGCTTGTGTGTGTGTTTTTGAGCTTGAAGTTCTCTTTTCAAGGTGAAGAAGGAGAAGAAGGAGCCATTGTTGGAGCTAGAAGTTGAAGAACAAGTGTAGATCTGAGTTCTACAGTGGTTAGAGATCCTTTCTGAGGTAAAAAGCTCAAAGCTTTCCTTGTTCTTCATAAATTTTGCTTTTTGGACCCTTTTTAGGGTTTTTGGTTCAAAGTTGGAGACTTTATGTGCAAAGAGTCTCCATAAGCTTAGATCTGACCTTTTCTAGTGTTAATGTGTTGAGGAGTCATAAAAATCTAGTCTTGGACGTGGATCTTGTGTCATGCATGAGTTATAGTCTCATTATGGAAAGAGGAAAGGTGTTTTGAGCACAAAGTGACCTTTACAACCATGCAAAGGCTTAAAGGTTTCAACTTTATGGATTAAGTCACATTAGAGGAGTTAGATCTGAAGTTTGGATGCAAGTCTTAACTAATTAAGACCTGAGTGAGATGGATAAGGAAACTGGGCATTACGGTGGGCGTAATCCCAGTATGCGCGGCGTAAGCAGCTGCGCACCCCATTTCTGTGAAGGCTCCGGGTACGCCCAACGTACACGTTTGGTACGCGCAGCGTAACCCGGGGGGTTGACTTTTGTTGACTTTTAGGGTTTGGTCAATTTTAGTGTAATTGAGCCTCGAGTGGCGTATGTGTTGTATGTGGTATTTTGGGGAACTCACTAAGCAATTATGCTTACAGTTGTTGTGTTATGTGTTTCAGGTACTAGCAAGGACCGTGGGAAGGCGTCGGCGTGACTCGTACACACTAGAGGAGGGATTTGTTTTTGTGATCTTGGGATATGTTATATTTTGATAACTATGGTTGAATACTTTTGAGAATATATTTATATAAATTTGGTTGTTGAAAAATGAAAATTTGTTTTGAAAATCACGTTGTTACACCCATGTAAGAAAGCAATTTTTACATCCATCTAATAGACCTTGAAGTTCTTGATTGAAGCAAAAGCACGAAACACTCTAATTTCCTCAAGTTGAGCAATGGGAGCAAAGGTTTCATCATAGTCCAAACCTTCTAGCTGACAAAATCTCCGTGCCACCAGTCTAGCCTTGTTTCTTACAACAATCTCATATTTATCCATCTTGCTTCTGAAAACTGAACAAGTACTAATGATAGTTTTTTGTTAAGGCTCAGGGACAAATGTCCGTACGTGATGACGTTCAAACTCATTCACTTCGTCTTATATGGACTTTCATCAGAATTTCGTTCACCCTTTAATCCATTAGGTTTTCCAGCCCAAAAACCAACTATCACCCATTTGACAGTTTAAGCCCCTATATTTAATTAATCTCTTTTGGCCACCAAATTAATTCCTAATTAATTTATGACTAATATTAATTTAATAATATGATTTTCCTTTTAATATATTAATCACACAATATATTAATAAATCATAATTTCCTCTCTCTCTCTCTCCATAAATTACCTTGTAAAGTTGGTTTGGTGAAGGCAACCCAAAAGGACCATACACAACCGGGTCAAGTTTATACCAAATATAGTTTCGGGATTAGACACTAATCCAACAGTCTCCCACTTGGATAAGTCTGATAACTATATCTCACATATGACTTCAGGATCCGATTAGCAATCGTAGCTCTTATACGCTGTTGTCACCTCTGATCAAAATCCTATCCTTTAGATAACGGATCGTATAATCCTCTGTTCTAGATATCATGCTGACAATCACATGGAACATAGTCATACTTATTATTCAGCACATTGTTCCTCGATCTCCGATTTGTTTGACATGGAACTTAGTTGAACACATCAACTTTGTCCTGACCGGGACCAGCACATAAGTCAAACCAAATCATCAAGTGGCCAGATATCGCTTTCATCCTCTTGGAATAAAAGGAAAAGATAAACTTTGACTCATATGCTTTTATTATTCACTGGCTAACTCATACACAACAATACGTTCTATAACATCAAGTTACTGATGCGTTTACCCATTATCAATGCACAACCAACCAACAAATAATAACCATATCTCTAGGTTTAAACGTTATATGATATTATCGTCTTGCGATCATTCGTGATAAATTCCATGAAGTGATACCAGCAAGCGCGGGTTTATTCGAATGCTGAAATCATAATTCATAAGCACTCATGAGCTTTGCAGCAAACCTTTGCCATGCCTAAAACCTTTTAGACAATCTTCAAACAAATTCATGACAGTCTTCTTTCATATCTACTTCCAACATATGAGCGATTGTGGACTGTTTGAATAATCTTATTATTCAGGAAGTCAAAACATGCAAAATTGAAACAATAGATAAATAATCAACACAAGATAGTAGCTTTACTCATAAACAATACACCTTTATTTATTCATCAAATGTCAAGTACAAATTATCTATTACACATTTCCTATTTATCTAATTTAAACTTATATCGTCCTTCAGCCCTATGCTCCTCGCATGCCGCAAGTGCTTAACCCTACTCAGTCCCTTTGTAAGGGGATCTACTGGGTTATCTTCTGACGATACCCTCTTCACCACGAGGGGTCCGGCTTCTACCCGATGTCTAATGAAGTGATATTTTCTGTCAATATGTCTGGATCTGCCGTGATCCCTTGGTTCCTTGGTCAAGGCAACCGCACTTTCATTATCACAGAAAATCTCCATAGGCTCCTTTATGGATGAAAAAACTCCAAGGTCTCCAATGAAGTTATTCAACCATATTGCCTCCTTTGATTCTTCACTTGCCGCAATGTATTCTGATTCACACGTTGAATAAGCTATCGTCTCTTTCTTGGAACTTTTCCAACTCACTGCCCCTCCGTTAAGGGTAAAGACCCAACTAGACTGCGAGCGGTAATTATCCCGATCCGTCTGAAAACTAGCGTCACTGTACCCTCGTACCCTTAAGTCATCACTCCCACCGAGGACTAGAAACCATTCCTTGGTCCTCCGAAGGTACTTATGAATATTCTTAACTGCGGTCCAAAGAGCTCTACCGGGGTTTCCCTGATATCTGCTTACCATGGTTAAAGCGAAGGCCACATCAGGGCGAGTACAAGTCATAGCGTACATGATTGAGCCAACTGCGGAAGCGTAAGGTACTTGGCTTATCTCTACTATCTCTGCCTCTGTACTTGGTCTCTGAGTCTTAGCTTGGTATTGCTTTGGATTGGCAATTCCCCTTTCTTGGAATGTTCCTTCCTAAAACGTTTTAGTACCTTATCCAAGTATGTATCCTGACTGAGTCCTATCAGTCTCTTATTCCTGTTTCTTACTATCCTTATTCCCAGAATATACACAGCTTCTCCGAGGTCCTTCATAGCGAAGCACTTCCCATGCTAGGACTTGACTTCCTGCAAGGGTGGGATGTTGTTTCCTATGAGTAGTATGTCATCGACATACAATACGAGGAAGCTCACTATACTCCCACTGGCTTTGACATATACACATGACTCATCTTCGCTTCACAGAAAACCAAAATCTTTGACCTTCTCGTCGAAACAAAGATTCCATCTGCGAGACGCTTGCTTCAATCCATAGATGGATTTCTCAAGCTCGCACACTCTATTGGGTGCTTCGCATCGACAAAATCCTCTGGGTGTTTCATGTAAACATTCTCAGCTAACTTCCCATTAAGGAAAGTAGTTTTAACGTCCATCTGCGATATTTCATAGTCATGAAATGCAGCTATTGCGAGCATCACCCTAATAGACTTTATTTTCGCGACTGGTGAAAAGGTCTCATCATAGTCAACTCCTGGAGTTTGTGTAAATCCCTTCGCAACCAATCGTGCTTTATAAGTGTGTACTTTCCCATCCATGTCCGTCTTCTTCTTAAAGATCCATTTGCACCCGACCGTCTTACGACCTGGTACATTATCAAACAAATTCCAAACTTGGTTGTCGTACATAGACTGAATCTCACTGTCCATTGCTTCTTTCCATTTAGCAGACTTCGGGCCTGCCATGGCTTCCTTGTAGTTGCTAGGTTCATCCAAATTTACTAGTGTACTATCACTAATAAATGTATCCCCTTCAGTAGTAATATGGAATCCATAAAACTGGGGTGGAACACTAGCCCTACTTGAATGTCTTAGAGGTAATTACTCGTCAACAGGTTCAATAGGAGATTCCTACTCAGGTTGATCGCCAGTGTTAGAGGTTCCTTCATCACTCGACTCATGAAGCTCTTCAAGATCGATTTTCCTCCCACTGTACCCTTGGCCTATGAGTTCTCTCTCTAGGAAAACCCCTCTCCTTGCAACGAAGACAACATTGTCACTCGGTCTATAGAAGAGATATCCGAAGGATGTTTGCGGGTAGCTGATGAAAATACATCACTCATTACGAGGTTTGAGCTTGTCGTGAGTCTCTCGTCTTACGAAAGCCTCGCAACCCCAAACCTTGATATGTGCCAACGAGGGAGCTTTCCCTGTCCACATCTCGTGAGGTGTTTTGGCAACCTTCTTCATGGGAACTAGGTTAAGGATATGGGTAGCAGTCTCTAAGGCATACCCCCATAAAGCTATTGGTAACGAAGTCCGACTCATCATAGAATGAACCATGTCGAACAAGGTCCGATTACATCTCTCAGCCACACCGTTCAATTGTAGCGTCCTAGGAGGCGTCAATTGCGAAACAATTCTACATTCCTTTAGATAGTCGTGAAACTCAAGACTTAGGTACTCTCCTTCTCGATCAGATCGAAGCATCTTGATTTTCCTGCCCAGCTGATTCTCCACTTCATTCTTAAACTCTTTGAACTTTTCAAAGGTTTCTAACTTTTGCTTTATTAAGTAGATATATTCATATTTGCTATAATCATCTGTGTAAGTCATGTAGAAGCGGCAAGCATCCCTTGTGGTGGATCTAAAGGGCCCACAAACATTTGTGTGTATGAGATCCAATAGACCCTCACCCTTTGAACAAGTGCCAGTAAAGGGTGACTTGGTCATCTTCCCAAGTAAACAAGACTCACACGTGTCATCGTCCCTAAGGTCGAATGACTCCAACACTCCATCCTTTTGGAGTTGGGCTATGCATTTCTTGTTGACATGGCCAAGGCGACAATGCCACAAGTATGATTTGTCCAAACTATTGGACGAATCAATATTCAACACATCATTTCCTAAGTTGTCCACAACAAACACAAATTCATATATTCCATTACAAGGTAGTGCATTAAAATAGAAAACACCATCAAGATAAACATTAATAGAACCAATTATATTATCAAATGAATATCAAAACCCTTGTCTATATAATCCATGAAAAGAAATGATGTTCCTTGCCATGTCTGGAGAATAGCAAGAATTATTTAAATCTAAACCTAACCCATTACTCAACACTAAGGAATAAACTCCGATCTTGGTAACTGGTGACGATCTTCTGTTTCCCATGACCAGGTTTATCTCATAGCGCTCTTGCCTCATGCTTTGGTGGTACCTATCCATTAAATCTTGATGTATCTCGAATGGATACATGTCCTCGTAGGACTTTTAGAGTTTTGCATTCATAGTCGCGAGCATGATGCAATGAACCTTCGTAGTATCACGCTCATGTGCCTCAAAGGCAACAATTTCTTCAGGAGTGGCAATGTCTGGATTGATCTTTTCAAGCTTCTCGTCGAGGACATACTCCTTGTCCTCGTAGCGAGCGATCATCCGAATGTTTCGGATCCACTCGTTGAAGTTGTTGCCATTAAAGATCACTTTCCCACACAAATTCATGAGTAAGAATCACCATTAGCCGCAGGAGCGTTGTTCTTGTTTGCGTTAGACATCTGAAAATAGAAAAGGACAAGTTTGATTAGAATGAATCCCCAATTAATCACTGAAATGAGAAATTAGGGCTAGGATCCAACAACATTATTTACAACTTAGAAAAGAGATGTCGTAATCTAAAAGCAAATAATCTGAAGGTAAGTGAATGACGATTCACTAATTTTCCACCATGAAAAACAAAAGAAGATTATGTTTTAAATGTTTTATGAAAAACTCCTAGATTTTTGAGATTCATTGAACTTTTCAATGGCATGTTTCAATCTCGATGTGCCCTTCAAGTTTGTGACTAGGATACCGAGGATCACAAACAAGGTGTGAATAACCATGCGAATCAACATGGTGCACTCAATGTCACTATCACCTAATCAATATGTCGGTTAGCCACACACATTCCATTGATCTATGATAAACATTGAGCCACCCTTCGCAACTAATGTCAACCCCAAATTAGTGTGTCGGTTAACCACACACGCTCAAATAACGTTTGATAAGGGTACGAAGCGTAATTCCATGGAAAAACATCATTTTCACATTTTACCCTAAAGTAACTAAGATTGGGAATTTGAAAAACATTTAGTTACTTGTAATATTCATTATACTTATAATGAGGAATTAAATGCCCTATCATATCCGTTCGGCTAACGACCCTCCACCAATCAAGGAAGCGGTGGCTGAGAGTGGACACCCATTAAGCACCATTTTATAGGCAGCAACCTTATACCCCCCTTATAGACCGGCTTCATGAATGAGGCCTACTAGCGATAAAAGTAGCTTATTCTTATACATATATATATATATATATATATATATATATATATATATATATGTATATATATATATATGTGTGTGTGTGTGTGTATATTAATCTTATAATAAATAAAGTATAAGGTTTGAATTTTAAACTTGTAAAATTCTAAGGGTTTGAAATTTAAATAATTCAAAATTAAACTTTTAATCAAAAATTTAAATTCCAAAACTTGAGGACAAGTTTTGAACTTTTCAACACACAAAGGATCAAATAACAAATAATATAAATTAAACAATTAATTTTGTGATTATCTATATATGACCTCATCCAATGTTATTCATAAGATAATTACCAAATAATTTAAACAATCAACATTTATCATATAAAGAAACTATTATTCAAATGATTTAAAATTATCTTTTGTTTTGGTAAGGATAATCATTTAAACACAATAAAATTCGGATTTTATCATTAAAAAACAGCTTTGGCATTTATCCATCAGCAAAACAACAATAAATCCCGAAAATCTTTCTGTCTGACAGCTAAACTCCTCGAGTCCACCTTGGAACTCGTCGAGTTCAACCTGCTCGTCGAGTTTATCAGGCAGTTTGCAATAAAAAAACGATTTTAAAGCTTGAACAAATAAACTAGGCATCAATACAATAGAAACCAAACCAGTCTCTGATAACACTAATGGGTTTTACACACAAGAACTTTCCTATGTGCTCATGCAAACCCTAATGCTTGGATCTAGGTTTCTCTATTGTACATGCATTGTATCCAAGACTTACAAACCCTAATGTAGCATACATATTTTGAAAATATCAATATATACCAGATCTAGATGTTTACCTCTTCAAAAATCTTGGATCTTCTTCTTCTTGGAGCTTAGAGTCACAAGTGTAACTCCTCTAATGGCTTACAAACACCACACAAGCAAGAAGTCAATATGAGAGAGGGAAGAGACGCTAAAAATCGGCCCTAGGGTTTCCTTGGAATCAAGTGGCCGAAAACTGCATGTAGGGGTCTCTATTTCAACTGTAGGTTTCTAGGGTTTTAGTCAAAAACCCTAATGGACAGCTTAATCACCAAGCAGCCCATGGAATCTTCTGGAATAAGGCCTATGGACGAAATTATGATTTTCATCATAATTTCATTCACCCTTTAATCCATTAGGTTTCCCAACCCAAAAACCAACTATCACGCATTTGACAGTTTAAGCCCCTATATTTAATTAATCTCTTTTGGCCACCAAATTAATTTCTAATTAATTTATGATTAATATTAATTAAATAATATGATTTCCCTTTTAATATATTAATCACATAATATATTAATAAATCATAATTTCCTCTCTCTCCATAAATTACCTTGTCAAGTTGTTTTGGTGAAGGCAACCCAAAAGGACCATGCACAACCGGTTCAAGTTCATACCAAATATAGTTTCGGGCTTAGACACTAATCCAACAAGTTATCGATTCAGTTGATGATGCAGAGGTATGTTAGAAATAGCAACATACTTTGATTTCTTCCTATTACATCATTGTCCTTTAAAGTACATTGCATGTATAAGAAACATTGAAACTATTTCTTACATTCAGCCCAATACAATTTTTGTTTTTGTGTCAGGTGAAAGTGGGAGGAGAGGTGCAAAATAAAGGGTAGGCAATAGAAAGAAATGAAAGTGGTGTTGTGTGATGTTGTAATAGAAAGAAATGAAAATGAGATGCCATAATAATCAAATAAATGAAATTATATTGCTATTTCTTACATTTAGCCCAATAACATTATACATTTGGCTCAACCCTTCCTAACCATACAATTGAAACAACAAGATTCTAATAGAAAGAAATCGAAGTATGACACTATAATAACATATAAATGAAAGTACATTGATATTGATCGCATTAATCTTAACAACATTATATATGGTGGACATTTGAAAGTGTTGACAAACACAATAACACATTGTTTGAAGAAGTGAGGATCATGGTTTTAAAATAAACAAGGTGGAGCAGTTGGAAAAAAAAAATCCTACACTCAATGTGAAAAGCACTCTTTAATGCCATGAGAGGTTAAACTTTCTGCACATATAATATCTATATTACTTTGTATCTGTCTGCATTAGCCCATTATAAATGTCATATAATTTTTGTATTATTTTTTTGTTTGCATTTTTTAGAAATTTTGTAGCCTTTATTATATTTTGATTGGACAATCGGGAACACCTAAGAGATGTATATTTTTAGTGGCTTTTTTCTTATACTAAATGACAAATGAAGGAAAGATAGTAAAAAGATAATTCAATTTGAAGGAGGGTTGGTAGTAAAGGAGTAAACATTTGGTTCTGATTGCATATTTTAGGGTATATTGGAAAAATTAGCTATAATCAGGGAATAAAATGTTAAAATAACCTCAAATAAGGACCAAAATTGTAAGATGGAAAAATAAGCTCTAATCATTGGTCTCTATTCAAACTAAAGGAGTAACATAGGCCCTATTCAAAGTAAAATATGTATAGTTTTAAGACAAAAATTGGAAAAATCAGCTATGATCGGGGATTAAAATAGTCATTTCACTTGGAATAATGACACAACATGTTACAATAACGGCCGATACGTATAGTTTTAGGGTACGCACTTTTGCGTATCATAAATCACTGCGTGTCATAGTTTGCGCGTCATTAAAGGCCTATATTCTAAAAGTGAACCTCAAATAAGGACCAAGAATGCAATGATAAAAACTTTCTGGGACCAAAATTGAAAAAAATATATACTCATGGATCAAAATATAATTAAATCATAATCTTATGTTTCTTTTCTTTAGCAGGGTGTTAAGATAGATGATCCACAAGTGTTTAATGGCCAAGAGGTGGAGGTTTGGTCGCGTGTTGTGTGGAAGCCAAAATGGGTAGTTACATTTCTGATGTTAAAAGGAAATCGATGGAAACAACAACTATGTTTTTCAAAAATCTACTTTGGTCATTAGAGGTCGTATTGTTCTTATTGAAGATGTGTCACTTGATGGAACTTAGTTATCAGTTCACTTGATGATTTTGAGTTATGTTAGAAATAGCAATGTACTTTCATTTACCCCAACCTAACCTATTTAATGAGCAGGTTGAACCTGAGTTGATTTATTTAAATTTCCAAAAATATACCCTTGAAAATCAACTAATCCTTCAAACACAATTACATAAAACTTAAAAACTCCGATAATTGTTCACGTTTGAAAATAATACAACGATAAGTCTATAGTAGAAACACAAATCAAGTGTTTACAACCATAAAAACATTATACACGTTTAATCTTTAAATGCTAGACAGCTCAACTTTCAATAATGATCACCAATCCACATTTTTTGAGTAATAAAAATAACAAAACTATAATAATCAATTAAATAATAATACTATATATATATATATATATATATATATATATATATATATATATATATATATATATATATATATATATATAAGATAATATTAAAAAAATTTAAGCGGGTTCACTGGTTGTAAGCAGATTGAGAATTTTAACCCTAACATAACCCATTTAATTAAATATATTAGACGGGTTAAGCCGTTTAGTTAAACGTGTTAAAGATCTCAACCAAACCAACTAATTACCAACCCTAAATAAAGGGTGGATGATTGAAAGTGTTGATAAAAACAAAAGTGTGTTACCTAAAGAAATGAAGATTGGGGATTTCAAAATTAATATAAATGGAGCAATTGGAAACATCTTATAGTGAACCTAGGAAGCATTCCTTGAAGGCATGAGGTTAAACTTTTTGTATATTTGATTCTAACCGACAAAAATGCAAAAATGGTCCCTATGGTTTGTCATTTTTTGTGGATATGGTCCAAACCTTTTAAAAATTGGATTTCTGGTCCTTATTGAAAGGTTTGTTTGTGGAACAAGTCCCTGGGGTTAATAGCCGTTTGTTTGTTGCTGTTAAACCCCTCACGTGCATTGCACACGAGGGCATAAATGTCATTTTACTTGAGGGACCATTTTTACAATTCCTGAAATAATATATAAAGACTTCCCCAACGTTCAAGTTATTCCCCAAACGTTGTTCTGCAACTTTCAAGTTGTTCTTCCTTCTCTCATCTCATGGACACCGAAGAACCCAGGCAGACGTTTCTATGCTTGCCCTCAAAAAGTAAAGAAATTCGTTTGCACCCATTTTGATATGTAATCAAATAACATTTGTTATTTTCCCCTTTTTGAAGGATTCTGCTTGTCGCTTCATCGGATGGGTTGATCCCCCTATGTGTGAAAGGTCTAAAGTCATTATTCCTGGACTATTGAGAAATATTAACCGAATGCAAGCTTGGTGCACAGCTCTAAAGATCATGTTGCTGGCTAGATGGGTGTTTTTTGTGATTTTGTTCATAAGGTCTGTTTAGGTATAGGTAATAGGTCAATCGGGTGGGTTTTTATTTGTTGAAGGTCGATAAAAGTGTGGTTTTTTGGTGGATTAATGGTTTTTGGTACTTTGACCAAGGTTCTTTGTAGTTGTTTGTAAGGTCAAAGTAAGTTGTTTATGTAGTAAATGACTTCCTGATATAAATATGAATTTTATGGAATTGCTTATGTTTTTGTAAGGTTCTTTGTAGTTTTTGTAAGGTGAAAGAAAGGTTAATGTGAATAATTGACTGTAATGGTTATAATAAACAACAATAACCAAAAACCATAATAACCAAGGCTGCAATTACATAATAGACTACAAGCATATAGTGCAATTACATTATCCCAAAATATGCAACCATATATATATATATATATATATATATATATATATATATATATATATATATGTTCTAATACTTATCATACTAATGAAAACCAAAATAACCATAAGTCATAAGTTGTTTAACATCAAAACACTTCCAAAAGTAGCAAATAACATCTGCCAAAACAAACACAACCTTGATCTTCAACTTCCACGTAACTTCCACCTCCTTGACCTTTGCATGTCCTTGAGTTGTGACCTTCGTTTTTTCATTTTGCACATGTTACACTGACATATTTCCTTGTTAATTTTTGAACTCCATCAGGACCCACTTTACAGCCTTCTTCCTGACTTACACCATGAGTACCAGTCTGACTTTGACTCCCTCTTTGACTCTGACTCAATTTTTCATCCTCACTTTTCTTCCTCTTCTTTGTAGGCCTACCTGGTTGCTTATGATGTATTGGAGGGATAAGTGTGGTGGGACACAAACTTTTAGGCCACATTGTTCTTCCTTTTATGGGCTCTACCTTATAGGAATATGCATTCTTCCATGTATCCAACCAGTAAACCTTATTGACCCACCTGTAAATGTCACCAACATCCTCTGAGTTCTTGGTCATTTCATAAAGGGTTGAAATGGCATGTTTACATGGGATGCCTATTAGCTCCCACTTTCTGCAAGTACATGTGTTGTTCCTAACATCTACAACATGTTGGTCTTGCCATGCCCCAGTGACTTGGTATTTCTCACCCCCATTCCACCTAGCAATGTAATGTGATGCATGAGACTTGTTTACATCCAATATGGTTGTTGCAGTGGGTGTTAAAGGCCCTTTTGCCTTATCCATCACCTTCATAACATTACAGATTCTCTTCATCAGGTATTGTCTAATATACTCCAAACAACCTATGATAGGCTTATCTCTTCCCTCTATTATCTTGCTGTTAAATACCTCACAAAGGTTGTTTAACAGTATATCAGAGATTGCTCTGCCTGTTAAAAAAATTAACATATTGTTTTAAGTACAAGTAAACATTTAACATATAGTAATTTATGGTAATTTATGTACCTGTAAAATGGCTTCTTGCCCAGTGTTTTGGAGGAATCTTTCTAAGCCATTCACATGCCTCCTTGTCATAGTTGCTAAATTCTTTCATGCAATGTTCAAATTCGGGTACAGTGGTTGCAGTTGCACATCTCCATAAATGATCCTTGTACTCTTTCAATTTCCATTTCACTCTCATGTTCTGATGTATGTGCTTGAGACAATACTTGTGCTCAACACATGGGAATAGTTGGGCTATTGCTGGTATTAAACCCTAGAACAATAACAATAATTAAGTATTTAGTTTATATAATAATAAGTAATTAATAATACAAGTTAGAAAGAGATACCTTTTGTCGATCTGTGATAAAAGTAAAGTTAGAGTTTGAACCAAGATCCAAGTCTTCTCCTAAACACTGCAAGAACCATACCCAACTACTTTTGTTCTCTGTCTCAACAATGGCATAAGCAAGGGGGTAAATACCATTGTTAGAGTCCAACCCAACTGCTGTTAGAACCTGTCCAGGAAATGGTCCTTTCATATGCGCACCATCGAAACCCAAAAGATCCCTGAGGCCAGCCTTAAAACCTTTTTTCAGGCGACCTAAGCAAATGTAGATTCTTTTAAACCTCCTCGTTGGGTTTGATGGGTTTTGTTCACTGTAAACATCAATCTTGACAGTTGTGTCAACATTGGTTGCTTGCAATTCAAGGACATAGTCCCTCAAGATCTCATATTGTTTTGTATAGTCACCCTCCACGATCTTAGTTGCAATATCCTTGGCCCTGAATACTTTGTCAATAGAAACACCAACCTCGAAGTCCTTTTGAAGTTGTTCCTGCAATGCTCGAAGAGGAATCCCTGGATTCGTGTCGATTTGGTCCATGATTCGCTTGGATATAAAAGTAGCAGTGCAAGCTCTAATCTTCCTACTTTGAAGGCAAGTATGGTTGTCATTTAATGTCCTTACAAACCAGGGAGATTCTGTGTTTGACCTAGAAGCATGAAGGAACCAACTACAGTTTACTTTTTCTGAATTTACCTCTTTGCCCTTGCTTTTATTTTTGGTATTAAGGCCCACCACCCCACTTGCATTGATGACAGGGTCTACACCTCTACACAATGCCCGAAGTCTAAGCTTGTCATTCTTTTTATAATATAAATTCCTCTTAGTTTCTAGTGCGTGCATGTCAATTTTTTCTTTCAATTTTTTCTTTGATTTAAACTTTTGCCCAACATAAAAACTGGCCTTATGGACATTGCCAAGACTGCATCTTTTCTCCTTAGCCAGATTTTTAAGAACACATCTTCTTTTTCTTTCATCTTCTGACCCTTCATCTAAAGAATCCCATCTATCATTGTCAATGACTTCTATGTCCTCATGTTCATCATTTGTCCCAACCCCGTTATGAAACCCATCCATTTGAACACAACCATAATCCTTATCAAGATTGAGGTTAAAGTCAGTCATATCCACCTCCGCTTCTGATACATTGTTTTCTTCATCAACAAGTTCATCATATTGTTATTCTGATTGTTGCCCAAGATCATCACTGTCAGCAGACTTTTCATGTTCAGACTGATGGTCTTCAACATTCTCATCTTCTGGTGGTTGATAATGTTCTCCATCAAAAGGATCAAAGTGATCATGAGAAAAGTTCTCATAATGAAATTCATCATAATCAAAGTTATCATGGTCACCACCTTGATCTTGTACCACATCATCCATGTTAGCATGCTCAACCTCTTGATCTTGAACCACATCATCCATGTTAGCATTCTCACCAGCTTGATCTTGTACCACATCATCTAATTTAGGATTCTCACCACCTTGATATTGTACAACATCATCCAATTTAGCATGATCACCACCTTGATCTTCTACTACATCATCCAATTCAACTAAACAAAGCTTTTTGGCACAAGAACTTTGACCAACTATTGAGTTCACCCTTCCATTTCTTCTATACTGTGGTGAAACTTCTGTAGGGACTTTGTCAAAGAGTATCAAGGACATATACCCTGCCAACTGTGTTTGATCATTAGCTTCATCTATCATTGGGGTTTTATCCTTTGCTGGTACTTGAGGTACATTTGCTTCTTTTGGAAGATCACCATCACAGAGCTCTTTAATAATAACTTTTTGCTTTCCTTTTGGAGACATAAAATAGGTCAGCATATTAGTTTGTCCATGTTCTGTATACACTTCAATGACCTTGTTATCTCCAATATACTGAGTCAAATTCAAGACATCATCATCATTCCCTAAAGCTCTGAGGCCAAAATCCAAGTCTTCATGAGGAATCCTAAAATGGTAATATATTACTGGGGGTACAGAGTAACCTAGCTCTAGCATCATTGCGTCTAGTTCATGAACTGAGAACTCATCAATGTCTACTAAATCAATATATCGCACTTCACCTTTAACATATTTCGTGTTTGGAAGCTTCGTAAAATTTCCACCTTGGTGTAGCTTTATGCTGAACATTGTTGGTACATGCTCTACAAGATACAAAAAACATTAAGTAAGAAATTATCAGATGTTTGTATTTTTGGCTCTGTTCTTCAGATCATCAAGAAACCTAACAAAATTTCGTAAACAGAGGATAAGTGAAACTAACCATATTCATTTGTGATGTCATACGTCTCACCTTTTGGCCTAATCGCCCACATTACGAACACCATTTACAGTTGAAAAGCAAAAACAAGTAAACACCTTGGACCAAATCTTGATTAGGGTTTTTGCGTTAAAAACGAATGACGAAGAAGATGGAAGTGGAAGAGATAACTAAATATTTTGTGATTTTGTGTGTAATATGGTGCTAAGACGGTAACAAGCGGGTTTATTTCAGGAATTGTAAAAATGGTCCCTCAAGTAAAATGACATTTATGCCCTCGTGTGCAATGCACCTGAGGGGTTTAACAGCCACAAACAAACGACTGTTAACCCCAGGGACTTGTTCCACAAACAAATCTTTCAATAAGGACCAGAAATCCAATTTTTAAAAGGTTTGGACCATATCCACGAAAAATGACAAACCACAGGGACCATTTTTGCATTTTTGTCATTCTAACCATATGGTGCTAATATGACGTTCATGTGGACTTGCTCTTTTATTTAATTCTTATTTTATTAAATGTTAAATTTATTTTAATCTAAAAGAATAATTAATATGTATATTTTTATTTATTGAAAACCTTAGAGTGATATTATGGGCAAAAAGTGCAAGTTCAAACGGTACCTATTACATTTTATTCTCAACCTTTTCTTTCTAAAAAAACTTGTTCATCTATAGTCATCTTGGGGTCATGTGTTGCAGATACAATAGAGGCCATTTGTTGCAGATACAATAGAGAACTCAATAATAGAAATGATAAACTAGAGTAAATTAAGCTTTCAATTTCCATTTATAACTTTTCTTTTTGGGGTGGGGGGGGGGGGAGGGAGGGAGGGAGGGGGAGGGGTGCAATTTTCAGTTGCTCATTTATTTCAGAATCATTGATGCAGAAAACCGATACTAATCACGTTTTCCATTGCGAAATATAATGGAAGTGCCAAAGTATGATATCTAATGGATTTACCATTACACCATTACTAAACAGGTTGTTTGTTTCAAACAAAATTGATTTGTATCAAACTATTTTTTTTTCCATAATGGTCCGGTTCGGTTTCCAATTTTTTTAGTGTACCTTTAATTTTCATTGTGTTTTTTAATGCTACGAATGTATGATTTTTTTAGGATATATTATTTCATACAAAACAGGGGAAATGGCCACCCATGGTGCTGGTGGCAAATATATTGATATGGGGGATTTAAAAACTCCAACCAAATTACATTACATCACATACTGGAAAATAAGAAATCAAAAATAAAAACTAGATGACAAACTATGTGTGTCTAGCCTTTTGCAAACTTGAAATGAACACAACCACTTTCACATAAACCCAATCTTTGAAACTGTCATAAAATTGAAAAAATGCACGTCTCCCTCGACGGTTGAGAAGTAAAGCGCCACATGCTATCCAAAATCCAGTAGCAAAACCAATGCCCACACCAGTATAAAACCATCCCCAGAGTTCATCATTTGTGTCTTCCCCATCACCCTCACCTTTACCAATAAGAGGTGGGAATTTTGATTCTTCATCTAGAGGACCTCTTTTGGTAAGAGGAGGTCCACATAGACATGCATTTCCATTGTATCTTGATGGTTGAAAGGATTGGAGTTGAGTGCTGGTTGGGATTCTTCTAGACAAGTTATTAAATGACAAATCTAGGTCATTCAATAAACTCATCTGAGACATGCTTGATGGTATCCTCCCTGATAAATTGTTTCTGGATAAATCCACCGTTAGAAGCTTTTTCATCTCACCAATATGCTGTGGAATCTCTCCAGATAGAGCATTCATTGAAAAATTCAGGGCAATCAAATCTGAAAGATTGGTAATTTGATATGGGATTTGTCCTGTTAAGTTGTTGCTTGACAGGTCAATGCTCTTCACCAATTTCAGAGTACTTAAGAATTCATGTTCACCTCGCTGCCACTGAATCATTGCATGGTCAACATATATCCCTGATGCATATACAATATTGTTTATACTTGTTTGAAAGTATACATCTTGTAAGACTCCTCCTTGGTGAACCATGCTCGTAAGATTACTCAAACATGAGGGGATGGTTCCATGAAGATTGTTCATCGACAGGTCTACAATTTGAAGATTACCTAACTGACATAACTGTAAAGGGATGGTTCCAATGAAGTTGTTTGATTTTAGGATAACAACATACAACCCTGATAAGTTTTCCCCAATCCAGACAGGCACATTACCAGAAAACTTGTTGGCCCCCAAATTCAACGAGATTAAACCCGTGCAATTTTTTAAGGACAAAGGCAATTCTCCAGAGAAGTTGTTCTTGTATAAATACAACACCTGGAGTTGTATCAAAGATCCAACAGAGGGAGGAATCCGTCCAAAGAGATTGTTGTGTCCAAGATTAAGAACTTGTAGTCCTTTGAAACGCCACAAACAGTCCGGGAGTTGTCCGATTAATGAGTTATGAGAGAGGTCAAGAAATGATAAGAACCCATCAACAATTTGGCATACAAATGAGATTCCCCCAGAAAATTTGTTTCTGGAAATATTTAATGAGAACAAGGTGGAAGGAACATTCGGTATTGGACCATAAAAGTTGTTGGAACTCAAATCTATCTCTGAATATTTGGCAAAATTTGATGATAAATCTGGTACTTTCCCGCTAATGTTGTTGGAAGAGAGATTCAGATATTCTAATTGAGAAGGCCACATGTCCCAAAACTCCAGAGGAATTGTGTCTGAAATTCCAGTATTGGAAAGATCAAGACGGGTAAGATTTTTGAGTGTCTGAATCCATTTGGGGAAGCGAGGCCCTACCTTGCAAGAGCTCAGATCAAGATACTGAAAATAAGAGATGTTTGACAAGTGATCTGGGGAAGGAACTGTAAGATTATTAGAAGAAAGGTAAAGAGTTCGGAGCCTGGGTAGTTCCCACAGTTTCTCACTTATACTTCCATTTAAGTGATTATGAGACAGGTCCAAAAGCTTTAGGGATGAAAACTTTTGGATCTCATCGGACAATGATCCTATAAATTGGCTATGAGAAGCATCCAACCATTGTAATGAAAGGGATGTGCATCCAGACAAGTTGTTGAGAAAATCAGGAAATTTGACAGCAGCAGAGTTGTTGTAGAAGGATAAAGTTTCCAGACTACAGAGGTTACCAAGATATTTGGGTATCCCATCTAACATATTGTCATAGAGATAAAGTCCATTAAGCTTATTGCTGGTTAATGGGAGCAACCAACGATACATGGATGATGTGAGATTGTTGTCACTGAGATAAAGGGTATGAATAGATGAAGAAGAAGAAGAGTTGAGAAAAGAAGAATATGGATACATGACCTGTGACAGCTCACATCTCCCTAAACTTAAACTCAACAGTTTTGGGAGACTCGAAATTACACCTACCCAATTATTTGCATTCGCAAGGGAAATCCCATCCATTCTCAGATCCTCCAAATGAGAGAGATGAGACAACCACTCTACCTTTTCAACTCTACACCTTCCAGCAGAATCAAGATGAAGGTATTGCAAGTTGGTGAGGTTTCCAAACTGTGAAGGAATGGTTCCATAAAGAGAGTTACTGGAAAGGGAAAGGTACCTTAACTGGGTCAAGTAACCAATGGACCTGGGAATAGCTCCATGAAAAGAATTGTAGGAAAGGGAAAGGTACCTTAATCGAGTCAAAGAACCAGTGAAAGTGGGAATGGTTCCATTGAAAAAATTGAAGGAAAGATCAAGATGATTCAAGTAGGTTAAGTTAAGCAAGGAATGGCTAATCTCACCTCCAAGACCATCCTGTGAAAAGAAGTTGTTGAGTTCAAGCTTTGTGACATGACCAGTTTGGTTGCTGCACTCAACTCCACTCCATTTACAGCAGTCATGTTGGTCAGATCTCCATGTAGAGAGAGTATCATAAGTGTCGTGAAGGGGAGCTTTGAAGAGAAGGAGCGCAAGTCTCTCATTATCCAAACACTTTTTCATATTAACACCATTTCTATCATCTCCTCCTTCTCCCACTGCTACCAATTGGCTGGTAGTTGCAGTCACAAGGAGTACCAAGAAAAGTGAGAAAACTATAGAAGCACAAAGATTCATAATTTAATTAAAAATGAAAATCTTGGTGATTTTTGGTTTGTAATGATGCCTGCCTATATGAACTGCACCCGTGAGTGTTTATATAGTCTCAACTGTGAGCATAACTGATTCTAAACGGGTGGCCTTGAATTAATTGTGTCGGGGATACAATATTTAATTCCCATGAAATTAGAACCAAACTATAAGAAAAAATCAAAGATGAAGATTTGAAATAAATGTCTCAAATTAGTCGTTCAAAGACTTGCAAGTCTTGACTATTTGCATATATTATCTATATCTTATCCGATCTTTGTGATATTTTCAAAGACTTTTAAGTGATGTTGACCATAACCTGTATTAAATACAAACATATAAGAATGTAAACGCAAACATTGAACTGACCCCCAATTTAATAACAACTATTTCATAAATCTAGTATTCTCATTCCATTGTTAAACAATTTATGTTTATGCTATCCTAAGAGTATTTTTATGAAATCAATTAGAAAAGTTTTAGCAGAAACATATATCTAATTTATCATATCAATTAATTCAAAATTTTCGAACAGAAACATAAACCCACTATTCAACAGAAACGAAAAAAAATTCAAACAAAATCAAAAGAAACGTTATTCAACAGAAAAAAAAAAATAGAGAACAGGGATGAAGAGAGAAATGCGTTGAGTTTAGTGATGGCCAATTATTTACCAGACGGAAAACCAAGAAGATGACAACGGTAGCAAAAAAAACATATTTAAAAGAATAATAAAGATTGTATACAAGTTACATTTTGTTGGAAGTCATTTATACATAAACATATTTTTATAAGGAAAAGAATAATTTAGCAAAAAAAATACAATATTTTAGTTCGATTTATTAAACCGTTTATTAATAAATTTTGTTTCTATAATAAAAATAATGTGTAGTTCGGTTAGTCAAAAAAAGTTAAATACCTTGCTCATTAACAACAATATTATACTTAACTTGGCTCAAATTTAAAAGTGAGTTTTGGATGTATTCAAGGGCACTTTATTTTGTTTTTCTCTCGGGCCCCAAATATGTATGGACCGACTTTGGTCAAAACATAAATCATAAAGCTTATAAAATACTTTTTTCTTACAATACATTTTGGTATGTGCATATTTAATCATGTATTTTGTGCATATTTATAATACTTTTAGTTACAATTATGCTTATTTTGGGACACAAGGTACTTATTATGTTTAAAATATGTTTTGTAGTAGCAAATACATGTTCGGTATGAAAAGGGAGAAACCGAGAAGTTGGAAGTAGGAAAAATTGGGCAAAGTTAAAAAGAAGACAAATAATGCATGAAGTCTGAAGCCCACGACATGGTCACTCTATTCCACGTCGTGGTAAATGGAAGATTCACGATCAATGATCTAACTTGGAAAATACGGGATTTAACAGAAGACCACAACCTGGTGCCTATTCACCATGCTATAGAGATCAAGTTTATGGAAACTATATATATTCGAACATTAGATCGAATGTAGAGACTTTTGCCCAATTTTCTGAGAGGGATTACGACTAAAACCCTCTGGAAAACCTTGGGAAAACTAGGAATCAATTGGAGCTCAAGAGTTGAAGAGATCTAGACGAAATCAACATAGATCTATTAAGTTTGCTAGCATTACTCATGTCTAGTCTTAATTACATTGATTTAGTGTGCTTTTCTATTGTGATGAGAGGATAAAAACCTTATACTTCTATTTGGTAAAGATGAATCCAAATCTTATGTGTTGATTTCAATTTATGGATGTTTTACATTGATTTTACTTATGTTTGATAATCAAAACCCTAGCATGTTTTAGTTCTAGTATTTGAATGCCTTGCTTTGACTTTAGTGTAGTAGATGATCATTCTAGTGATTTATGATCACTAAATTGCTAGAGCTAGGATTAATCACATCTTAGATTAGGTAATTAAAGCTAGTAACTTTAAATTTGTTAGAGGGCATAATAAATCTTAAATTGTACTTGCTTGCTTAACTTGATCATAGCAAAGTAACTATTAGATTTATCATTCATAGTCCAATTTGTGCTTATATCAATTTTTTGTTTAACCTATGCTTGATCATTGCATAGTAATTCATAAATTGGCACATCTTTGCATTTGGTCATAATAACTAGTAAATTAATGAATTGGTATGTCCTGGTAGCATGTGTTTGCACCATAATTCATTGACAAAGCATTGCGAAGTCTCATCAGCTTATGGTTTTATATGCTGAATCAATAACTACTTTTATTAGACGAATTGGGAGAAGAACGGTATGATACATGTAATACACTCTAGTGTTTTGTTGTACCCATCGACATAGAGTTTCCAAGCTCTCATCAACATTTGTTATTAAATGTTGAATCATAAAACTTTAAACAAGAAAATTGGGTAAGAATGGATTGATGTGTGTGATAGTATATGGTATATAGACTAACCATCGGCATAAATGTGTCAAGATCTCATCAGTGTATGGTCTTTTATACTGAATCATTAAACTTTAAAGAAGAAAATAGGGCGAGAATGGATTGGTGCGTGTGATAGCCTAACGTACATAAACTAACCATCGACATAATTTTTTTCAAGCTCTCAATAGTGTATGGTATTTTACGTTGAACTACGAAACTTCAAAGAAGAAAATCAGGGCAATAGTGGGTTGATGTGTATGATAAACAACAATACATAGTTTAACCTGTTGGATTAGGTGTCTAAGCTCATAACTATAATTGGGATGTACTTGACCCGATAGTAGCATAGTCCTTTTGGGTTGCCTTCACCATAGCAATTTGATAGGATGAATTATGAAGAAAAAGGTTAACTATGATTTATTATTATATTATAAGAATAATATATGAATTGAGAAATCATATTATTTAATTAGTATTTATCATAAATTAATTTGGAATTAATTTATTGATCGAAAGAGACTGATTAAATTGATGGGGACTAATTATGTAAATCAATGATAGTTGTAATTTGGGCTAATGTATCCTATTCCCATCGGATGGACGAAAATATATGGGAAGCCCATAGAATTTCGTCTAAGGCATGCCATATGGGGATCCATATGTTGCTTAGGGCCTAAACAAGGGAATTAGGGTTTCTAAGTCGTAAACCCTAGGAGCCACAGCTATAAAAGGAACCCTATGGCTCACAAAATTGGACCCTGTGATTTCATAAGAAACCTTAACCGATTTTGAGGCTTCCTTCTCTCTCTCTTGTTCTTCCTTGTTGCTAGTGGTGTTTGTGATTCCGTTCGAGGTGCAACATTTGAGGGACTAATCTCTTAAAGGTCAAGATCAAATCAACAACAAGAAAGGTATTCTTCTAACCCTAATTTGAATATAATTTCATTCTTATAAATGCTAGATTAGGGTTCTTGCTTTGGAATTTTAATTTGCATGTATAACTTGAGAAAAGCCTAGATTCAAAGCATTAGGGTTGCATGTACACCATAGGAATGTTGTAGTGCTCAAAACCCATCAGTGGTATCAAAGCTTAGGCTGTTTTTCTGTTGTATGATGCAATTGTAATGTTTTCAAGGCTGAAAAAGTTTCGTTTTTGGCCACTGGCTGCTGGACTTGACGGGTCCCATGAAGGAACTCGATGAGTCCATGCCCTGACTCGACAAGTTGGTTCGTCTGGTGGCAGGATTTTTGGAGTTTTGGCCTAAATTAGATTTAGATAATTACCATAAATTGTTTTTATTGGTTAAATTCAAATTATATAATTTGGTAATGGATATCCTCATCTAATTAAAAGGTAATTGTCAAATTTTAAGATAATTACAAGATTGTGTGATAAATTAATTATTTGTAAATTTTGATTTGAGTTTTCTTGCCAAATAAATTGGATTAGATCATATTTGTGATAATGATAAAATTATATGATTAATTTAATTGTTTTAAATTTGATCTAGAAGTTTTGAAAAGTTTCAAAATTTGTCCTCAAGTTTTGGAATTTAAAATTTGATTAAAAGTTTTAGTTGTGAAATATAAAATTCTAAAACGCTAGCATTTTAAATGGTTAAAATACTCATAATTTAAATTTACAATTGAAGGTTTTAATTTTGGAAATTTAAAATGGACACAAGTAGAATGAATAATTATGGATTTATTGATAAATAATTAAAAGATTAATTAAGAAAGTAATAATAAATCCATAATAACATGGTTTAAACTTTTAATTGACTTGAAATTCTAATTTATTTAAAAGATTAAACCACCAAGTATTTTAAAAGTTTAAAATACACCCTTGTACTATTATAAGATTAAAAGTTTAATTTATATATATATATATATATATATATATATATATATATATAAGTATTTTAAAAGTTTAAAATACACCCTTGTACTATTATAAGATTAAAAGTTTAATTTATATATATATATATATATATATATATATATATAAGTAAAGTCAGTCTTACTGTTAGTAGGCATCATTCACGAAATTGGTCTATAAGGGGTGTTTAAGGAAGTGGCCTGTAAAATGACCGCCATTGGGTATCCACTCTTACCCACCGCACTCTTGACTAATGGAGCGTCGTTAGCCGAATGGTTAGGATAGGACATTCTCATTAATAAGTATAATGAAATAGAAAGTAACTAAACATTTTATAAATTCCCAATCTCAGTTACTTTAGGAAAAATGTAAATTTAATGCTAACCCATGAAATTACACATTGCACTTTATTGGTCGTTAGTGGAGTGTGCGTGGTTAACTGGCACACTAATATGAGACTAATGAAGGATTGGAATGGGCAACTCGTAGATTATCATATATCAATGGAGTGTGTGTGGTTAACCTGCACATTGATTCGGTGATAAATGACTTTGAGATTACAATTTATACCAAAATGCCAACAATGTGGCTAAATATTGACATCATCTTATGTATAGATGATAGATAACAAAAGTTAAATACTAGACAAATTAACAATCTTGAAAACCCCATTTTTATTTTGAGAGAAGTGTTCTTATAAGATTGGACTGTGATGTTCTATCACCAAATGACATTTTTTTGTAACTCTTGACTTTCATGGTTTCAACTTTAGAACCGCACCACCCATCTCCATCTTTTCATTTTCTTATGATAATATGATCGGACTCCGAGTGTTTGCCTTTTCACACAAGGCTTGAGAACCTAAAAGATAGTTTGCAACCTTTTATTCACCACATTAATAGCAAGTAGGATATCATACATGGTAAAATCTTAAGACTATCTACAATAGCACTAACCAAACATCCCGCTTCACTCTCTAATTTTGAATGATCACAAAATGTTCGTAATTCACAGCCTTGGATAAAGATTTCACAGTAAAATCTGGAACGTTAGTAAGTATGTTTTAGGAGAACTTAGAAAAATATGCAAGTTCAAATGGTATTTATAACCTTTTATTCTCAACCGTTTCTTTCTTGAAAAACTTATTCATCTGGATGACTGTAGTCATCCAAGTGCCATGTGCTGCAAATACAAGAAACAACTTGGTAATAGAAACTATAAACTCAGGAGTAAATTACACTTTCAATTTCCATTTTTTGGGGGGTTAATGGTAATTCTCGGTTGGTCATTCAGTTTTGAATCACTGATGCAAAAAGCTGATTCTAACCATGTTTTCCATTACACTTTCAATTTCCATTTTTTTGGGGGGTTAATGGATTCTCAGTTACCAAACATTACCAAACAGGCGGTTCGTTTTCAAACCAAATCGATCTGTATCAACAACTGTTTTTTTTTTTCTAGACTGGTCTGGTTTGGTTTATGATTTTCTAGTGCACCTCTAATTTTCATCTTGTTTTTACATGCTACGAATGTATGATTTTTTTAGGATATCTTATTTCATACAAAACAGGGGAAATGGCCACCCATGGTGTTGGTGGCAAATATATTGATATGGGGGATTTAAAAACCCCAACCAAATTACATTACATTACATATTAGGAAATAAGAAATCAAAAATAAAAAATTAAACGACAAACTACGCCTATCTACTCTTTTGGAAACTTGAAACGAACACAACCACCTTGACATAAACCCAATCTTTGAAGCTGTCATAAAACTGAAAAAATGCACGTCTCCCTCGACGGTTGAGAATTAAAGCGCCACATGCCATCCAAAAGCCAGTAGCAAAACCCATGCCCCCACCAATATAAAACCATCTCTCAACTTCATCATCTGTGTCTTCCACATCACCCTCACCTTTACCAATAAGAGGTGGTACTTCTGGTTCTTCATCTCCAGGACAATATTTAGTAAGGGGAGGTCCGCATAGTCCTTTGTTTCCATTGTATCTTGAAGGTTCAAAGGATTGGAGTTGAGTGCTGGTTGGGATTCTCCCTGAAAAGTTATTGTAAGACACGTCTATGTAATTCAGGAAGCTCATAGTAGACATGCTTGGTGGTATCCCTCCCGAAAAACTATTTCTGGATAAATCAAAAATCTCAAGATTTTTCATCTCACCAATTTTCGGTGGAATCTCTCCAGATAACTCGTTCTTTGACAGGTTCAGGGAAACCAGGTCATGAAGAATGGTAATTTCATTTGGGATTTGTCCTGTTAATTTGTTGCTTGACAGGTCAATGGTCTTCACCAATTTCAGAGTTCTACTAAATTCACGTTCATCTCCATGCCACTCAATAGTCGCATGGTCGGCATATGTACGTTGTGTACGTACATTATAACTTCTCACAAATTCATAATCAAATTCACCTTTTGAGAATCCTCCTTGTTGAACCATGCTCGTAAGATTACTCAAACATGAAGGGATAGTTCCATGGAGATTGTTCATCGACAAGTCCAGAACTTGAAGATTAGCTAAATGGCATGACTGTAAGGGTATGGTTCCAAAGAAGTTGTTTGATCTTAGGATAAGAACATACAACCTTGATAAGTTTTCACCAATCCAGACAGGCACTTTACCAGAAAACTTGTTGGCCCCCAGATTCAAAGAGATTAAACTTGTGCACTTTTTTAAAGACAGAGGCAATTCTCCAGAGAAGTTGTTCTTGTATAAATACAACGCATTGAGTTGCATCAAAGATCCAATAGAGGGAGGAAGCCTTCCAAAGAGCTTGTTGTGTTCGAGATTAAGAACTTTTAGCTCCTGGAAATGCCACAAACAGTCCGGGAGTTGTCCAGTTAATGAGTTATGAGAGAGGTCAAGAAATGATAAGAACCCATCAACAGCTTGGCATATGAAGGAGATTCCTCCAGAGAATTTGTTTCTGGAAAGATGTAATCTTGACAAAGAGGAAGAGACATTTGGTATCGGACCATGAAAGCTGTTGGAACTCAAATCTATCACAAAAAGGTTGGCAAAATTTGATAATAAATCTGGTACTTTCCCACTAATGTTGTTGGAAGAGAGATTCAGATATTCTAATTGAGAAGGCCAGCTGTCCCAAAACTCTAGACGAATTGTGTCCGAAATTCCAGTATTGTAAAGATCAAGAAAGGTAAGATTTTTAAGTGTCTGAATAATCCATTTGGGGAAGCGAGGCCCTAGCAGCTTACAAGAGCTCAGATCAAGATATTTAACATAACAGATGTTTGACAAGTGATATGTGGAAGGAACTGTAAGATTATTAAAAGAAAGGTCAAGGGTTTGGAGCCTGGGTAGTTCCCACAGTTTCTCACTTATACTTCTATTTAACTGATTATGAGACAGGTCCAAAAAATATAGGGATGAAAACCTTTGGATATCATCGGACAACGACCCTGTAAATTCGCTTTCTGGAGCATACAAGTATTGTAATGAAAGGGATGTGCATCCAGACAAGTTGTTGAGAAAATCAGGAAATTTGACCACTGCAGAGTTCTTATTGAAGTACAAAGTTTCCAGACTACAGAGGTTACCAAGATATTTGGGTATCCCATCTAACATGTTGCCAGAGAGATCAAGAGAACGGAGGTTATTGGTGGTTAATGGGAGCAACCAGCTATACATGGATGAGGTCAGATTGTTGTTTCTGAGAGAAAGGTAAGAAATAGATGAAGAAGAAGACGAGTTGAGAAATGAAGAAGAGTATGGATACATCACCTGTGATAGCTCACATCCATCTAAACTTAAAAGCGAGAGTTTCGGGAGACTCAGAATAATATCTACCCAGTGATTTTGTTTGGCTAGGGAAATCCCATCCATTTTCAGCCACTCCAAATGTGAGAGATGTGACCACCACTCAAGGTTTTCAACTCTACACCTTCCAACAGAATCAAGATGAAGGTATTGCAAGTTGGTGAGGTTTCCAAACTCTGGAGGAATGGTTACATTAAGATTATTGCTACCGAGGTCGAGGTAAGTTAATCTAGTCAAGGAACCAATAGATGTGGGAATGGTTCCATAAAAAGAGTTACTGGAAAGGGAAAGGTAAGTTAATCGAATCAAAGAACCAATGAAAGTGGGAATGGTTCCATTGAAAAAATTGAAGGAAAGATCAAGATGATTCAACTTTCAAGTAGTTTAAGTTAAGCAGTGAATGGCTTATCTCACCTTCAAGCAAATATTCATTGAGATCAAGCCCTGTGACATGACCAGTTTGGTTGCTGCACTCGACTCCACTCCATTTACAGCAGTCATGTTGGTCAGATCTCCACGTAGAGAGAGTATCATAAGGGTCGTGAAGGGGAGCTTTGAAGAGAAGGAGCGCAAGTCTCTCATTATCCAAACACTTCTTTTTCATATCATTTCCTCCAGCAGCTACCAATTGGCTGCCAGTTGTAGTCAAGAGAAGTGACAAAATAATAAAAACACAAGGATTCATTATGTAATTGTAAATCAAAATCTTAATTGCTGATTTTTGGTTTGTATTGAATATTGATGCATATATGAACTGCCCCCATGAGGGTTTATATAGTCTCCACTATCAAGAACTCAAGATAAATGATTCTAAGCCGGTGGCCATAAATTGCCACAAATTAACCTTCAAACACTTGCAAGTCATGGCAACTTGTCTTTATTATAGTAGATATCTTTTCCCATCTTGTCCTATTTTTTGGTATGTGATATAAATCCCAACATCTAAAACTAATGAGATCATTCAGTCAAATATAAATCTACCAATGAAAACATTAAGTCGATAATGGTATTATTTGGGCCTAAGAATCTAATCATGACTATGAAATGAAGTTTTGTCACTTGCATTAACTAAATCATCAACTTATATCAATGAAACCATGTTTATCCATTACAGATTAATCATGGTCTTTTCCATCCTTAAAAATGATATTTAAGATAACACTACATTATTAATGACTCCATTAAAAACATATTAGGATGATAATTAATACTACAACTTTTGCAACGTTTTTTGTCCATATTCCAAATAAAATGACTATAATTAATATCAGCTATACTCGATCGGGGACCAAAAATAGTCATTTTAACTGAAACATGGACCAAAACGTTTCAAGAACCTCATATAAGGACCAAAACTGAAAATTTCAGCTATACTCAGGGACCAAAAACATTTTATTTTAATTGAAAATAAACATAAGATGCGCATACAGAAGCAGTTTTATTTTGCAGCAATTCTTACCTTCTGTTTACCTAAATTAAATTCCTGTCAATCAAAAATCAAATATTAAAGACTCCACTCCATTCACCTTTACCACTTTGCACTACTCATTTACAAAATTTAAGAAAATCATGTTATTAATATTAATCAGAAAGACAAAATATTGATATATTAATTATTATAGTATCCTACTTTCATAGTTGGCTACCTCTTGATGTAATACAAGGGGTATGTTGGTCATTTAAAGACATCCAGGATAATACTTTTTCCAAAAAAAGAAGGCGTTAAACCAGATACAAATTACTAATAATAATTATTGATATGATTAACTTAGATTCTGCTTCATAGAGGTATGTAGATAACTAGTTCTTAACTGATATGAGTATTATTATATGGAAATTTATTTTTGCTCGTGTATTGAATGTAAAAAACCGTGAAAGTATAATGATGTTTTAATTACTAAACCTTAATTGAGATGCTCATTACAATATGATAGATAATTTTCTTTGTACATGCATTAATTTAAAAAAAAAAAAAAAAAAGATACATTAAAGTATATTCAATAAAATTTTCATTTTACTCTCTATGATAGCTGTTAGAAGAACACATTAAGTAATTAGTAATTAGCCTATCCATCAACTAAACTACATAGTGATAGGCCCCCAATCCGTCAAGTTTACACTCGTAAGAAGAAGAAGAAGCCCATGGGTGGCAGCCCAGTAAGGCTGGTCCAGTCCAGTGAATTGCGGGGGACAGACCATATAAACTAAATTAATAAATTTATAAAGGCCTTAGGGTATTAAAAAATGAAAAAGAATGTCCCGAACTTTTACCATACTTATGAAAAAAATTAAAAATTATGTCTTCTATTAATAGAAAAAACAAGAAATCAAGTAATTTATTCATTTTTGGGATATTACCGAGTTAACTCTAATTCAATGGATTGATTTGTCGAACCGAATGTTAGGTGAGTATACTAGATGCTTAGGTGGCTGGTAGGGTTATATTGAAACCCAATGCACCTTATTTGATGATCTAAACAACCCTAAGTCGTACAAGGAGGAGGGAAAATGGAACCAAGTTCTTTTGTGGGAATTTGAAGCGTATGAAGTGCAAATTGATCAGTTTGTCAATGTGGAAGGTGTAGGTGCACTTGTGGATATCAATGTCCAAAATGGGTTTCATGGATTCCAATGATGTAGACTCTTTGGTTGCCCTAATTTAAGGGCAAAAGAAGTAAACTTTGCACATGTTAATAATGATTTTACTTTTAAAGAATTTAACGGTCTAACCTACTTGATGAAGAGAAGAATTTCAAATATTTTTCTTGGATATACCATGCATTACCCAACTTGACCCAACAAATAGTATTGAAATGATCAACTTAGATTCTGGTTCATATGTGTATGTCTATAACTAGTTCTTAACTGATATGAGTATTATTATATAAAAATTTATTTTTGCTGGTGTATTGGATGTAAAAAATTGTGAAAGTTTAATGATGTTTTAATTATTAAGATGATTAAGTTATATTGTGCTTCTTGTATGTACATACATAACTAAGCCTTAATTGAGATGCTCATTATGATATGACAGATAATTTGCTTCTTACACGTATTAAATTTAAAAATACATGAAAGTATACTCAATATAACTTTCATTTTACTCTCTATGATACCTGTTAGAAGAACATATTAAATAATTCGTAATTAGCCTACCCATCAACTAAACTACATAGCTTCTCCAGTTTATAATATCCTAACAAAATTCCAAATTTGTTTAAACAGCTAAATCTGGTTGTTCTTTGTTGGTCTTAAGAATGATCTATAGCGCCATACTTTCAATTTTTTATGAAAAATATGACACACCAAAAAAAGTATCAGGAGATGAGAACAAGATAAAGATAATAAATACAAATTGCAAAAATATCACAAGATGGGAACAGATGTCTATAATACAGACAAATTGCCAATTTGAACGTCTATTTTGGGCCAATTAATTTCAATTCTTCAAATCTCATGGAAATCACATGTTGTATGTCCCACTTAGAATCATTTATCTTGACAGTCAAAGATTATATAAAACCTGATAGGGGCCCAGGAGTTACCTTTTGAATCCTTTTCTTTTTATAATTTTCTCACATCAATAAAATAATTTACTTTTGAAAAATTGGTTGGTCCGAGGAGCATGTTGGGGTCTTCTAACAACGACCATGAATTACCTTTTGTGGAGCCCATTTTTAACAACTCTGATCACATCACTTTTTTATATGTCTTTGAAAATATCACATGTTTGGAAAAAGATTTTGATAATAAATACAAATTGCCAAGACTTTCAAGTCTTTGAAGAGTCTTACTTGGGACTGGGGCTGTTTATTATAACTCTTCATCTTTAATTTGTCTTTTAGTTTTAGGTTCTAATTTCATGGAAATTAAGCATTGTGTGTTCCACCCATTTAGAATCATTCATCTTTAATTTGTCCTTTTTTTTTGGTAGAAATATCATTATAAAAGAAAATAATAAACAATTATATGTAATTAACTGTGTTGTACTTGTATGGGGAAAAATGTTATTGATACAAATTTCATACCTGATGAGAGCAGTTGTACATGTGTGATAAAGCCCAAATTGCAGTGAGATGTTATGTACAAATCATAAGCATAGCAGTTAAAGATGCCACATGAATAACAATTAATTCTAAATAAGATAACCCCAATTTTTTTTTATAAAAATCATTTAAGGAAAACAAAAACATCTACAATTTCAAGAATTGTGATTCCCTAAGTAGTTAAGGTATTTTTTTGTTTTGAGTTAATAAACTTAAGTTGACATGGAGGGTATTACACCAGCTTTCTATTAGGGGCTGAGGACATTAAAAAAAGCTACAAGCAAATGCAGTTTCATATACGTTTGTTAAGAACCTTCAGATATAATCGGATCGAAAGAAGCAACTTACATTTGGGCACTCAAATCAACTCTCCTATTGAGCAGCAAGATCACTGACTATCACATCAGAAAAACGAAATTTGGGAACGGCTTCACCAAGGCATAAGAGGTCCACTTGAAACGGGTGTCTAAATTTGTAGAAAGATCGAACACGATCAGCCTTAAATAGACAAATTGAAAACAACAAAAATAGTATAAAAGAGAGAAAGGAAGATACCTTTTCAACGTTAAGACTCCATAGACCTCACAGAATGCACAGCGGGGGTACTTCAGGTTTGCAACCGCGTAATTGAAGCTGACAGAGAGGAGGAAGAAATAGAAGAAGGCTTAAGGGAGTGAGCGGTTTTCAGAGCTGGAATTTGCTGAGTGAGATGAAGATCTTACATTCTTTTCTTCTTCTCATTAATCACTTCAATATGTGAAAAAACGCCAAACCAGTAGGGCAGGATCCGAAATATGGTGCATGACCTTTATCGATTCATGGAATCAAAGAATTTTGAGATAAAGATGACAAACTAATTTTTCTATTGAAATCAGGGGGGAAAAAAAGAGGGAAGCAGAGTATTTAATTTTGTCGTACTTAATTTTTGTACAGAAAACTGTACAAAAAACTCATGCATAATACACAGCAAAAATTACAATATTTAAATCAGGATTATCCGAATAGTTTTTACCTGAATATACAAATTCAGAACCATTCTGTTTTACGTAATCTTCCTCCTTCTGGCCTGTTTGTTTATCGATTCATTGGCTTCTTCCAGAAACTCGCCAATGTTTAAATCAATGAACTCTCCACATTTATCTTCTCCAAATCTCCAGAAAAACCTTTCAATTTTGTCTCCTGGTGTGGTGTGTACAATTCTGTGTTGTTCATGTGTTTTTACCCAATCATTTACTTTCATAGATTTAGATTTTGTTTTTCCATTATCAGGTAAACCTTGCAAAGATGTTGCTGGAGATGGGACAGGGACACTTGTTTGAGGATTAATTGACCGGACACTAGAGATGACGATGATGAGAAAAAAGCTTTACTTGTTCAGGTACTTGAATTGTTTTGCCAATTTACTTGTTAAGAAATTTAGGATTTGGTAAGGTAAGATACAACACTCTGTTTCCAATTGCATTCTATGGAATGTGCATATTGTATTGTGTGATCATACACCGAGGCGCTATGTTAGTTAGATCCATTACTGTTGCACTCTATTAATTGAACCTGTCTTGAAAAATATGTAAATGTAAGTAAATCTGGCTTAAATTCACGATGGTAAAATTGGTATTAATTTTTGAATAGTTCTTAGATGATATTGTACTCTAACAAACTTCAATCCAGATTCCAGATCAAATGATATTTCAAAATCCGAATCAACGTAATCAGTTATAAACTTCATAAACTTTGACCTGGTGCTAATTTGTTCATACAAATTCTAATGGGATAATGTCCCTGTAGCACATTAAACTTTTTACATTTGGTTGATTTGGTCCTCTAAGTTTTTTTTGATACATTAGACCATTAAACTCGTATATGACCTATTAATTACACCATTATCTAAAAAATTAGAAGGTTTACCGGTTACAATGCTTATGTGGCACGCTGATGTGTCCAATAAGCTTACGTGGGATGCTTATGTGTCGAAGAAGTCCACTTGTCGAACTAGGCTTATTAATTGAAACCCTCAATCGGACCTCTATTAAAGTGTTACTTACCCTTTTCTGAAATATCAAAGACTTCCCCCCGACTATTTCCGTCCTGAAGAACAATGTCTTCGAGCTCATCCACTTCAAGGAATCAGCTGCAAGTGACTCATGTTCAGTCCCGAGAAGGCGTAAAGCTTTGTGATTATGGCGTTCCAGCTAAAGAACGAACGTGTTGGAAGATAACAAACCTTGGGAGGCATTTATGGAATTTTCAAAACAGTATGGTAGGTCCCGATACTCCTGATCTTGATAAGTTACTATTTTAAGGTTTGTTGTGTTGTTTCTTCCTATAAAGACGATCAGGTGGATTTGTATTTTGTTTGCTTAAAAAAACCCTAATTTTATTTGCTTCTTGACGATGATTTGTGATTGTGAATCAAATCCATTTCGTTAGTACATTAAAGGTAGCTAATTTGTGATTGTGAATCAAACCCTAATTTTATTGGCTTTTTATAGACTAGGTTGAAGAAATGTAGCTTCTTTGAATGGAAAGATGAAGAATAGGCAGAAGGGTACTACAAAAACCTTCTATATTCTCTGAAGCAGAAACTGGATGCTAAAGAGGATCTGTCTGAGATGAACAATTTGAGGAGAAGGATTGCTGAAGTGGAGTTTCTGCTGTCACAAGAGCAGTATAAGGTGGCAAAGAGTGAGAAAGAAGTTTATGATGCAAGGAAGGCAATAGGCTAATACAGGATGATAGTTGCCTTGTTGTTTGCTTGGTTGGTCATTTGTGTTTTGAAGTTAGGGTGTGATTATACTTAGTTAGGTTGGTTGCTATAAGTTTTTTTTTTTTTGGGATCCCTTGTATTTTTTGTAAAGGCAGACTAGCAAGTCAGTAATGATGGGTTGTATGTTTTGAAGCTGCTTTTAGTTACAAGTTGGGCTATCAACCTTGATGTGTTGATGTTGTAAGGTGGTAAGTCCCTAATGAAAGGGCATATGATAACAAACGTAAAAAAAATATTCAAAGACCCAATTGCAGGGCATTTTGTATAATCAGATGTTGATGTTATTGAAACATATGCATGACCTGTATTCCCAACAATTATATCTAATTAAATTGGTTGTTGTTCATGTTTTCATTTTGGGAACAAATTAGAAAGTGGTCCATGTGGAAGTACACTATATGTATGGGGACCATCTATAGTTAGTAGTCAATGGGTGTTTTTATAATGGAAAAATGGGACCTTTGAACCCATTATAGAACCATATTCGGGACTATATAAAACATTCACATGCATGCACATTATTCCAAATTTTTCCATGTAGAAATATTCAAAGCCATATGTCATGAGTTTACTTAAAAAGGTAACATACTTTTATAAGTGAGTAAAATATCATTTCATGTCAACAGTTTCATTAAAAAGGCAACAAATATCCATTACTGACCAAAATACCCTTTTCTGGGATGAGTTAACTTAAAAAGGCACCATCTATACATAAATGACCAAAATACCCTTTTATGTCAAGAGTGAACTTAAAAAGGCACCATCCATACATAAATGATGAAAATACCCTTTTATGTCAAGAGTGAACTTAAAAAGGCACCATCCATACATAAATGACCAAAGTACCCTTTTGTGTCATGAGTGAACTTAAAAAGGCACCATCTATACATAAATGCAAATTAACATCATCCTAATACATAAACTTTAAAACCAAATTTCCATCATCCTAATACATAAACTTTAAATCCAAATTACCATCATTCTAACACACATACTTTAAATCCAAATACAAAGTAAAAATCAACACTAATCAATTACAAGAGCTTTCCCCATAGAATTTCATGGATCATCAACACCACCAATTGTTTTGCCTAATTTCAGCTTCAATATTCTCTCTGACTTTCTTCTCCTTGTCCTTTTCAAAATCTCTGAAATTGGCCTAACCCTTACCTGCTAAACCTGGATAACAGGAACAACCTCTTGAATTTGAACATTATCAACAACTTGGACATTAGGATTAACCTCATCATCTTGAACATTACCACTCTCCTCAGCTTCCTCACCCACAACACCCTAATCACCTTCATAACTTCTAGGTGGAGTAAATTGCATAAACTGACTAAAATCCCCTGTACTACTGGATTCAACATCAGTAGGAGTAACTTGTATATCATTTTGAGTAGTATCCATCTCAATTGGAGTCATTTCAACCTATTCATGTTGTTGTGGTTCACTTATACTATCGCATATGCTATGATATAATTATGTTAGTGACAAATCATATGTAAATAAATTTAAATTTTAAATGGTTTTACTTGTCCTGCATTTTGCTTCATACAAAATTTTTGTTGCTTCTGTTTCTTCACATTTAACTTTTGGGGCCTTCTTTGTGCACAAGTTGCCTTGTTGTGACCTATCTCCTTGCAAATACTACATCTGATTTTCTTTCCAGCCTTAGAAACCATGTGTGTTCCTGTATTCTCTGTAGTGGATTTCTTCCTCTTATTAGCTGGCCTACCAGGCATCCTTCTACTAATCATAGGCAATTGTGGAGTATAATTTGTCTCTGGCCATATGTCACTGCTATTCATGGGGGCAATTATGTAATTGTATGCTTTCCTAAATGTGGTTGTGCTAAACATGTTGTCTACATAAGCTTCTACATCCCTATTAAGAAAGGATATGCTAGCTACAAAATGAGCACATCCATATTCTTTCAATTCCCACAACCTACATGAATAGGTTTTCCTTTCTAAGTCCACCTCATATGCATCTGTTGCTCCCCTTACCTCAAACTGGTTTAATCCACTAGGTAGGACCTGGTAATGCCTTTGAATTGTTTTAAGCAAATTCACCTTATCCCTTATCTCTGGAAAAATATGATTTCCCCATTGTCGTCCCTTTAATTTCATGTTGTAAATTTTGTCCACCATGTATAATCGTAACTCTTCTAACATGGTTATTATGGGCTTCTTCCTGGCATCTACTATTACAACATTAAAACTTTCTGAGAAGCCATTTTCAACTGCATCATAACACCTTCCAGCTTGAAAGAAAGCTCTTGACCATGTTTTAAGATCTTTATCCATGAGATATTGATGGGCATATAGGTTCAATGTCTCAGTTTCCTTCATCATAACTTTAAAAGCATGCTCAGTTATGGCTTTAGATGCTCTCCAAAACAAGGTATGATATACGGCACCAGTGAATCTCTTCTACAAATTCTGGTAAATATGTCTAGCACACTGCCTGTGCTCTACATATTGAAGCAACTCTTTAACAACCTCTATTAAACCCTATATTAATACAAAGGTTTAAATCAGATAGTATAAAATAAATATAAATGAATTACTATGTAACATACTAACCTTATGTTGGTCTGACATTAAACTGAAACCATTGCGTAAATTCAAGTTTAGATCATCAATGAGAAGCTCTAAAAACCACTTCTAATTCTACTTTTTCTCCACATTAACCACTGCCCAAGCAATAGGATATATCTGTTGGATAAGGTGTCTAAGTCCATAACTATTTCTGGTATGTACTTGACCCGACCCGGCATGGTCCATTTGGGTTACATGGCACCATGCAATTGGATAGACTAAATGAGAGAAATAACACTTGGAGATTATTAATATATTATAAGTTCTAATATATTAATAATATTATTTGATTAGTTTGATCAATAATTAATTTAGAATTAATTATGTGATCAAAAGAGAACTAATTAAATATATGGGTTGATTATGCAAAATCATCCATATCTTGTATAGTGGGCTAAGAGGCTCCATGGATTATCAAGTTGGGTTCTACCCATAGGATGCTTCATGGATGCTCCATGGGAGTTACAAACCCATGGGTCATGGAAATGAAGAGTCATGACACATTAGGGTTTACATGGTGTAACCCTAGATGTGTCAACACTATATAAGGATCTCATTCTCCACCAAAATCGGTTACACAAAAGAAACAAGAGGGCTAGGCCGATTTCAAGAAGTGTGCATTCTCTCAAAAGTCTTTCCAAGAGCATTTGGTGTTGTGTGAAGCATTTGAGGCATCACACTTGGGGTGCTAGGCTCATAAGGTTTCAAGGAACACAAGCAACAACAAGGTAAGTTATTCTATCTATCATTCAAGTTAAAATTGTTCCCCATGTATGCTAGATAGGAATATAGCCTTGGAATTCAACTTTGCATGATAATTAGACAAACATAGATCCAAGGTTATTAGGGTTGCATGTACACTTAGGAAGTGTTAGAATGCTCAAAACCCTTCAGTGGTATCAGAGCCTAGGCTTGTTTGCTTTTTATTTGTGCTTAAAAGTTGAAAAAAATGGAAAATCTTGTTGTCTTACGAATGGACTCGTCGAGTCCATAGGGGGGACTCGTCGAGTTCACGTGTATGTTCAACCTACTCGATGAGTAAGTTCATGCACTCGGCGAGTAGGGTCGAAAGATTGCAGAATTTCGACTTTAGTTGCTGGAAATGGACTAGAAACATTACCCTAAACTGTTTTGGTACTTGAAAACTTGTGTTGATGGTCTAATGTTCTTTCTAATTCATTTACAACAACTAGTTATCAAAATTACAAATTTTAAGTGTAATTTTGATTTATGAATGTGTTCTTATTCATGTTCTTGTTCTTATGATGTTTTAGATGATCATAGGAATTATTTGTAACCTATGTGGTAGATTAATTCTTGATCATAATGTGTTTTAATGGAGTCCATAACTTGTCCTCAAGTTATGGAAAACCAAGAGTCTCACTTGAATTAAAACCATTAAAAAGAACACAAGAGTTAGAAAATGAAGAGTCTTCATTTTATTACTCTATTAAACTCATAAGTTACAAGAATTGAAAAGTTTTGAAAGTTACAAAACTTTCCCTCAAGTTTTGGAACAAGTAAAGTTAAGTTAAAACTTTAGTTCCAGCCCTTAGAATTTTAAAAGTTAAAATTCAATCCTTATACCTATATTATGATGACTTAATAATTATATATATATATATATATATATATATATATATATATATATATATATATATATATATATGTATGTATAAGAACAAAGTCGTCTTACCGCTAGTACGCCTCATTCACGAAGCCGGTCTATAAGGTGGGTATAAGGTTGTTGCCTATAAAATGGTGACTTAATGGGTGTCTACTCTCACCCACCGCTTGCTTGACTGGTGGAGGGTCGTTAGCCGAACGGGTAAGACAAGTTTTTATAAATTCTCATTCACAGTATGATAAATATTATAAAGTAACTAAATGTTTTATTAAATTCCCAATCTTAGTTACTTTAGGAAAAATGTGAATAAGGTGCTAATCCATGAAATTACACTTTACACTTTGTCTAAGTCGTTGGTGGAGCGTGTGTGGTTAACCGGCACACTAACTTGGACTTAACAAGGTAGGTAAAGGGTGACTTAAGGTTTATTATAGTATCGGTGGAGCGTGTGTGGTTTACCGGCACATCGATTGAGTGATAAACTTTAAGGGTACCAAGTGATTTGCATGGTTACTTCACACCTCGTTTTGTGATCCTCGGTATCCCAATCACAAAACTTGGAGGGCGCACTCGAGATTGAAACATGCCTTTGAAAAGTTCATTGAATCCCAAAGAATCTAGGAATTTCTAAGAACCAATCATAAAACCTAATATCTAATATTTCGGTTTTCGTGGTGGAAATTGGTGAATCGTCATTCACCTACCTTTCAAATATGTTATAGCTTGGATTATGGCATACCTCTTCTGAGTTATAATATATTGTGATTGGATCCTAGCCTTAATATTACATTTGGGTGTTTTATTAAGGACTCTCTTAATATCTAAACTAATCTTGTCCTCTTCCTTCAGATGTCTTCAAACAATGATGCTTCTGGCTCGAATCCTAATGGCTCCTTTACTCTTATGAGTTTGTGTGGGAAAGTCACTTTTGATGGATCCAACTTCAATGAGTGGATCAGAAACATCAGGATGATTACCCGCTACGAGGACAAAGAATATGTCCTCGACAAGGAGCTTAAGGAGATTGATGAGACCACTGCAACTCCTCAGGAGATCGCTGACTTTCAGGCACATGAAAGGGATGCTACGAAAGTAGCATGCATCATGATGGCCACAATGACAGCAGAACTCCAAAAGTCCTATGAGGATTTCTACCCTTATGAAATGCACCAAGATTTGATGGAAAGATACCATCAAAGTGCACGACAAGAGAGGTACGAAATCATCTGCTCCATGATAACAACCATGATGAAGGACGGGGATTCCGTCACGAGCCACATGCAGAAAATGCAAAGGTATGTGGATTGATTGCTGAAGCTTAATGTGAACTTCCCTGAGGAGCTTGCAATAGATATAATTTTGCGCTCCTTACCATCGTGCTATGATCAATTCCGCATGACATATCACATGAATAAGGAAGAGGTCACACTCAGCAAACTTCAGGGACTTCTCAAGACCGCAGAATCAGGTCTTAAGGGGAAGTCGGTTGTTAACACTCCTACTCCAAACTCCACTCCGGTTTTGGCAATCGAGAAGAGTCGAGGGAAGAAGAGAAAGAGTTCTTCGAAGGGTACCAAGGTTAGGACCCTTGATGGCTCTTCTTCAAGTGGAACCAAGAAAGGTTTTGTCACTCCTTCTTCTGACCCAAAAGAGGCTGAATGCTTCTATTGCCATGAAGAATCACATTAGAAGTGGAACTGCCCAAAATACCAGCAAGATGTGAAGGATGGAAAAGTTAAACCCAACCATGCAGGTATTTACATTATCATTTCTAATAACTCACCCCATTCGAAATCTTGGGTCCTTGATACCGGTTGTGGTATTCACATTTGTTGTGACTTGCAGGGACTAAGAAGAAGTGAGAATGTGGAGCAAGGAAGAATAAACTTAATCATGGGGAATAGGAAAGTTACACCTGTCACCAAGATTGGAGTTTATACTTTATCGCTAAGTAGTGGGTTAAATTTAGATTTGAATAAATGTTGTTATTCGCCAGAAATGGCAAGAAATATTATTTCCTTTCATGCATTGTATAAACAAGGTTTCATCTTTTCATTTGATAATGAAGTTGGTTCGATTAATGATTTCTTTAATAATGTTCTTTATTTTAAAGCATTACCTTGTGATGGTGTGTATGAAGCTGTATCTGTTGTAGATAACTTTGGAAATAATGTTTTGTGTATTGATTCTCCTAATAATAATAACTTGGATAAAGCATCATTATGGCATTGTCATCTTGGACATATACGCAAGAAACGCATAAGCCAACTCCAAAAGGATGGAGTCTTGGAGTCGTTTGACCTAAAGTCAGATGATAGTTGCGAATGATGCTTACTTGGAAAAATGACAAAGTCACCCTTCACAGGCTTGTGTGAAAGGGGTGAAGGTTTGTTGGACCTTATACACACGGATGTGTGTGGACCATTCAAACATGCCACAAGGGATGCTAATCGTTATTATTTGACTTTTACTGATGATTACAGTAGATATGGATATGTCTACTTAATCAAGCATAAGTCAGAGACTTTCGAGAGGTTTAAGGAATTTAAACAGGAAGTCGAGAATCAATTGGGCAGGAACATTAAGATGCTTCGATCCGATCGAGGTGGTGAGTATCTTAGTTCAAAGTTCCTCGACTATCTAAGGGAATGTGGGATTGTCTCACAATTGACACCTCCCAGGACACCGCTGTTGAATGGTGTGGCTGAGAGGCGTAATCGAACCTTGTTAGACATGGTTCGTTCCATGATGAGTCGAGCTTCGCTACCAATCTCATTCTGGGGGTATGCCTTAGAGACTGCCGCCCATATTCTTAATCTAGTCCCTACAAAGAAAGTTGCCAAAACTCCTCACGAGATGTGGACTGGTAAAGTACCTAAACTAGACCACAATAAGATTTGGGGTTGCGAGGTTTTCGTGAGACGTGAGACTCGTGAGAACCTCGAAGCGAGAGGTGTATTTTCATCGGCTACCCACAGCAATCCTTTGGTTACCTCTTCTACAGACCTAGTGACAATGTGGTCTTTATAGCAAGAAGAGGAGTCTTTCGATAAAGAGAGTTTATAAGCCAAGGAGACAGTGGGAGACAAATTGATCTTGAAGAAATTCAAGAGTCAAGTGGTGAAGGAACTTCAAACTCTAGCCATCAACTTGAGGAGGAAACTCCTGTTGAGCCAATTGACGAATCTGTACCTCTGAGGCGTTCCACGACAGTTAGGAGTGCACCTGAGCATTACTATGGATTCCATATTACTGCAGAAGGTGAGACACTTATTAGTGATGGGACAATAGTAAGTCAAGATGACCCTAACAGCTACGAGGAAGCCATGGCAGGCCCCGAGTCTGCTAAATGGAAATAGGCTATGGATAGCGAGATACAATCCATGTATGACAATCAAGTTTGGAACTTGGTTGAAAATGTACCAGGTCGTAAGACGGTGGGGTGCAAATGGATCTTCAAGAAGAAGACCGACATGGATGGTAATGTACACACTTATAAGGCTAGACTGGTTGCAAAGGGGTTCTCACAAATTCCTGGAGTGGATTATGATGAGACCTTTTCTCCGGTAGCCAAGATTAAGTCTATTAGGGTTATGTTAGCCATAGCCGCATTTCATGACTATGAAATTTGGCAAATGGATGTCAAAACCGCTTTCCTTAATGGAAAATTGGCTGAAGATGTTTACATGAGTCAGCCGGAAGGTTTTGTCAGCAGCAAGTACCCTAATAGAGTGTGTAAGCTTGAGAAATCCATCTATGGATTAAAGCAAGCACCTCGCAGATGGAATCTTTGCTTTGATGAAAAGGTCAAGGAATTTGGCTTTTCTAGGAGTGAAGATGAATCTTGTGTGTATGTCAAGGGTAGTGGGAGTATAGTTAGCTTTTTGGTATTGTATGTGGATGACATACTACTCATAGGAAACGACATTCCAACCCTGCAGGAAGTAAAGTCCTGGCTTGGGAAGTGTTTCGCTATGAAAGACCTTGGTGAAGCTGCGTATATTTTAGGGATAAGGATCTTGAGAGATCGGAGTAAAAGACTAATTGGACTTAGTCAGAGTACCTACTTGGATAAGGTGCTGAAGAGATTCAGCATGCAGGACTCCAAGAAAGGAGAGTTGCCCATCTAGAGTAACGCCAAATTGAGTAAGACACAAAGCCCTAGCACTGAGGCTGAGATAGGAGAAATGAGTCGAATACCTTATACTTCCGCTGTAGGATCGATCATGTATGCTATGACGTATACTCGACCTGATGTAGCTTTTGCCCTGAGCATGGTTAGCAGGTTTCAGGGGAACCCTAGCAAGGCACACTGGACTACGGTAAAGAATATTCTCAAGTACCTACGAAGGACTAAGGACTGGGTCCTTACCCTCGGTGGGAGTGATGACTTGAGAGTTGTAGGGTATAGTGATGCTAGCTTCCAGACTGATAGGGATAATTTCCGCTCTCAGTCAGGCTGGGTCTTTACCCTAAATGGAGGAGCAATTTCTTGGAAGAGTTCCAAGCAAGAGACAGTGGCAGATTCTACTTGTGAATCAGAGTATATTGCAGTGAGCGAGGCGGCAAAGGAGGCTATATGGCTAAAGAACTTCATCAGAGACCTTGGAGTTGTACCAGCTATTAAAGAGCCAATGGAAATTTTCTGTGATAGTGAAAGTGCTGTTTCCTTAGCCAAGGAACCAAGGGATCACGGGAGATCCAGACACATCGACAGAAAATACCATTTTATTAGACATCGAATAGAAGAAGGACTCCTCGTGGCAAAGAGGGTATCATCGGATGAGAACCCAGCAGATCCCCTCACGAAGGGACTGACTCGGGTTAAGCATCTCTAGCATGCTCGGAGCATAGGGATGAAGGATGATATTAGATTTAGTAGTTAGATAACCTCGAAATTTGTAAAGTGTAATTGACATTAGATGATGAATAAAAGGTGTTTTATTTATGAGTAATGTGTTGCTATCTCTTGTCAATCGTTTACTATATTTCTTTTGCATGTTTTGACTTCCAGAATAATTTTGTTTGGTATAACATATTATTCAAACCTCCACAGTCGGTCATATGTCAGAAGTAGGTATGAATCAAGACTGTCATGATTGGTTGCAGAGGTTTAAGGTGTTAGACAAGGCTACAACAATCATGAGTGTTCATAAGTTCTGAGCATTGGACTCAACCCACGCTCACTGGAATCACTTCATGGAATTCTATCTCGAGTGATCGTGAGACGGTAATATCATATAAGTCTTCAAACCTAGAGATATGATTTGTTACTTACAAGTTGGTTATGCATTGATTGTACGAAAACGCATTGGTAACTCGATGTTATAAATCGTGCTCTTGTGTGTAATTCAATGAGTGGTAGAACAAACATATGAGTCGAAGTTTATCTGTTCCTTCTTGGATTAGAAGCTGATATCTGGGCCCCTCGATGATTTTGTTTTGACCCATGTACCAGGCCCGGTCATAACTAAGTTGATGTGTTCAATTAAGTTCTTTGTCAAACAAATCGGAAATCGGGAAACAAACTGTTGGACAATAAGTAAGACATTGTTCCATGTATTTGTCCGACTGATATCTAAGAACAGAGGATTATATGATCACTTATCTTAAATGGCGTACCATCATCTTCTCAGTTCCGAGAAACCTTGAAAAGAGCTACAATTGCCGATCGGTTCCTGAAGTCATACTTGCAGTAATAGTTATTAGACTTATCCAAGTGGGAGACTGTTGGATAAGGTGTCTAAGTCCATAACTATTTCTGGTATGTACTTGACCCGACCCGGCATGGTCCATTTGGGTTGCATGGCACCATGCAATTGGATAGACTAAATGAGAGAAATAACACTTGGAGATTATTAATATATTATAAGTTCTAATATATTAATAATATTATTTGATTAGTTTGATCAATAATTAATTTAGAATTAATTAAGTGATCAAAAGAGAACTAATTAAATATATGGGTTGATTATGTAAATCATCCATATCTTGTATAGTGGGCTAAGAGGCTCCATGGATTATCAAGTTGGGTTCTACCCATAGGATGCTCCATGGGAGTTACAAACCCATGGGTCATGGAAATAAAGAGTCATGACACATTAGGGTTTACATGGTGTAACCCTAGATGTGTCAGCACTATATAAGGATCTCATTCTCCACCAAAATCGGTTACACAAAAGAAACAAGAGGGCTAGGCCGATTTCAAGAAGTGTGCATTCTCTCAAAAGTCTTTCCAAGAGAATTTGGTGTTGTGTGAAGCATTCGAGGCATCACACTTGGGGTGCTAGGCTCATAAGGTTTCAAGGAACACAAGCAACAACAAGGTAAGTTATTCTATCTATCATTCAAGTTAAAATTGTTCCCCATGTATGCTAGATAGGAATATAGCCTTGGAATTCAACTTTGCATGATAATTAGACAAACATAGATCCAAGGTTATTAGGGTTGCATGTACACTTAGGATGTGTTAGAATGCTCAAAACCCTTCAATATCTTGTCATTTACATCCCTCCCAATAGCACAAAGCAATTCCCCCTTACAAACACCTTTAAGAAAACATCCATCAAGACCTATTATCCTTCTACACCCTTCAATCCAACCTTGTTTAAATCCTTGAAAACAACAATAGAACTTGCTAAAATATTTCTTTCCATCTGGACCATCCTCCACATCTAGTTTCACAATTAACCCAAGAATTGTCCTTAAAATCTCATGACCATATGACCATAGCTTACCATAATGTTCAACAAGGCTACCTTCAACAAGATTTTGTGCATAATTCTTTGCTTCTCCACATTGCCACATACTAACTTGGATACCAAACTTGGCCATTACCTTTACCCTAAGCTTCCTTACACTTATTTTCTAACTTTGTACAATCTCTTTGGTATAGTGACTCCCAATCCATGCATATGTCACCAGTGATCCAAACTTGAAGTTCCTAGAACAATTATGATCAGCTTTTAGTGGCCTGATTTGGAAACTCTCTTTATCACTCATCAAAGAAGCCCATAATCTAAATGTGCAAGCACCCTTGCTACACCTCACCAAAAGTCTTTTCCTATCTTTTTTTTAGAACATAATTGATATCCATTAGCTACAGCATAGTTGCACAAAATTCATTTTACTTGCCTTGGACCCTTAAATCTCATCCTTAGAATTGGTTTTTGTTTTTTCCAGTGTAATAGCTCATTAAATATGGAATGAGTTTCAATGTTAAGTTCAACTTGTCTCCCATTATCATCATCTACAATGTTGTTATCCTCCTCATAATCAACACATAACTTACTCAAGAAAGGATCATTTGATGTCCTATTCATATACACTACATTGTCATTAATTTCAAAGGCAACATTCCTAAGTTCATCTATGTTATATTCATTTTCACCATCAATACAAGACTCATGTTCATCATCATTGTTGGGTGTTATGTGTTGCGTCATGTGCCATTCTTTTATATATCCGGTTTGGGCCTGTCCAACCATGATTATAGATTAGGGTTATGTATTATATAGTGCATGCATGTATGCCCTTAATAGGCAAGTATTGGATTATGTATTGTATTGTAACCCTAAGCACCTCCACAGTCGAAGTTCTTCATTGAGCTCTTCTGGGGTGTTAAAGTTTAATCATACAACATCTTCAAAGCCATTCATGTGTTCTTAATTACATCTCTAATTGTTTCTCTGCTTAGAATCTATCGATCCTACTAGAACTTTGTTCCTACAATTGGTATCAGAGCAGGAGACTGTGTGATCAATACACATTCCTTCTGTATTAAGAATTCTTTAGGGTTTCCGCTTTTATCGAATATTAAGAAGTCGTCTTCTTCCTGTCGAAGGTAACTCTGGTGTTTGATAAAACCCTAATCACAGTTTACAGGTCTTATTCTAGTGGTTCTAAGGAAAGGCTTACCATGTCTCACAAAGATTCTTAAACAAATCCTATCAACTTCTCTAACAACATTGGATCCACTACAAGGGTTCCCATTCTCTACACACAAGACTATGAAGTATGGGCACATCACTTTGAAGATTACGTTGTTGGATCTAAAGACAATGGCTATCTCATTTGGGAAGCACGCTTGGGCCGTTTGGTCACTCTGGAACGAACATGACTGTGAAGAGTCAAAAAGAATACAACAAGCTTGTGACGGACGTAGATAAGATACCGCAGGATGAGAAGGACAAGTTGTTATCTAATGTGAAGGCCATGACAATGATCAAATTCACTTTGCAATCTGAAACTTTACTGTTAGTTAGTTCATGCACGATGGTTAAAGAAATCTGGGATAGGTCGAAGGAACTCTACTCAACCGATGAAGATCTAGAACACTCTATTCAAACCTTGTTGCTCTCTGAATTTGTAGTTTTCGAACAGAAACCAGAAGAGAAACTGATACAAACATTCGGTCGCTTTAATCATCTCCTAAGCAAGATGATCAAGCATGGTATAGAAAGGAAGTTGATCGAGCAAAAAGTAACCTTCATGAATGGTTTGAGACTAGAATGGATGGCTCTGGTTTCAATAGTGAAAGCACATGAACAATTTAAATCTTACTCACTAGCAAAACTTGTGGGAGTACTTAAGTCCCATGAGAGTGTGGTAACCAAGGAGGCGAAGGTGGTTTCAGGTGTGGGATCATTAGCCCTTGTTTCAAAAGGAGAAAGTGTTGCAAAAGAAGAGGAGGAGTCAGATATGTCTGAGTGTGACCTAACAAGCGAAGAATATGCTATGATGGTCACCAATCCAAAGAAGATTGCACGAAGGAAATTTCCTGTCAATAAGAACCGAAACTGGCAAGGAAGTTAAAGTATTGAGAAAGTAAAAGATGAAACGAAGAATACTTCTCAAAAGGAGGACGACAAAAAGCAGAGCAAGCTTGCAGGAGACTCTGGATTCGACTGCAATTACTGTCATGGCAAGAACCACTTTGCCAAAGATTGCATGCTTAGGAAAATGGATGAGAAGAGAGATGGTGAAGATGATGAGGCGTACTACATGTGAAAGTTGGAAGACATCAAGAAAAAGAAAGCAACTAACAGTTCAATGAATGCCTTGATTGTGCAGGAAAATGCAATGAGGATGAATTCGGTGGGGTTGAAGTTTGGTCAACCGATTCTAAGGATGAAGAGGTGAGAAAGCCAACGCATGGAAGAGCTTATGTAGCGAAGAATGCAAGTTCGGCTGGAAGGTGTTTGGTGGTTACTACTGGTAGATCAACCGAAAGTGAAAGTAAGGAGCCGAACCTAACTGAGGACAAGTGCTTTGCAGCCAAGCCTGTGAGCGAGAAGATCAACGACTGTGATCGGCTGATCAAAAAGGTACATTCTATACTTGAGTCACATAAAGTTACGGTAACAAATTATGAAGAAGAATTAGATGAATTAAAATTTAAACTTTCTAATTTAAGTGGAATTCTCATGCAAACGCGCTTAGTGAAATCTAACCTAACTGACCAACTCAGCAGGGTGTCTTCAAAGAGTGAGGAGAGAAGGATGTGGATTGAGCTGAAGGAGGCGGAGTTAAATAGGGCTAGGGATGAAACTATTTATTTACAACAAGACAATTTAAAGTTTTTAAAACAAAGGAATGTTTTTTGTTTGATTGCCAAGCGCTTATACACTAATATTGCTCAATTGCACTTAAATTATGAAATAAGGAAAAAGATTCATAAGATAATCTTACCCTTCCTTGAATTTAAGGAGGATCAGGTTGTTGCTGAATGTGAATCAATAGTGTCCTCAGAAGAGACATCTGTCGCTTACAAAATCGGATTGGACAAGATAGAGACCTTCATTACCTCTAAGGAACATAAATGTATGCTCAAAAATCTTTTGGATGAAAATGATATGCTAAAAATTAAGTCCGAGACCATTCAATCATTTGATTCATCGAATGGTAAATTAATTTCAGAACTTAAAATGAACATAGAAAACTCATCTGACTTTGATGAGGAAAGTGAGATGAGCGAAATCTTAGTTGAAGACGTGGTTGATTGCTTTGAGTTTATGAAGAGCGAAACCGAGAATGAGAAACCTCTCATTTCTGAAAATTCGGTTGAATACGCTCGCCTATTAAAGGACAGGCCACAGAAACTCAAAGAGAAAGCAATGGTTTATCAAAAGGTTCAAATTGTGCCAAATCAGGTGTATGCTGTTACAGGGGTAACTGCAAAACAAACAACATAATTGAAAACCTTGGTCGACAAAGACAATGCTAAAAGATGCGAAGACTACTTATGGTCAGTCCTTATTGATAACGAAGATGAAACCATAGGCTTATGTGAGCAAACCTCATGGAGGGTAAAAGGAAGATATGTTGTTGAACCTATCAACAAACCCTCGAGTTATGACAAACCAAGCACATGTGGAAAAAAAGAGATCCCTGAAGAACCAAAGAGAGCACCAAAAGTTCTTACTTAGACAACCGAAGCTCAAAAAGAAAAGTCAAAGGCTAGTTTCAATATCCACAATTCTCAGAAGGAGTTAGCTGAATAGAAACGCCAAAAAAATCAAAGATACATGAAAAATCTAAATGAGCAAAAACGTTATTGGCAATCTCAAAATCCCAACTACGTACCTCGTAAGAAAGAATCAATTGCCAAAGGAAAGGAAAAGCTAAAAGAAAAAGAAAATTTTAGTCTAAGCTCCTACTATTCCAAAGCACAGAACTGAACATCTACTTTCGGCTACAAAACTAGCGCTAAGAACCGAATGTCTAGTTTTGGTCCCAACGTCAAGACCAACAACAAAACATCTTGCTTTGGTTCCAAGCCAAGTTTCGGTCCTTCCTACTCCCAAAGTAAACCGACACCAGTGAAGGACATCAAAGGAAAGGGAAAGCTTAACTCAGAATCTAAGTTCCATAATAAGAAAAAGTCAGCTAACCCTCGGATTCAAAAGAATGTTCCAAAACCGTCTAACAATACACCATTAAATACACTAAAATTTAAACAAGACAAAACCAAAATCAAGGTATATACCATCAAATGAAAAGATCAATCCACTCTAATTAAAAGAACCTATTTGGTTGATATTTCTGCTACAATTCCTTTTTCTTTAAAAGACTCACCAGGGCCCAAGAAACTTTGGGTTCCTAAATCTACTTGAATTTGCAGGTTATTAGTGATGAGCAATTCGATGACGAATGGTATATAGACAGTGGCTGGTCGTGTCACACGACGGGAAGGAAGGAAGAGCTAAGGAAATTTTGGTCCCAAAAAGATGGCGGATGCGTGAAGTATGGTAATAACTCTTATGGCACAATCAAAGGATATGGAATGATAACCAAAGGAGATTTCTCGATTCGAAACGTAGCTTATGTAGAAGGGTTGCAGCATAACCTCATCAGTGTATCACAATTAGTTGTGGGAACAGGTTTGAAGGTTTCATTTGATGATGAGGGATCAAAAATTATTGAGAAGCAATCGAAAAAGGTTCTGTTAAAGTCTGAACGCAAGGGAGAGATGTATCCTTTGAATCTCAATACAATTCGTGGAAAACCAGCAATATGCTTGCTGTCAAAGGCGAACACTGATTTAAGCTATTTATGGCATTGACGTCTATCGCACCTAAACTTCAAAGACATTAATAAGTTGGTGCTTGGTGATCGCGTTCGAGGCCTTCCTCTTCTCAAGTTTGGTAAGGAACATATGTGTGCAGCGTGTGAGATGAGAAAACAAAGCAGAAAGAGCCATCCTACATGAACCAATACAAAGATTGTTGAAGCTCTTGAACTTCTGCACATTGACTTATGTGGACCTTCGGCAATCGAAAGCTTTGGTGGAAGTAAGTTCATTATTGTCATAGTAGATGATTTTTCACGCTTCACCTGGGTTTTCTTTCTTAAAAAGAAATTAGACGCTACTCCCAAGTTCAAGACGTTCATCAAGCAAGTAGAAGTACAACTACAAAAGCTTGTGAGGAACATCAGAAGCGATAATGGGCTTGAATTCAAGAATAAAGATTTCGAGGATTTTCTAGCTGAAAAAAGAGTTTCTCAAAACTTTTCGGCCCCTTATACACCACAATAGAATGGGATTGTCGAAAGACGAAACCGTTGTTTGTGTGAGGCCACCTGAACCATGCTAAGCTTCGCTTCTCTTCCACTATACTACTGGGATGATGCAGTTGCAACCGCATGCTATACTCAGAACCGATCCCTACTCAACAAACGATTCTCAATCACTCAATATGAGATTCTGAACAATCAAAAGCCCAACGTCAAATTTTTCCACGTGGTCGGTTCAAGGTGTTTCATCTTTAATTCAAAAGAGAACCAAAACAAGTTCGACGTCAAAGCTGACGAGGGAATTTTTCTTGGCTATTCACTCTCTTCAAAGGCATATAGAGTTTTGAGCAAACGTTCTAAACGAATAGAAGAAACATACTATGTAACCTTTGATAATAATTATATGAAGAAAGTTCAAAGAAGCGAAAGTGCCTTGGGGGAAATATTTCCTAAATCAGGATAAGTCTCAGTTCCTATTTCAAACCTATTTGAAGAGTACATAAGGTTATTTGATGAACCATAGAAGGCTGCACACTCAGAGGTGAAAGCAGTAGACAACAAAATTGACAATCTGAAAAAGATTATAGATGAAGCTGAAAAAGAAATGGAAAATAAATCTCCTAAACCAACTGGTGGTCAACCCTCAACTGACTCTCCAAACAACTGCTCAATGTTCAAAGGGGAGAGTTCATCAGCACCAAAGACAACCGATATGTATTTCGAGGGGGAGCATCCAACTCCAACACGACCCAATGATAGTCCAATGGAGGGGGAGAATCCAACTCCCAAAGAGGATGAAAACTATGAACCTGACAAGGGTTACAATTCACCATTTGAGGGGGAGAAAGAGCAAACAACTGATGAAGACGATCAATCAGTACTTGAAGAAGAAGTAAACGCAGAGTTGGATCCAGCTTATGACCCTAATTACCCTCCTCTAAATAAATGGACTAAGGATCATCCAAAAACACAAATAATTGGCGATTCATCTGAGAAAGTTCTAACACGTTCACAATTGAAAGCAAAACAAACTGCATTATTCTCTAAGGTTGAATTCTGTATGTTTAACTCGTTTATATCCAAATTCGAACCAATGACGATCAATTTTTCACTTGATCATGATGATTGGATACAAGCTATGCAAGATGAACTCCATGAGTTTGAACGTGATCGAGTTTGGAGGTTGATTCCCACTCCAAAGGATGCTTCGGTGGTCGGGTTAAAATGGGTCTTCGGGAATAAATTGGACAAAGAAGGGACTGTCATTTGCAACAAGGCTCGGTTCGTCGTGAAAGGATATTGCCAAGAGGAAGGGATAGATTATGAGGAAACCTTCTCTCCTGTAGCAAGGTTGGAATCAGTTAGAATTTTTCTAGCATATTGATGTACACGAAAGTACCCATTAATTTTAATATTTATAACCTAACAAACTTAGACTAACTATGCACTTATAGGCAGTGTACCTAGTCAAATTACAGTATAGCTTAGGTAAGTCGGGTGTCGATCACAGGGAACGGTGGATTAATTTAATACATTTGATTATAGGTTACAGGTTACACGAAAAGAATAAAGAAATAAATCTCAAACTAACAATTAATTAACTACTCTTGATAAACTAACAGGAAAACAAATCTCTTTAGGTACTTTGGTTTAGACAAATTACACCTTAAAAACATAGACAATTGCATACACAAATTCATTTATTCATGTTCACCGATTCCTAAAATGATTAGATTCGCGTTCACTATAACTAATCCTTTTAGCAAGCAAGTCAATTCAAACTGTGATCAGTTGGTTAAACTAACGTGCTTCCTAGTGTTCAGTTCGTATTGAGCAAGACTTGTAAATATAGTTAATCAAATTAGACATTCAATTAACCTCTTGTTGATGATCATCAAACAAGGCTCACACATTAACTTAGTTACTCCCAAGTTAATCCTAGTTTCACATTCGTTATTCCTAGACTTATAATCTCGGTGGTCATCAAAATCATAAGAGACAAGCAATCAAGCAGATGTTCATACAACTCAATTCACTTAACAATTAACAGTAAATAATTATCATTAATACATAAGGATCTTTTAACAAGCTCGGCAAGATAAATTAAACACAAACAAACTATTTAGTATAGCAATTAGTCTAATAATCAAAGCTTCATTCAATCATAAACACAAAGTAAAAGGTTTTTACACCCAAATCAGAAACTAAATACAGAATAGTAACACAATGGAATGCTAAACATGGTCACGTTAGCAACCCTTATGATTACCGACACGTATCCACTCTCCAATCCTTCCGATCTCCGCTCCCGTTAGCTTAACGGCCTCCCGACCGCCTTCTAGACCCTCAAAACGGCAATTATGAAGTTTTCTTGTCGCACAAGTTGAAGTGGAATATCATAGATTCTTCAAAATGGTGGAATGATATGGGGTATTTATAGTTGAAGGGATATGAAATTAATATGGAATATTAGAGTTGTATTAGAATAAGGAAACTAATGGTGGCTTAGGGATTAAGCATCTTTTCAGCTCCATTCTCTTTCTTTTGCATTCCATCTCCCATTTTAACTGTAATTAAATATTTCAAAGCATATTAAGTTTATTTGAGTTCTAAATAATAATAATAAATGCTAAAATATTAAGATATGTTATACATAAATATATACAAAAATACACATATCAAAATACCCCACACTTAGCCTTTGCTTGCCCTCAAGCAAATTTACTTTTATTTTACCAATATTGCACTAAACAATCCATTTAAAACTCAGCCATTATGCTAAGACCTCAACGCATGCATTTGTGTCTAAAATTTTCCTAAAGTACCCCCATACTTTAAATACTCACAATCTTCATAAACACTTGCCCACTTTATCCGAACAATGCTCATTTTATGCAACCCTCCGAATCCATCCGCAGAAAACCTCCTAACCTCAAGGTATTTTTAGTTGAGCAACCTAAGCATACATAATTTAGAATTACAATTTATGATATCACTATGGAGCTTTTTAGGAATTCTTCACTTTCTTAACAATTTGATCTTTGATTTCTTTGAATTCACCACCTTATTTGATTTGATTTCTTGGTATCTTCAACTTTTTGAATTTCTTGGAATTTTGATCTTTTGATCTTCACTTTATTTGCTCCAAAATTCTTCAAACTTTTTCGTAATTCTCTCTTCTTTTTTTTTTACATGTACCTCTCTTTTTTCACTCAAAACCTACATGCTTAAGCAGAGGCGCTCAACCTCAACCTTTATTGGTTAATGATAATAATTTTCCTGGATACATTTCAGGTTTAGGCTGCTAAACATATTGCATCCTTCAAACCGAGCGGGGTTATGTTTTTGTTCCATGATTTCACTAAAATAAGGGAGGCCACAAATGCACTATAACGTATATTGGCTCAACTAAACATTTGAGTTCTCATCGGATCATCTCATACAATATTAGCAAAATTTTAAATTATCACTAGATTTTTCTAAATTAAACTATTATTTCAAGTTTTCTTTTAAATTTTTAAATTTCCCTAAATCTAGCAATTTCCAACTATTATTTCATTTTTATAATTTACTTTTACCGACCCCCTACCCGACATTTATTTCATACAATGCCCTCATTGTATGCTAAAACAAATTAAGAACATAAAAAGGGAGAAAAAGGAACAGACTCCCCTGGGTAGTTGTGGCGAGATCGAATGGGGCTGCTATAGGTTGCTTCAAATATTGCTGAAAAACTGAAAACTGGAACTGCTGCTTCTGAATGTACCGGAAAATACAAAAGAACATTGACTTATGAAATATGGTGCGAACGATTGCAAACTAAAGCAATGTATAGTGACCATGACGTGGGAAAGTGTCAACCACGTCGTGTCGTCGAGTGAGGAAAAATCCATATCGCGAATAATAGCATGGCCACGACGTGGTAAGTGGTGGTCACATCGTGGCATGTAGAATAGCAGCCTCCTCTCGCGATGAAAAACTCCCCCACGACATAGGAAAGTGTCAACCATGTCATGGCAGCCGGGATGATACTTCTACATCACGTCAAAATAAAACTCCATGGTGTGGGAACAACTCATCCATGCCATGGGAATCAATGTATAGTTAGAAACGCCACTCTTCGAAATAATAATCCCTCCAAATATCGACGCGCACCCCACACTTATTGAAAGTCATGGCTCTCAAGTGTCAACTTCAAACCCTCACACGGTTTTTTCTCTCGTGACAAATCAATATTCGACCCCAATTATTGAAATTTCTGAAAGCATCTGAAGGGTAAAAGTTCTACAAAGATCTGAAACATCAAGAGCATCAACATGGAAAACAAATTTTAAACAAACTAAAAATAAAAATAAAAACTCACTAAAATAACTAAAAAACCAAAATAACTAAAAAGGATATCACGATCACATGTCTTCGTCAAAATCAAACTACAATTGATGATTAAATCCCTTGCATGCAAGGGGTGGTTTGTGAAAACAAAAACTTTCGGGACCTGTCAGACTATTTCGTTTGTATTCTTTGACCCATTAACTAAAAGTAGAACAAGAGTTGACCCAACTAGTCAAGAGTAGCAAGAGTTCAGTCTTCCACTTAACCACCTCGATACGCCTTGCTATACTACGCCTCGTGGATTGAGTTGGACAAATCACCAAAGTAGTAGACTAAACAAGTCAAGAATTCCCTAATCGCTTGCAATCTCGAAACCCATGCAAAAGGTAAAGCCAATCGATGTGTATGATCACAAATTCCTGCAAATAACAACAAGAACCTTCCCGACAAGCGAAATGATATCAACGAAAATAAAACTAAAAAAATAAAATAAAAAACTAACTAAAAATAAATAACGAATAATCAAATAAACTAAATTAATTGAAAGCCGTTCCCTGGCAATGACGCCAAAAACTTGATGTGCACGAAAGTACCCATTAATTTTAATATTTATAACCTAACAAACTTAGACTAAGTATGCACTTATAGGCAGTGTACCTAGTCAGATTACAGTATAGCTTAGGTAAGTCGGGTGTCGATCATAGGGAACGGTGGATTAATTTAACACATTTGATTATAGGTTACAGGTAACATGAAAAGAATAAAGAAATAAATCTCAAACTAACAATTAATTAACTACTCTCGATAAACTAGCAGGAAAACAAATCTCTTCAGGTACTTTGGTTTAGACAAATTACACCTTAAAAACATAGACAATTGCATACACAAATTCATTTATTCATGTTCACCGATTCCTAAAATGATTAGATTCGCGTTCACTATAACTAATCCTTTAGCAAGCAAGTCAATTCAAACAGTGATCAGTTGGTTAAACTAACGTGCTTCCTAGTGTTCAGTTCGTATCGAGCAAGACTTGTAAATATAGTTAATCAAATTAGACATTCAATTAACCTCTTGTTGATGATCATCAAACAAGGCTCACACATTAACTTACTTACTCCCAAGTTAATCCTAGTTTCACATTCGTTATTCCTAGACTTATAATCTCGATGGTCATCAAAATCAAAAGAGACAAGCAATCAAGCAGATGTTCATACAACTCAATTCACTTAACAATTAACAGCAAATAATTATCATTAATACGTAAGGATCTTTTAACAAGCTTGGCAAGATAAATTAAACACAAACAAACTATTTAGTATAGCAATTAGTCTAATAATCAAATCTTCATTCAATCATAAACACAAAGTAAAAGGTTTTTACACCCAAATCAGAAACTAAATACAGAATAGTAACACAATGGAATGCTAAACATGGTCACGTTAGCAACCCTTATGATTACCGACACGTATCCACTCTCCAATCCTTCCGATCTCTGCTCCCGTTAGCTTAACGGCCTCCCGGCCGCCTTCTAGACCCTCAAAACGACAATTATGAAGTTTTCTTGTCGCACAAGTCGAAGTGGAATATCATAGATTCTTCAAAATGGTGGAATGATATGGGGTATTTATAGTTGAAGGGATATGAAATTAATATGGAATATTAGAGTTGTATTAGAATAAGGAAACTAATGGTGGCTTAGGGATTAAGCAAATAAAATAAAATAAGTGGAGCTTGGGGAATAAGTAACTTGGAGGGAATTTCCGTCCAGCTTTTATGCTTCATCTTCAAGGCCGATTTTGGATAAGATAAGTGTCGAATTAGCCAAAAGTCCCTCTCACATAAGTCGTAGGAAATTCCGTCTAGTTTTCAGAACAGTTTGAAACTCGTCAATTGGACTTATGAGTCATCAGATATACCCAAAACACTGAAGAGGGGTCAATCTGCCAACAATATCCTTTTTGCATCTTTTCAGCTCCATTCTCTTTCTTTTGCATTCCATCTCCCATTTTAACTGTAATTAAATATTTCAAAGCATATTAAGTTTATTTTAGTTCTACATAATAATAATAAATGCTAAAATATTAAGATATGTTATACATAAATATATATATATATATATATATATATATATATATAAATACACATATCACATATGTTGCTCATAAAAAGTTTGAAGTTTTCCAAATGGATGTAAAATGAACTTTCTTGAATGGAGAACTACAAGAATATGTGTATGTTGAGCGACCACTTGGGTTCGTAAATGAGAAATTCCCTGATCATTGCTGTGTGTTGGATAAAGCTGTATATGGTTTGAAACGAGCACCAAGGGCTTGGTATGAAACTTTAACTCGCTTTCTGAAAATGTTGAAAATCAAGCAAGGTTCGCTTGACCCAACCTTCTTCCAAAAGAAAGAAGGCGAACATCTTATGATAGTCCAGATTTATGTTGATGACATCATCTTCGGCTCCACGAATCCTAGCTTAACAGCTAAATTCAGGAAGTTGATGGAGACTAAATTTGAAATGAGCGCAATGGGTCCGATTAATTTTTTCCTTGGTTTAAATATTGATAGGGAGCAGAAGGTATATTTATCAACCAGGAGGCCTACACGAAGAACTTGCTAGCAAAATTCGGTATGAAGGGAGATTCAAAAGTGAAGGTTCCTATGGTGTTTGGCACAAAGTTAGCACCGTCTTTGGAAAAACCTGTTGTTGATGTAACACTCTATCGTCAAATGATAAGGTCCCTTATCTATCTAACGGCTAGTAGACCAGATATTATGCTCTCTGTTTGTTATTGTGCTAGGTTTCAAGCAAATCCAAGAGAACCTCACATGGTGGTTGTGAAAAATATTTTTCGTTATCTGCAGCGAACCTCTTCTCTCGGTCTTTGGTACCCTACAAGATTTGGATTTTTTGTTCAAGCCTTTTTCTGACGCCGATCTTGGAGGATGTGGTCTGGATCGAAAGAGCACAATTGGTGGATGCCAATTCCTTGATCAGATTCCATCATCTCCTCCATCTCCACCCAAGACAACAGTTTAGGTTATCGTTGCTCATCCACCCCCATCTTCATCACCACCTGATTCTATAATTGCTCCATCACCGCCTGTCAGTTCTACTCATGTCACCACTGCTCCTTTACAACCTCCTCTTGTCTCCAAAGCAACATTCACCACTACACCTGTCATGACTTCTACCACAAACTCTTTTATCAATGTCAACACATCCGATGTGGAGGAAAAGACTGAAGAACCTCCTAAAGTCACATCCGAGCCCCTTTCACCAACTCCTTCTAGTGATTCTAATCCAGTTCTTGGAGGAGCTAAATTTGAGTATGATTTTACTTACTATAGTCCCTACCGAATTCCTAGTGAGGAAGATGAATCTGCTCCGGAAACCAAGCAGCAAATCGATAGTATTCACGAAAAGCTTGATTCACTGATCGATTCGACAAAGAAGTATAATGATGTTGTTCTCAAAGCATTCATGGATACAGCCCTGCACCAATATATAGAATCCATCGACAAATGTACTACTGCTATGGATGATTCTACTTCTCTATGTAAACGAGCCACATCCGATGTTAAAGATCTCATCCATGACTCCAAGGTTTTTCTTGACTCTTTCAAGGGTCATGCTGATTCAAATGCTACCAAGATCACAGAGTCCATCGATTCGCTTTCTTAATCCCTTCAAGCCGAGTATACCAAGTTTGAGACTATCCGTTCTGACATCTCTACTGGCAACAAGACCTGCTTGTCTTCTATTGACTCTCGGTTCTAAAAGCTTACTGCTGATCTTCTCATGGAAAGGCAACTCAAAGATGATCTTGCTCAACAGACTGCACTAAATGCAGTGCAACAAGCAGCACTTGCCAAGGCCGAACAAGAGATTTCTTTGTTAAAAATAGAACGAGCTGTTTTTCGTAGCTGTGTTGGGGATGTTCTTTCCAAGCTACATAACGTGCTTCAGGCTCATGATCCCATTCTAACGCTTACGATTCGCAATCCTTTGACCTCCAAACTTCTTCCCTTAGTTGAACTCTTACGCGAAATGAAGTGTCTTTCGGAGAGAATTGTTCCACCGCAACAAGGGGAGAAGACAAGCCACAACCTATTTCAATTAAACCGAAGGTCAAAACCGAACCGAAGGATAATGTAGCTTCGGGTTCTGGTATCAAAGACAAGAAAAAGCATGACGAAGATGATGAAGATCAAGAAACTATTTCTAAGATCCTGAACTGAAAGAAAAGGGATGAGGAGATAGATGAAAATCTTCGAATTGCTAAGGAAGCTGAGGAAAAAGAAAAGAAGAAGAAAGAAGAGGATGATGCATTAAGTTGCAAGAAAATGTTGTTCCCTCCTTGGACTAGGGAGACACTGATCAAAGAAGCTATAAAGTCTCCAAGTACACTCTGGCTGGAACCTGTGACTTCATTTGACTGTGATAATATAAGGGATTCACAGTTTGATATGCCTATAACATGAAAGGCATTCGTTTTTCATTGTTTTGAGCCAACAGTTGAAGTCCCTTTACCCCATCCTCAGGTAGACCGTGAACTTATTGATTTTTATCTCGAGTTCAGTCAGCCTCATTATCTGACTTGGAGTGCGTAGAAAATTACTATGGTCAAGGTGCTGAAACCATTGCCTACAGGGAAGTTTGTTAATGTCTCTTTCAGGATAAACTGAGGTTCAAATAACTCAGTTTCTATCATCTTCCTGGCAGATCTTCCTAACTTGAATCCTCATGATTGGATTCTGCTCTTCAATATTTTTCTCACTAATGCGACAAAGTATGAACCAATCTTAGGACATCTGAAAAGGATGTTAGCCTCTTATATCCACAAAGTTGCGAAGATGGATCAAGAATTGGAGAATGTCATGAGGAAGAAACCAACGGTGTAGCCTACTGCCAAGTCAGGAGATGTCAACAAAATGATGCTCGGTCAAATTGATTCTGCTCACCTCACAGTGATGTTTACAAGAGCCAAAGGTGAAAGATTCTTGTTTGCTCTTGTTGACAAACACTTATTCTTGACCGACTGCCTGGAGCATATTATTAATATCATTCATCGATGCAAGGCGAATTCCGACTCTGATAAGAAGAACTTCACAGACATGCTCCGGTGGTACATCACTTTTAGACAAGCTCTTTTGGCCATCATACCGAGCGTGTTCAAGACTATCAAGAGGTCGGCTGCAGATCAACCGAAGTGAGCTCTCGGCTCCATTGACGCAAAGGGGGAGATTGTTGGGTATTATGTGTTGCGTCGTGGGCCATTCTTTTATATATCCGTTTTGGGTCTGTCCAACCGTAATTATAGATTATGGTTACGTATTATATATATAGTTCATGCATGTATGCCTTAAATATGTGAGTATTGGATTATCTTTTGTATTGTAACCCTAAGCACTTCTACAGTCGAAGTTCTTCATCGAGCTCTTCTGGGGTGTTAAAGGTTAATCATACGACATCTTCAAAGCCTTTCCTGTGTTCTTAATTACGTCTCTAATTTTTTCTCTGCTTAGTATCTATCGATCCTACTAGAACTTTGTTCCTACAATCATCATTATCTTCATCATCAAGCTACCTATCAACACCAACCCCAATATGATCCACATAAATCGAAATTACACCATCTGTTCCATAAGCATGAAAAATGAAAGCATCATATTCCACATAATTTGAAATGGGATTAAGCCCTTCCATCAGAGAATTCTCTGGTTCACAGTAGTAAAACTTTTTACACTCTTCATGCATGAAATGTTCGCATAAGGTCACAAACTCAGAATAAGTCATAAAAGAAAATTCGACATCATTGAAGATGGTTTTAACACCACAAGTGTAAGATAAATGATTGCGATTAAATACCCATTGGTAGTTGAGTTCCACCATCGCAAATACTCCATTAGGTTCCAATTGTGCCATTGCTACGACTTCTTTGTTTCTTCAGCTTGATCATAGGAATGCTTCACAAACCCTAAATCAATTTCTTTTACAGCTGAATAATGAAGACGAGTAAAGTTCGATAGCTAAAGACGAAAGGCTTTAAGCTTCCTATATCATTAATTGACTTGGCATATCTCACATGGCATCAGATTAGCCAAAAAATATATATTAATTGACATATATAAAATGTCATCCAGGAAACCGATTAAAAGTAGATAAAATGAATAAATTAATAGATCATATACAAGTTCAATGGTCTAATGTGATGGGTTTTACACAAAAGAAACATCCTATGTGCTCATGCAAACCCTAAAGTTTGGATCTAGGATTCTCTATTGTACATGCAATTCATCTAAGACTTATGAACCCTAGATCTAGCATACATATTTGGAATTTATCATAAGAAAACAGATCTAGATGATTACCTCTTCAACAATGGCTTGAATCTTCTTGTCTTGGAGGTTAGAGACACAAATGTCACTCGTCTAATGGCTTACTAACACCACACAAGCAAGAGGATGATATTAGAGAGAGGGAAGAGGTGCAATTTCGGCTATGAACTCTCTAGGGATTCAAGTGGCCGAAAATTGGATGCCTTGGGGTCTTATTTATACTGGTGCTGCTAGGGTTTCAGCCAAAACCCTAATGGACAACTTAGGCCTTAAGCAATCTAAGAAGCTTTTGGAATAGGGCCCTTATGGCCAAAATTACGATGGACACATCCCTAATTTCGTCCATGCCTAGTCCACGAGGCTCCTCAGCCCAATATTCAACTATCACACATTTGATAGTTTAAGCCCCCTTTATTTAATTAATGTCTTTTAGTCACATAATTAATTCTTAATTACTTCCTGTCTAATATTGATTAAAACATATGATTTCTCCTTTAATATATTATTAATACAATATATTAATAAACCATAATAACCTCTCTCTCTCTCTCTCTCTCTCTCTCTCTTCACAAATCACCCTGTCAAGTTGCTCTGGTGAAGGCAACCCAAAAGGACCATGCACAACCGGGTCAAGTACTTACCAAATATAGTTACGGGCTTATACACTAATCCAACAGTCTCCCACTTGGATAAGTCTAGTAACTATAAATGCAAATACAATCCGATTAGCAATCCTAGCTCTCAAAGACGTTTTCGAACTCTGATCTCATCAATAACCTGTCCTTTAGATAAGGGATCGTATATTCCTCTGTTCTAGATATCGTGCGGACAATCGAATGGAACATAGTCATACTTATTGTCCAGTAGTTTGTTTCTCGATCTCTGACTCGTCTGACATAGAACTTAATTGAACACATCAATTCATTCCTGACCAGGCCCGTCACATAAGTCAAAATAAATCATCGAGGGCCCATATATTTCTTATAACCCTCTTAGGATAAAAGGAACATATAAAGCTCGACTTATATGCATTGAGCATCCACAGATTAAATCACGCACAACAATGTGTTTTATAACATCAAGTTACTGATGTGTTTACGCATTATCAATGCACAACCAATTTGCAAACGACAAACCATATATCTAGGTTTTAATACCATATGATATTATCATCTTGCAATCGTTGGTGATAAATTCCATGAAGTGATACCAGCAAGCGTGGGTCTAATCCAATGCTCAAATCAAATTCATAAGCACTCATGAATGTTGTAGCAAACTTTTGCTATGTCATATACACTTTAGACAATCTACACACCAATTCATGACAGTCTTCTTTCATACCTATTTCCAACATATGAACGACTATGGAGTGTTCGAATAATCTTATTATTCAGGAAGTCAAAACATGCAAAATGAAACAATAGTTAAGTAATTAACATCAGACAGTAACTTTACATATAAATAATACTCCTTTATTTATTCATCAAATGTCAGTTACATTTATCTATTACACGTTTCAAACTATCTAATCTAAACTAATACCGTCCTTCAGCCCAATGCTCCTAGCTTGCTGTAAGTGCTTAACCCTACTCTGTCCCTTCGTAAGGGGATTTTTTGGGTTATCCTCCGACGATACCCTCTTCACTACGAGGAGTCCCTCTTCCACCCGATGTTGAATAAAGTGATACTTTCTGTCGATATGTCGAGATCTACCATGATCTTTCGGTTCCTTGGTCAAGGCAACAGCTGATTCGTTATCACAGAATATCTCCATAGGCTCCTTTATGGCTGGCACAACTCCAAGGTCTTCATTGAAGTTCTTCAACTATAGTGCCTCCTTTTCTGCTTCGCTCATCGCTATATACTCTAATTCGCACATTGAATCAGCTACGATCTCCTTCTTGGAAGTTTTCTTAGTCACTTCTCCTCCATTAAGGGTAAAGACCCAGCCCGACTGCGAACGGTATTTGTCCCTATTGGTCTGAAAACTGGTGTCACTGTACCCTTGCACCTTTAAGTCATCACTCCCACCAAGGACTAGAAACCATTCCTTGGTCCTCCGAAGGTACTTAAGAATGTTCTTGACTGCGGTCCAATGTGCTTTGCCAGAGTTCCCTTGATGTCTGCTGACCATGCTCAAAACAAAGGCCACATCAGGGTGAGTACAAGTTATAGCATACATAATCGAGCCAACTGCCGAAGTATATGGTACTAGGCTCATTTTTGCTATCTCAACTTCGGTACTCGGACTTTGAGTCTTACTCAACTTGGCATTACTTTGGTTCGGTAACTCCCCTTTCTTGGAATTCTCCATACTAAAATGTTTTAGTACCTTTTCCAAGTAAGTATTCTGACTAAGTCCTATTAGTCTTTTACTCATTTCTCTCACTATCCTTATTCCCACAATATAGGCAGCTCTCCGAGGTCCTTCATAGCGAAACAATTCCCAAGCTAGGACTTGACTTCCTGTAGCGTCGGGACGTCATTTCCTATGAGTAGTATGTCATCGACATACAATACAAGGAAGCTTACTTTACTCCCACTAGATTTGACATATACACATGATTCATCCTCGCTTCGTAGAAAACCAAACTCTTTGACTTTCTCGTCGAAACAAAGATTCCATCTGCAAGATGACTTGTTTTAATCCATAAATGGACTTATCAAGCTTGCACACTCTATTGGGATGCTTTGCATTGAAAAAACCCTCTGGCTGACTCATGTAAACATCCTCAACCAACTTTCCATTAAGGAAAGCGGTTTTGACATCCATCTGCCATATCTCATAGTCATGAAATGCAACAATAGCCAAGATCACCCTAATATACTTTATCTTCGCAACTGGTGAGAAGGTCTCATCATAGTCAACTCCCGGAGTTTCAGTAAATCCCTTCGCAACCAATCGCGCCTTATAAGTGTGCACATTTCCATCCATGTCAATCTTCTTCTTGAAGATCCACCTGCACCCGACCATCTTACGACCTAGAACATTATCAACCAAGCTCTAAACTTGGTTATCGAACATGGACTGAATCTCTCTCTCCATTGCCTCTTTCCACTTTGCAGACTCTGGGCCTGCCATGGCTTCCTTATAGCTGTTAGGTTCGTCCAAATTCTCTAGTGTACTATCACTAATGAACATATCCCCTTCTCTAGTAGTATGAAAACCAAAAAACTGGGGTTGAATCCTAACTCTTTCGGGATTTCTAAGAGGTAAGGACTTGGCAATCGGTTCAATCGGAGTTTCCTCCTCAGGTTGAGTGCCAGCCTTAGAGGTTCCTTCATCACTTAAATTTTGAATTTCTTCAAGATCGATTTGCCTCCCACTGTCCCCTTGGCTTATGATTTCTCGCTCTCAGAAAACCCCTCTCCTCGCAGCGACGACAAAATTGTCACTCAGTCTATAGAAGATATATCCAAAGGACTTTTGCGGGTAGCCAATGAAAATACACCGCTCACTACGAGGTTTTAGCTTGTCGTAAGTTTCTCGTCTTATGAAAACCTCGTAACCCCAAATCTTGATATGTGCAAACGAGGGAGCTTTCAATGTCCACATCTCGTGAGGTGGCTTGGCAACCGTTTTTGTAGGGACTAAGTTAAGGATATGGGCGGCAGTCTCTAAGGCATACCCCCAGAATGAGATTGGTAGCGAAGCACAGCTCATCATGGAACGAACCATGTCTAGCAAGGTTCGATTACGCCTCTTAACCACACCATTCAACTACGGTGTCCTAGGTGGCATCAATTGCGAAACAATTTCGCATTCCTTGAGGTAGTCGTGGAATTCAAGACTTAGGTACTCTCCACCTCGATCGGATCGAAGCATCTTGATTTTCCTGCCCAACTAATTCTCCACTTCTTGTTTAAACTCTTTGAATTTTTCAAAGGTTTCTGACTTGTGCTTGATTAAGTAGATATACCCATATCTACTATAATCATCGGTGAAAGTCACATAGAAGTAGTTCGCATCCCTTGTGCTGGATCTACAGGTCCCACACACATCGGTGTGTATAAGATCCAATAAACCCTCACCCCTTTCACAAGTACCAGTGAAAGGTGACTTGGTCATCTTTCCAAGTAAACAATACTTGCACACGTCATCGTCCCTAAGGTCGAATGACTCCAACACTCCATCCTTTTGGAGTTGGGCTATGCATTTCTTGTTGACATGTCCAAGACGACAATGCCACAAGCATGCTTTATCCAAACTATTGGAAGAATCAACACACAACACATCATTTCCTAAATTGTCTACAATCATCACAGTTTCATATATTCCATTACAAGGCAATGCTTCAAAATAGAAAAAACCATTAAGATTAGCATAAATAGAACCCTTTTCATTATCAAATGAATATCTAAATCCTTGTCTATATAAACCATGAAAATAAATGTTGTTTCTTTCCATATCTGGCGAATAGCAACAATTATTTAAATCTAATCATAATCCATTATTAAGCACTAAAGAATAAACTCTAATCCTGGTGATAGGCGACGATCTTTTGTTCCCTATGATCAAGTTTATCTTCCCATGCTCCACATCCCTACTTCTTCTTAGGCCCTACAAATCAGAACAAATGTGAAAACCACATCCTGTATCAAGAACCCAAGAAATAGCATGCAACGATTCATTAGATTTAATAGTGTAAATACCTGCGAAGGATGCCTTGATCTTTCCATCATTGATTGCTTGCAGATACTCTGGGCAGCTTCGTTTCCAATGCCCTATCTTGTGGCAGTAGTGACACTCTGCCTCCTTGGGGTTGGAATTTGGTTTAGTAGAACCAACCTTGGTTCCACTCGAAGAGGTACCATCTTGGGATTTTCCCTTGTGGTTTCTCTTTAAGGGAGTCTTCCTCTTCTTACCCTTTCCTTGCCTAATTGCCAAGACAGGGACAACAGCAGGAGTAGGAGTTTGTGCAACGAACTTGTCTTTGAGGTTACTCTTGTCAGTCCTCAATAGACCTTGCAGCTTGCTCAACGTGATCTCCTCTTTGTTCATGTGGTAGGTCATGCAAAACTGGTTGAAGTAGGGTGGCAATGAATGAAGGATAATGTCAATCGCCAGATCTTCATCAAAGTTAACATTTAACTTCAGCAGGCGGTTAACATACCTTTTCATCTTTTGCAGATGAGCAGTGACAGCCTCTTCGTCTCTCATCTTTTTCATGATCATCGAAGTGATGATCTCAAACCTCTTCCGCCTCGCACTTTGGTGATACCTTTCAGCCAAGTCATAATGCATTTCGTTGGGATAGTAGTCCTCGTAGGACTTTTGGACTTCAGCAGTCATAGTTGCTAGCATGATGCAATGGACTTTCGTGGGATCATGCTCATGGGCCTCAAAGACAACGATCTCCTCGGGAGTAGCAATGTTGATGTTCACCTACTTCAGCTCCTTATCAAGGAGATACTCTTTATCTTCATAACGAGTGACCATTCGGATGTTACGGATCCAATCATTGAAATTGGACCCGTCAAAGATCACTCTGCCACACAAGTTCATGAGTGAGAACGAGTCAGATGAGGTTGAGCCTGAAGCATTGTGATTGTTTAAGACAAAGTTGATTAGACAAGAATCCCTAATTAAATACCCAAATGAGAAATTAGGGCTAGGATCCAACAATGTTATTTAAAAATTAGAAGAGGGATGTTGTAATCAAACATGCAAATAATTTAAAGGTAAGTGAATGACGATTCACAAATTTTCCACTATGAAAAACGAAAAAGAGATTAGGTTTTAATTGTATTGAAAACTCCTAGATCCTTTGAGATTCATTGAACTTTTCAATGGCATGTTTAAATCTCGATATGCCCCTCAAGTTTGTGACTGGGATGCCGAGGATCACTGTAACAACATAAATTTTCAAAAAGATTTTTCATTTTTCGAACAACATAAACCATCAATTCAATATTCTCAAATCTCATGTTTAGCAAATGTTATCATAATAAAAATACATCCCAAGATCATAAAACAAATCTTCCGTCAGTGTGTACAGATCATGCCTGCGCCTTCCCACGGTCCTCGCTCGTACCTGAAACACATAACTCAACAACTGTAAGCATAATGCTTAGTGAGTTCCCCAATATACCACTTACACACATACGCCCTTCCAGGCCATGACCTTCCAGTCCATGTGTCTCAGGGGACTTCCGTCCCAACCCGGTAAACCTTCCGGCTCTACCCGTGTCGACCTTCCGGTCCATGACTCCCTGACCTTCCGGTCCACATCATAATGCCTTCCGGCCCATAATGTAATGCCTTCCGGCCCATAACAAGCATAACATACATAACACATACAAAACGGTTAACTAATCACATACAATGCATACATCTTATAGCATATCCGACCTTCCGATCACACATAGGTACCCTTCCAAGTACAGTATACTAAGAAGACTCACCTCGTAGGATGTCTAGAATCTCACGTGCTCGATATCTCTGAATCTTGAAACGACGACCCAAACCCGCCTATTCACAACGAATAATCATTCTAATTAATATAGGCTTCCAAGACTAAGCTACACCCTTTTTCACTATCCCACAGAGGGGTAAAAGACCATTTCACCCCTCCTTGACTCAAAAGTCCACATGTTGACCAAAATCCTAAAAGTCAACAAAAGTCAACAGCAAGCAGTACACGGGGCGTACCAGCTCCTGTATGCGGGGCGTACTCTTGCATTCCAGAAACGGGGAATGCGTCCCACTACGCGGCGCGAACTGGGATTACGCCCAGCATACATCCCAGTTTCTCACTTCCTTCTTCTAATGTCATAAACGATTAAGACACAACCCCATATTCCTGATCTGGCTAAAATAATACCTCTTAGTCCATAAAGTCAAAACCTTTAAGCCTTGGCATGGCTAAAAGGTTCCCCACACCTTCTAACACCTTTCCTTCCCCTCCAAGAGTCTAGATCTCATGCATGGCTCAATATCCACGTCCAAGATTGCATTTTTATGAACATACAACTCATATAGTCCTGGAATATGACAGATCTAGGGCAATGGATACTACTTGCTCATAAAGTCTCCATCTTGGGACCAAAAACCCTAGAAATTGGTCCAAGAAGCACACCATATAAACTAAAAGGCAAGATCTGAACTTTTTACCTTAGGAAGAAGCTCCAACCTTTATAGTCCTCAGATCTACACTTGTTCACCAACTTCTAGCCTCCACAATGGACTCCTCTTCTTTTTTACTACCTTGAAATGGCACTTTGAAGCTTAGAACACTCACACCAAGCTAAAAACTAAGGAAATGCTCTCTTAGGGTTTCTTTCTGAAAGATGGTGACTGAGGGACAAGACCATCTAATTCCTTTTATAGCCCTCAAGTCGTATTAGGGTTTTGAGTCTTGGCCAGTTACACCCGGTGTAACGTTAGGTACGCCCAGCGTACCTGGATGGCACTGTATATAAAATAAGCGTGCGAGTACGCGCAGCGTACTCACTCAACACAAAGGACCAAAATGACATTTTGGAAAAGATGAAGGGTTAAATGGTCGTACCTGAATTTCGGGCTGTTACAATTCTCCCCCAATAGAACCAGACTTTGTCCTTGAAGTCTTAAACCGAAAACAACTCTGGATGCTGCTCCCGCATTTCCGACCCGGACTCCCATGTCAGCTCGGACCCCTTCCGATGCTTCCACTGCACTTGCACCAAAGGCACTTGCTTGTTCCTCAGAACCTTGACCTTCCGATCCTTAATTGTCACCGGTCTCTCAACATAGTTCAGGCCTGCATCCACCTGAATATCCTCTAATGGTACCACTTCCGACTCGTCGGCTATACACTTTCTCAACTGCGACACATGGAAAGTGTCGTGAATCTGACCCAACTCCGTAGGTAGATCCAAACGTAGGCTACCCAACCTACCCTCGCGATTATGCTGAAAGGTCCAATACATCGAGTCCCCAACTTGCTCCACTTCATGAATTAGATCACTCCTTTCCAAGGAGAGACCTTTAAGAGTACGAGGTCACCGACTTGAAACTCGAGCTCGGACGGACGCCTGTCCGCATAACTCTTATGGTGACTCTGAGCGGTCAACAACCTCTGCCTGACCTGCTGTATTTGCTCAGTCGTCTAAAGCATGATCTACGTACTGCCCATTACACATTGCCCCACCTCTCCCCAGCAAATGAAGGCCCGACATCTCCTCCAATACAACAGCTCAAAGGGTGGCATACCAATGCTCGAATGATGGCTGTTGTTGTACGGAAACTTCGACAAGGGTAACTATGTGTCCCAACTTCCGCCAAAATCCAAAACACATGCTCGGAGCATATCCTCGAGTTTCTGAATCGTCCGCTCACTCTGACCGTCCGTCTGTGGGTGGTATGTTGTACTAAAATGTAGCCTTGTACCCAACTCCTCGTAAAACTTCTTCCAAAATCTGGAAGTAAATCGTACGTCTTGATCTGAAACCAATCGACATCGGAACCCCATGCCACGATACCACCTCCCTCCCATACAACTTTGTCAACCTCTCAGCAGAAGAGCTCTCACTAATAGCAAGAAAATGAGCGCTCTTCGTCAACCTATCCACAATCACCCAAATTGCATCGACTCCCCTTGCAGTCCTTGGCAATTTGGTGATAAAATCCATGGTAATCTGTTCCCACTTCCACTCGGGAATCTCCAGCGGCTGCAGCTTACCATGCGGACGCTGGTGCTCGGCGTTAACCTGGCGACAAGTTAGGCACCTCTTAATGAACCATGCAACATCCATTTTCATACAAGGCCACCAATACTCCTTCTTTAGGTCCAGATACATCTTAGTGGCCCCGGGATGGATTGAGAACTTCGATCGATGTGCCTCTTCCATCAAAATGGTACGCGTCCCGCCCACAAACAGTACCCAAATCCGACCTTGAAATGTCATAAGTCCCCGACTATCGATAACGAACTCCGATACCTGCCCGACAACTCGCTCCCTCTTTTAGTTTTCTGTTCTCATAGCCTCAGCCTGGGCCCCTCGGATGGTGTCTAATACCGGAGTCATCACTGTCAACCTCATACAAACGTCTCGAATCGGGGTGCTCTCCGCCCTACGGCTCAAAGCATCGGCTACGACATTAGCCTTGCCCGGGTGGTACAGGATCTCACAATCATAATCCTTCACCACATCCAACCATCTCCTCTGGCGCATATTCAGGTTGGGCTGATCCATCAAGTACTTCAGACTCTTGTGGTCCGTGTATATGGTACACCGAACCCCATATAGATAGTGACGCCAGATCTTGAGGGCAAATACCACAACCCCCAGCTCCAGATCGTGGGTGGGGTATCTCGACTCATGAGGCTTCAGTTGCCTCGATGCATACGCTATCACGTGTCCCCTTTGCATAAGCACTACCCCTAACTCAGATATTGATGCATCACAGTATACCACAAAATCCTCCATCCCTTCCGGAAGTGCGAGCACCGGGGCTTCGCACAACTTCTAGCGAAGTGTCTCAAATGAGGACTGCTGCTCCGGACCCCATGAAAATGCAACACCCTTCCGGGTCATCTTGGTAAGTGGCACGATGATCTTGGAGAAATCCCTAATGAACCTCCGATAATAGCCAGCCAATCCCAGAAAGCTCCTGATCTCAGTGGGTGATCTCGGCACCTCCCATCTCATCACCGCCTCGATCTTGGCCGGATCAACCAATACCCCTTTCTGGTTAACAAGATGCCCTAGGAACTGGACCTTTGATAACCAGAAATTACACTTGGAGAATTTGGCATACACCCTCTCCGAACTCAGAACTCCAAAGATCTCCCTCAAATGCTCCTCATGCTGCTCTCTAGACCTCGAATATACCAAAATATCATCAATGAATACGATCACCGATCCTCGGTAATGGATACCGGTTCTTGACCGTCAACTTGTTCAACTCCCAGTAATCAATACACATCCGGTGTGAACCATCCTTCTTCTTGAAAAAAAAAGGATCGACGCTCCCCAAGGTGAGCTACTCGGTCAAATAAACCCCTTCCCCAACAGCTCCTGAAGCTGCGAGGATAACTCCTGCATCTCTAGCGGCGCGAGGCGATAAGGCATCTTGGCGATAGGTGCTGCTCCCGGAACCAAATCGATATGGAACTCCACTTGTCTTTCTGGAGGCACGCCCGACAGTTCCTCGGGAAAAACATCCGGAAACTCGCACACTATCGGGACCTTGTCAATCGAGCTTGGCCTCCCCGCGACCACTCGTGTGTCCATCACATAGGCTATGAATCCACTACAGCCTTGCTGCAAACTCTATCTCGCCCAGGCAGCAGAACAAAACGCTGAACCACACCGGGTCCCTTCGCTATACACATTAAGCACTCCCCCACTAGGGTCTCGTATGGTCACCAGCTGTCTCTCGCAGTCAATAACCGCTGCAAACTTACTCAACCAGTCCATGCCCACGATGACAGAGACATCTCCCATCGCGATAGGAACTAGATCAATTGGGAACTTGACGCCAAAAATATCGAGCACACATCCTCGAATCACCTCGGTGGCATACACCACTTTCTCATCAGCTATGGAAACCCTCAGGGGTTGACTCATCACCTCCCGACTAATACTGATGTGCTGACTAAAAGCCAAAGATACAAAAGACCGACTCGCACCCGAGTCAAACAATAACAAGCCGGGTACAGAATTCACAAGAAAAGTACCTACGCATATCATAATATAAGCACGATATCTCAACATGAAAGTAAATACACGAAAGAATACATACCAGCCACGACATCGAGCGCCGCGCGGACCTCCTCCGCAGTCAACCGAAAAGCTCTCCCACGAGTCTTCGGAGCCTCGGCCTTTGCCGGTCGAAACTCGGTAACCCTAGCCGCAGGCGCAGATCCCTGTGCTGATCCCTGATGTAGTTGAGGACACTCGGCCTTCTGATGGCCGGTCTAGTTGCAATGGAAGCAAACCATAAATCCCTTGGGGTAATCCCTAGCGATATGCCCCTCCTTGCCACATTTGTAGCAAGCACCCGATCGACAGGCCCCCTCATGACCCTTTCCGCACTTCCCGCAAGTGCGGCCCTTCTGGCCTCCCGTCCTCGAATCGGCAGACTTGGTCCGCTTGGCTGCCGGCTGAGACTGAGCCGGCCGCCGATCCATCCTGTGAGACTCGGCCTCCTCCCTGGCCTAAGTCTCCTACTCAATCTCCCTCTTCCGGGCATTTTCCTGGAGCTCAGCAAATGTCTGGTACGTCGAGTTCGACACGAACTCCCGAATGTCCCTCCTCAAAATACCCAAATACTTTCTCATCCGTGCTTGCTCAGTAGACACCTGCTCGGGGCAGAACATCGCCCTCTCATCAAACTTCCGGGTGACCATAATAATCGAATCATTACGCTGCTTGAGGGTCAAGAACTCCTGAATCAACCGTTCCCTCTCCACCGGGGGAACATATTTATCTCTGAACATGATGGTGAACCTCTCCTAGGTCACTGCTGAAATATCTGCAAGAGTGAAGTTCACTATCACGAACTTCCACCAATCCTTCGCCCCTAGGCGAAGCTGGTTCAAAGCGAACCGTACCCTCAGATGGTCTGTACATGAACACGTATAGAAGCATCCCTCAATGTCAGAAATCCATCTCATCGTAGCGATCAGATCCTGTGTCCCATCAAACCCGGGTGGCTTCATGTTGCTGAACTCCCGGCACAACAACGAGTCACCCCCCTGAGGTCTGGCAGCAGCCACAGCTGCTGTAGCTACAGCGGCTGCGGCCTCAGTCACCGCGGCGTACCGCTCATCAAAAGTCTCCAATGATGTGGTCTTGATAGACCCAAACATCTTCGGAATCTTGGCCCTGATTGCCGCAGCCACCTCATCGTTGATCATCTGACGAAGCTCCTCGTCACTCACATCGCTCGCCCCAGGTCTATGGCATGTCCCAACCATGATGCCTCTGAAATACAACATAAAAATATTAGAGACTCGATCGAGCATACTCGCACTCGATAACGCAACCCTAATCGGCCTCCGATACCCAAAGGATTCTTACTTGGGCTGCCCACTGATCCGGTGTCTTCAGTAGTACGGGCCCTATACTACTGATTACACCGCATCAGCATTCACCCCAAGTCCTCCTCCCTGGATCCTGGAACGCAAGTACTCTATTTACGCTATGCATTGGCTACTTACTCACTCTCAAGGCATCTCATAGCAGTAGGATTCTCCTAGACTAAGTCATCATAAATCAGGCCACTCTAGTCCTAATCTGAATACCTAGTCTACTCTAGCATGCATAACATATCATAGCATATCTCATAACACATATTGTAAGGGTATTTTGCGGATTTTACCGTTCGGGCGCTGGCTGACCGTACACACTGCTCCTTCTTTGGTTATCTCAAAACCTCTTATAAAATTTTATGCTTTTATTATTGGAATTTTTTTCTCAAATCCTCGGTTTGAGTTCAGTTACGCCCGAAGGTGCACCCGAATCCCTCAAACCAAGGCTCTGATACCAACTTGTAACAATGTAAATTTTCAAAACAAATTTTCATTTTTTGAACAACATAAACCATCAATTTAATATTCTCAAAATCTCATGTTTAGCAAATGTTATCATAATAAAAATACATCCCAAGATCATAAAATAAATCTTCCGCCAGTGTGTACAGATCATGCCTGCGCCTTCCCACGGTCCTCGCTCGTACCTGAAACACATAACACAACAACTGTAAGCATAATGCTTAGTGAGTTCCCCAATATACCACTTACACACATACGCCCTTCCAAGCCATGACCTTCCGGTCCATGTGTCTCAGTGGACTTCTGTCCCAACCCGGTAAACCTTCCGGTGCTACCCGTGTCGACCTTCCGGTCCATGACTCCCTGACCTTCCGGTCCACATCATAATGCCTTCCGGTCCATAACGTAATGCCTTCCGGCCCATAACAAGCATAACATACATAACACATACAAAACGGTTAACTAATCACATACAATGCATACATCTTATAGCATATCCGACCTTCCGGTCAGACATAGGTACCCTTTCAGGTACAGTATAGTGAGAAGACTCACCTCGTAGGATGTCTAGAATCTCACATGCTCGATATCTCTGAATCTCGAAACGACGACCCAACCCCGCCTATTCACAACGAATAGTCATTCTAATTAATATAGGCTTCCAAGACTAAGCTACACCCTTTTTCACAATTCTACAGAGGGGTAAATGACCATTTCACTCCTCCTTGACTCAAAAGTCCACATGTTGACCAAAACCCTAAAAGTCAACAACAAGTAGTATGCGGGGCGTACCAGCTCCTGTACGCGGGGCGTACTCTTGCATTCCAGAAACAGGGAATGCGTCCCACTACTCGGCGTGTACTGGGATTATGTCTAGCGTACATCCCAGTTTCTCACATCCTTCTTCTAATGTCTTAACCGATTAAGACACAACCCCATATTCCAGATCTGGCTGAAATAATACCTCTTAGTCCATAAAGTCAAAACTTTTAATCCTTGGCATGGCTAAAAGGTTCCCTACACCTTCTAACACCTTTCCTTTCCCCTCCAAGATTCTAGATCTCATGCATAGCTCAATATCCACGTCCAAGATTGCATTTTTATGAACATACAACTCATATTGTCTTGGAATATGATAAATCTAGGCCAATGGAGACTACTTGCTCATAAAGTCTCCATCTTGGGACCAAAAACCCTAGAAAATGGTCCAAGAAGCACACCATATAAACTACAAGGCAAGATCTGAACTTTTTACCTCAGGCAGAAGCTCCAACCTTTGTAGTCCTCAGATCTACACTTGTCCACCAACTTCTAGCCTCCACAATGGACTCCTCTTCTCTTTTACTACCTTGAAATGACACTTTGAAGCTTAGAACACTCACACCCAAGCTAAAAACGAAGGAATTGTTCTCTTAGGGTTTCTTTCTGAAAGATGGTGATTAAGGGACAAGACCATCTCATTCCTTTTATAGCCTTCAAGTCATATTAGGGTTTTGAGTCTGGGCCGGTTACGCCCGGCGTAACCTTAAGTATGCCCAGCGTACCCGGATGGCACTGCGTATAAAATAAGCGCGCGAGTACGCGCAGCGTACTCTTTGTACGCCCAGCGTACTTACTCAACACAAAGGACCAATGTTATAGTCACCTATTCGACGTGCCGATTAACCACACATGCTCCATCGAACCATGACAAACATCGAGTGACCTTTTTCCACCTTTGCTTAGAACCCACTTAGTGTGCCGGTTAATCACACACGCTCTACTAACGTCTTAGCAAGGGTACAAAATGTAATTTCATGGAATTGCAACAAATTCACATTTGCCTAAAGTAACTAAGATTGGGAATTTTGTAAAATCATTTTGTTACTTTATTATTCATTATACTTTCAATGAGGAAAGGGTTTTCCCTATCCTACCCGTTCGGCTAACAACCCTCCACCAATTAAGGAAGCGGTGGGTGGGAGTGGACACCCATTAAATGACAATTTTGTAGGTCATAACCTTATACCCCTTTATATATATATATATATATATATATATATATATATATATATATATATATATATATATATATATATATATATATATATATATATATATATATAAATCTTATAATAAATAAAGTATAAGATTGAATTTTAAACTTGTAAAATTCTAGGGTTAAAATTTAAATAATTCAAATTAAAACTTTTAATCAAAAATTTAAATTTCAAAACTTGAGGGCAAGTTTTGAACTTTTCAAAACACATAGGATCAAATAGAAAATAATTTAAATCATACAATTAATTTAATTATTATCTGAATTTGACCTATTTCATTTTATTCACAAGATAATTCATCGAATAAATTAAATAACCAGAATTTATCATATAAGGAATTAATTATTCAATTAATTGGTAATTATCTTTTGGTTTGGTAAGGATAATCATGTAATAACATTAACATTCGGATTTTATCAGTTAAAAACAATTTTGGCAATTATCCTTCAGTAAAACAACAAGAAATCCCAAAAATCCCTCTGTCTGACTCCCTGACTCGCCGAGTCACTAACTAGACTCGCCGAGTTGGGCTGAATCGCCAAGTGCAGCTAGTGACTCGCCGAATCAGGTCGGGCAGAGGGTAGAAAAATGATTTTCAGTTAGGATGAACATACAAGGCATCAATACAACAGAAACCAATTAAGGATCTGATACCACTGATGGATTTTACTCAAAAGAAACATCCTATGTGCTCTTGCAAACCCTAAAACTTGTATCTAGGGTTCTCTATTGTACATACAATTCATCCAAGACTTATGAACCATAGATCTAGCATACATATTAGGAAATTATCATAAGAAAACAGATCTAGATGAGTACCTCTTCAACAATGGCTTGAATCTTCTTGTCTTGGAGCTTAGAGTCACAAATGTCACTTCTCTAATGGCTTACAAACACTACACAAGCAAGAGGATTCATATTTGAGAGAAGGAAGAGGCACAATTTCGGCTATGAATTCTCTAGGGATTCAAGTGGCTGAAAATTCGATGCCTTGGGGTCTTATTTATACTGGTGTTGCTAGGGTTTCAACCAAAACCCTAATGGACAACTTAGGCCTTAAGCAATCCAAGGAAGCTTCTGGAATAGGGTCCTTATGGCCGAAATTAGGGTGGACACATCCCTAATTTCGTTTATGCCTAGTCTATGAGGCTCCTCAGCCCAATGTTCAACTATCACACATTTGACAATTTAAGCCCTCTTTATTTAATTAATGTCTTTTAGTCACAGGATTAGTTACTAATTAATTCCTGTCTAATATTAATTAAACTATATAATTTCTCCTTTAATATATTATTCATATAATATATTAATAAACCATAATAACCAATATCTCTACACAAATCACCCTATCAAGTTGCTTTGGTGAAGACAACCCAAAAGGACCATGCACAACCAGGTCAAGTACTTACCAAATATAGTTACGGGCTTAGACACTAATCCAACATAATGTACCAAAAAAAACTTTAAGGTCCAAATGTAACATCCCGGAATTTCAAAAGGAAAAAGTGCAAGTTCAAAGGAGGGACTCCACGAGCAGGCACACTTACTTACGGAGTCGGAGCGAGATTTTGTCACTAATTAAGTGACCAACTCGCTGAGTCAGAAGCTTGGACTCGATGAGTTGGTGCTGAAGGGAGAAACCCCTAATTCTGAGGGTTTTTCCCTATATAAAGTGTGTTATGTCCCTTCGTCTGCCTCCATATCATCATTGAGAGCCTACAAACCCTAGAAATCGAGTGGAACTCCATTGATAGAGAAATTGGAGCTTTGAAGGGGAAATGCTTGCTAGTATCCTGGTAGATAGGATAGTGATATGCATATATGCTTGTTAGCTTATCCCTAGAGAAAGGGAAAGTTTAGTGATGGTTAGTTCTGTTAGATCAGCACTCTAGTAGTTGAGTAGTGGTTATGAGTACAGACCGATATTTTGGTCTTGTCTTATGTGCGCTAGGTTGAGGTTACCGGCGAGTTGTGTATGTTGAGCAATAGCAGAGGGTATTCCATCCCGGCAGGATGATAGGGCCCTAGTATGTTGGTTCTGTAGAATTTTATGTGGTTGCCTGTTATGTAGGCATTCCAACCCGATGGTTGAGGGGCCTGGGGTATTCCATCCTGAGGGATGATTGGACCCATAGTAATAGTTATTATATGTATAGGAAGTGGGGCATTCCAACCTGATGGTTGTGGCCCAGGAGTATTCCATCTCGGTAGGATGATTGGACTCGTAGTATGTTGGCATTCCAACCCGATGGTTGAGGGGCCTGGGGTATTCCATCTTGCGAGATGATTGGACCCATAGTAGTTATTGTTGTGTGTATAGGAGGGTGGGCATTCCAACCCGATGGTTGTGGGCCGAGAGTATTCCATCTCGGTAGGATGATTGGACTCGTAGTATGTTGGCATTCCAACCCGATGGTTGAGGGGCCTAGGGTATTCCATCCCGAGGGATGATTGGACCCATAGTATGTTGTTCTTTGCTGTATACGTATGTTTATGTGTGTATCGGTACCTTGGGGGAACTCATTAACCTTTCGGGCTTACAGTTGTGGTTTATTGTTTCAGGTACTTCAGGTGATCGTGGCAAGGCGAAGACGTGATCATACCGCTCCTCATGTTTTATGTTTTATGATATGGTTCTGGGAAATACTCTGATGTTTAAACTATTTTGAAAACAAGTTGTAGTAATTTAATGATGTTTGAATGAAATGAAATGTTTTAAATTGGCTCAAATTTTATGGTCGTTACAAGTTGGTATTAGAACCTTGGTTTGAGTGAATTGGAGGAACATTCGTGTGAATCCAGTCTCAAATCAAGGAGAGATTTTCAAAAAGGATTTTCAAATGGCTTTCAAAATAAGAAAAAAAAAAAAAAGAGGACGCAGAGGGTACGATCAACCAGAGCCAGTAAGTTACCCAAAATTACCATACAAGTAATTTTTTTATGTGATATGTTAGAACAACATGCTAGTACTAGGCTAGGGATCTTCAGCAATTGCATGATAAAATTGCCTGATTACATGATGCCTGCTAGCCTAGGGTTTCCTTTGTATGAAATTGACATCATTACTGTAGATGTTTAGTGTATGCATCACGGTTATACATAATTAAGATCTTATAGCATGGGAATGTTTTATTTGGCCTTATGTTTCGTTCTTGTTTGATTGGGAGCTTAGGGTAGAATTGAATATTCGAAAGTCTATAGGGTCCAACATTATGTATGATTAGCATATACTAGTGTTGCAGGGGTTGGTGGAAGTTTCATGGTTGGGTGACTTGTGGGACCGGTAGGTCAGTATGAGATATTCAATATTCCTCTAGGGTTGAGGATTGAGTGCTTGCTATGTATGTTTGTGCTTAGGGCATTGTGGTGATACTTGAGACAAATATGGGTAGGCGTGGAAGGTAGTATGGGCCCATACTACTGAAAGCACAGGACCCATACGTATGTCAAGGAAGTCACAACCCCTAGGTTGTTTGGTTAGAGGTTAGTTCACGGTGGTTATGCGAAGTATCTGAGGATCTTATTGGTGCTTGTCATTTAGTATGGCGATTACGAGGCGTATCGGGGAAGGATCCGGTTCGGGATCGGGACCAGGAGAGGGTGGTCAGGATGGCTTAGCACCGCCCGAGGTCGTTGGTTAAATGAGTACGAATGAGTTGGATGCTAGGATTTGTGAGATCCTACATGATGAGGTTGCTGTTATGTTCTGGGCTGAGTTGCCAGAACTGTTTGGGTCGATCAAGACCACCATGGTCGAGTATTTTGATGAGCGTTATGCGGCTCTCACAGAGACAGCGGCTGCGGCAGCCGTAGCGGCTGTAGCAACGGCAGGGGGAGGAGCCAGTCGAGGCTTTTAGTATCGGGACTTCGATAATACGAAGTCCCCTACTTTTGATGGGGTTCAACATCCGATCATTGCTATGTGATGGTTGTCAGATGTGGAGGGATGTTTCTTCACATGTTCATGCCCTGCTAATCAGAGGGTGGGGTGTGCCCTGAACCTGTTGAGGCTCGGGGCGAAGGATTGGTGGAGGTTGACCATGGGATCGTATTCTGACGCGTAGAGGGCTGCAGTTTCTTGGGATCAGTTTCGAGATATGTTCAATACTCGTTATGTTCCGCGGGTGGAGCGGGAGAGATTGGCTCAGGAGTTTTTGGAGTTGAAGTAGGATTCTGAGTCGGTGACAGAGATCACCAAGATGTTTACTGAGAGGGCGATGCTTTGCCCGGAGTTTTCTTCGGAGCAAGCTCAGATGTCCCGATATCTGAGCATGCTCAAGACAGACATTCGACAGTTTGTGTCTACTCAGAGATATGATACCTTATTGGAGTTGCAGGAGGCCGCCAGGCGGCGCAAGTTAGAGATCGAGCTCCAACTAAGGTAGCAGAGGCAGGCCTCGGTGCAGTCGCAGCCTGCACCGAAGCGGATGAGGGCCGATGATTATAGCCAGGGAGGTCCAAGGAGTCACACTTGCGGGAAGTGCGGTAAGGTGCACGAGGGAAGTTTTCGTTCTTCTTCAGGGTGCCACAAGTGTGGCAAGGAAGGCCACATAGCCAGGGATTACAGGCAGTCAACTCCAGCGGCAGGAGTCCGACTTTGTTTTCATTGTGATCAGGTGGGCCATATGAAGGCCTAGTGTCCTCTGCCGGCTGCTAGGTCAGTGTAGGCCCCAACGCCAGCCACTTTGAGACTTACTGACGGAAGTCAAGGTCGAGGAGAGCCTCCAAAGGCTCCAGGACGTGCTTATCAGCTTGTGACTAAGGAGACCAGGTCAGCGCCAGAAGTGTCAACCAGTATGTTTTATGCCTTATCTTATCTATTTTATGATTATGTGTTGTTGCTTCTTGCATGGGATATAAAGTATTGTATGTGTTAGAGGAGAGTTGGTATTGAGGGTTATTAGAGGGTTATCATCCGGTGTGGATGCGTGAGAAGGGGGGTCGTGATTCGGGAATTTGGAAGCTTTCAGCAGGAACTTAGGTTCTTTGAGGTTCGGTGTACTGGTTTGCTTAGATTGAGCAGTGTGTTAGCTTCGCCGCCAGGGATGGTGGTTAGTGCTCCAAGTGGGGGAGAATTTGAAATTTTCGGATGAGCCGTTAGTTGTGGAATCATGCCTGACGCGATTTAAATGTTGGTTATTGGAGTGGTGCAATGAGGCGGTCCAGCTATAGTAAGGGCTTGGCATGTATCGTAGATCTTGGAGCAAGTAGGGAGGATGCTGCTATGTGATAGCGGCTGGTGGGGGTTGTCCCCGAATGGTGGAACTACTGAAGAAGTGCAACAATCTATGTATGGATTGCTGGTCATGTGATCAGTCTCGGGGTACGTATGCATGTTATGAGCTAGCAGTGTGGGCCGCTAAGGGGTGATGTATAGTGAGGTTCTATCGTTATGGCAATGCGGATGATGCGTAAGTATGTTTTTAGTCTCCTTGGAAGAGGAGGAGGATAGTGGTTCCATATTCGAGGTTCGGATAGAGGAAATTGAGATGGCAGGTCGATAGACCCGTGAGTGGTCTGGACTGGTATTGAGGATTGTGTAAGGAAATTCCAATAGAAGGTTGAGGACCTAGAGATAGTGATGAGAAGTGGTGCGTGGGTTACGCTCAGTTGTGTCGAACTGAAGGGTTCGAGGGTGACTCAAGGACAAGTCCCTTGGTTCCGAGTGTGGTTGTAGGGTTGAGTTATGTGTTTGGAGGTATTCCAATATGGGGTATTCCATCATGAGGATGAACGGACCATATGATTGATTGGACCTGGTGCGTTTGGCATTCCAACCTGAGGGTTGATTAAGCCAAACATACATGAGGATGCGAGGGTATACCATCTTGGGGATGACTGGACCCGTTATTGGTGTGCCTAGTATTCCAGCCCGAGGCTGATTGGGCCAGGTACGAGTGGTTACACGATACGTTAGGATGATGGGTTATGGGAGCTGAAGGATGCAGTATCCTGTCAGCGCGTAAGATATAGAATTAGAAGGGAAATCAGGGTTTGTTCTAGGATTGGAAGTTATCTGGGTTTTCGCCAATTTTGGGCGAAGAGAGATGGATCAGTGTCTCAGCAAAGCTCAGTAGGTGATTATAGTATCTAGCGTTCGCAGGACACGAAGGCGTGTTCCTGATATGAATAGATGGTATCATTGGGTGATACGTGGTTGATAGGTTGTGCTACTAAGTTGAAGGGCCAATGGTCGGCTTGGAGTAGTGGCAAGGATGCCATGCGAGAATGATTCATTTTAAGAGAAAAGCAGTAGTAGGGTTGCAAGAACCTGCATTAATAGAGAATTTGGAGTCTGCAGTGCCAAGGGTTTGTTTTGAAGTGTATGTTACAGCAAGCTTCAAGCACGAAGCCTAATTTAAGTGTGGGAGAGTTGTAACATCCCGGAATTTAAAAAGGCAAAAGTCCAAGTTCAAAGAAGGGACTCAACGAGTAGGCACGCTTACTCGCTGATTCGGAGCGAGATTTTGTCATGAATTAAGTGACCAACTCGCCGAGTCGGAAGGTTAGACTCGATGAGTTGGTGCTGAAGGGAGCGAACCCTAATCCCGGGGGTTGTGCCCTATATAAAGTGTGTTATGTCCCTTCCTCTGCCTCCATACAAACCCTAGAAATTGAGTGGAAGTCCATTGATAGAGAAATTAGATCTTTGGAGGGGAAATCTTGAAAAGGGAACTTGAAGACCAAGGGGATTACAGTATGGGAGTGGTATAGATCCAAGATCTACTTCAGTGGGAGCTTTCATTTGAGGTAATAATCTGTTGCTTGGGCTATTGTGCTTCAAGATTTATTGTTATTGGAGATTTGGGACATTTTTGGGGATGAATGAGACCTATTTTGAGTTTGGAGTTAGATCTGAGGTTGCTACCTCAGATCTAGGCAGGTAATGGTCTAGAATGTCATAAAGTTTCAGTCTTTGAATGATTAGTGAAGCCCCTTTGACATAACCCTAGCTATTGTGTGTTTTGGGCCTATATCTTTTTGCTTTCATGTAAAGTTTGCAACTTTACATGTGAGGCATGCTCTAGGAGATTGGATCTACAATTTGGAGCCCCTGTATGGCTCGAATAGCCTCTAAATGGATTGAGAACTGGAGATACTCGGCGAGTCACATGGGTGTACTCGACGAGTTGTATGAATATGTGCATGGACTCAGCGAGTTGGAAGAGCAACTCGGCGAGTATGTTGAAGATTACGTTGGACTCGGCGAGTCTGGTCGCGGAACCCCAACCTCTTTTGGGTTAAGCCTTGAATCAGTGAGTCTTGGGGTGACTCGGCGAGTTGAGTCATGTTCTAATAGTTTTTAGGGCATAAGGACTCGACGAGTCGACGGGTCGACTCGGCGAGTAGAGTCAATCAGGGAGTTGACATTGGCTTGGACTTTGACTTTGACTTTGAGGGTGTTATGGTAATTGGTTATTGATGTCAATGGTCCATGGATGGTGATAGGTGTTGGAGTTTGGAGCAGTGCTTCGGGTGCGTGTTTTCGTGGTTTGGTTCTTCATTCAGGTGAGTTATCCTCAATGTACCAAGGGTCTAAGGCACCAAGGCCGGCCCTTTGATTTGTTGTTTAGAGTTGTTTATGTTTATGTGATGAAATGCTTGCTAGTATCCTGGTACATAGGATAGTGATATGCGGATATGCTTGTTAGCTTAGCCCTAGAGAAAGGGACAGTTTAGTAATGGTTAGTTCTGTTGGATCAGCACTCTCGTAGTTGAGTAGTGGTTATGAGTACAGACCGGTATTTTTGTCTTGTATTATGTGCGCTAGTTGGAGGTTACTGGCGGGTTATGTATGTTGAGAAATAGTAGAGGGTATTCCATCCCGGGAGGATGATAGGGCCCTAGTATGTTGGTTCTGTAGAATGTTATGTGGTTGCTTGTTATGTGTATATGTTTGCTAGAGTAGTTGGCATTCCCACCCGATGGTTGTGGGCCATGAGTATTCTATCCCGGTAGGATGATTTGACTCATAATAGGTTGGCATTCCAACCCGATGGTTGAGGGGCCTGGGGTATTCCATCCCGAGGGATGATTGGACCCAAAATAATAGTTATTATATGTATAGGAAGTAGGGCATTCCAACCCGATGGTTGTGGGCCAGGAGTATTCCATCCCAGTAGGATGATTGAACTCGTAGTATGTTGGCATTCCAACCCGATGGTTTGAGGGGCCTGGGGTATTCCATCTTGCGAGATGATTGGACCCATAGTAGTTATTGTTGTGTGTATAGGAGGGTGGGCATTCCAACCCGATGGTTGTGAGCCGAGAGTATTCCATCCAGGTAGGATGATTGGACACGTAGTATGTTGGCATTCCAACCCGATGGTTGAGGGGCCTGGGGTATTCCATCCCGAGGGATGATTGGACCCATAGTATGTTGTTCTTTGTTGTATACGTATGTTTATGTGTGTATCGGTACCGTGGGGGAACTCACTAAGCTTTCAGGCTTACAGTTGTGGTTTATTGTTTCAGGTACTTCAGGAGATCGTGGCAACGCGAAGGCGTGATCGTACCGCTCCTCATGTTTTATGTTTTATGATATGGTTATGAGAAGTACTCTGATGTTTAAACTATTTTGAAAACAAGTTGTAGTAATTTAATGATGTTTTTAAATGAAATGAAATGTTTTAAATTGGCTCAAATTTTATTATCGTTACACCAAATTCGCCAAATTATGACAAGTTTCATGTGTTATAGTGACATTATCCCAATTCTAATCACTTTGATTGAATCCTTTTCAATGAATGACACATGCTTAGTTGTTTTAGTCTGCTCTTCTTAATTTAAGCTATATATCATGGGGGTTTGGCATCATATATCAAGACTCCAAGAGAACTGTAAGCAAATTCAAACACAAGAAAATATGTTTTCTTAATTAATTAAGGGGTATATTTGAAAATTAATTTTTTTTAAATAACTAGTCTAAATAGTTTTTGAAAACCCTAGCTTATAAGCTACTTTTTGACTTGCCAAACATGACAACTTAAAAAAGATCAAAAAATAAACTAGTTTATCAGCTAGCTGTGGTGTGCCAAACAGAGCCTTAATCATTAAGACTTTGATTATTATTAATCTTTTTTTGTAATAATGACAAAAAAATTGTTATGTAACATTTCAATTGAAATCGTAGTTGTGGTGAATGGATGACTAAAATGAAAAGATGAAATAATGAAACTATCTAACTAGATACCAATATAAATTGTAAAAGAGTTAGATAAAATGATAAAACTATTAAAAATAGGGGCCTAATATGGAAAAAATTAAAACCTTATTACCTCTCTTTAAACTATTATAACAACCATATTGGTGTAATACGTATAAAAAAACGTTAGGGACCTAATGTGAACAAAATTAAAACTTGATTACCTTTTTTTAAATGGTTATAACAACCATATTGGACTAATATGTACCCAAAAAAAACCTTAAGGACCTAATGTGGACAAAAATAAAACTTTATTATCCTCCTAGGTCATTAAACCTATGATTAGCTGTATCCACATATTATATGGATTTAATTAAAAAAAATTAAATATGAAGTTCTAAATATCTAAGAGTTTTAGATTTATAAGAAAATAAAAAATAAATAATGAATTATTAAAATTTAAATGTCATTTTTACATTTTAAATTTTAACAAATAATTTAGATAAATAAACAAAGGAAACTAATGGAGTTTTAATTTAGGAATTTTTAAATTATAAGGCAACTTTATTAATGAAATTGATATCTATTTATTATTACATTTATTGAAATTATTATAGTTAAATACTATGTGGAATTAATAAAATAGAAAAAACCATAAAATAACATGTAGAAAAAATAATAATTTAAATAACCACAAAATGAAATTTGGAAAAATAAATGAGAATGTGACACATGACAAACATCTTTATTTGTTAGGGTTGATATACAAACAAACACACGCACACACACACACACGATATTCAGAGCGTGTTCGGCAAAACTAGCTGGTAGCAGGTAGCTTGTAGTTTGTAGCGTTTTGTTAAACGCTACATGAAGTAGCTTTTAGATTTGGAGCGTTTTGTTTAAGCTAAACACTAGAAGCTTGTAGTGCCAAATAAGGTTTTCTATTCAAAACGGAGCATTTTTCAAATGCTAGAAACTAGGGGTGAGCATATTAATCGAAAATCTGAACCATAACCAAATTAAAAATATATAACAGAACCATTACTAAAAGATATGGTGCGGCTTCTAATTTTGATTAACCGGATACATATAGTTTTGTCTTTTGAAGTCTTTATTCCTCAACTTTGACATTAATTATTTTTGTTTTTGATATATAATACTTGATACAAAATATATGAGTAGACTGTATTTTAAATGTCTTTTCATTGTTATAAGTTTCATAAAATAATTTATAACACAATAAAAATATTTAAGGTAAAAGTTGAAGAATAAAGACTTTAAAAGTAAAAAATGGATAACAAATATGGGACATAGTTGGTATATTGTATGCAACTATATTAAGAATTTGAAATTTAAAGGGAAATTATCTGGAATTAGATATGATAAGTAATCTTTTGTCAATATAATTATATATACACAATCATTCACTTTTTATAGCAATGGACTTTATGTTTTTCAATTTTTATAGAAAAGTATTTTTATTTTTACATCATCTTGGACCATTATGGTTAACTGATAATAACCATTAACCAACTAAATTCGTTAACCAAAACCAATATTAACAGCTACCCAATGGTTATTAAAATACATTAACCAATTGTAATAGTTATGGTTCGGTTTTAACCAATAACCAAAGCAAACCACCCCCTACACACCCATACTAGAAACTAGAAGCTCCCAAACGCTCCGTTTTTCTTCTTCTACTGTCATCTTCAATGTCGATTTCTCAAGATAGCACGTTCTCTATGAACACACTCCTCCACATGATCCTTATCAAGCTATGTTCCACAAACTATCTCTCTTATCATAAATTATCGGATCACAATAATCGAACCTCATAAGCACCACCGGCTACCATCACTGTAGACGGAAAAGATGTTTCCAATCCTGCCTATTCCACTTGGTTTGACCTTGATCAAAAAGCTATCATCATCCTTAACTCCTCTCTTACTGAATAGGCAATGACTAAAGTTCTAGGGCTTATAACAACTCGATACATATGGGTTACATTAGAGACTGCTTACAAAAATTCTTCAGTTGTACGAATTCATTCCCTCAGAGACTCTCCCAGACGGATTTCTAAAGGTACCTCTTTTGTATCTGACTATGTTCGAAAATTTAAGAGTATATGTGACAAGCTTGCTGCTATAGGTGTAACTCCCGATGGTTCCAAGGTATTATTCTTTTTAATCATTTATTTAATTATTTTTAATCATGTAAGTTATTGTTGGGCTTAGAGGATTGGGCCATCATGAGTAGGCTTTGTTGAGGTCGTATGCTAGGAGTAAGCCTTGTGTACACGGGGCATAGAAAGATCAAAAAGATCATGGAGTCATGCAGTACACACAACATACAAGGTAGTACACGCAACGTACGTGGCCAGACCCCAAAAACCATAATTTTAGGGTGCCAGCCCTGTATAATGTCATTAAGCCCCATGTGTTAGCTCCCTATCAGCCTCCTCTTTCCAGAAACCCTAAAATGGAGTCTTATCTTCCATTTTTTTAGTGTGTGAGCTTTTGGAGAGCTTTTAGTGTTCATTTTTGTGCATGTTGAAGGAGTTGAAGAAGCTAGAAGTTGCTTAGCCTGAAGAGAGGAGGTCTTGGATCCAAACCCTCTACCCATTTTGCAAGAAGTTTCAGGTATCAAGCTCTTATCTTGATTGCTAGATGCTAAGATCTCCTTTTTGGTTAAATAGTTATGTTTTTAGCCATGGTTTGGTTGAATGTTGGGATTTAGACATCCCAAGGGCTTAATCTTTCAGATCCAACGTCTTCATGGACTCTTTTGACATAAAGGTTCCAACTTTATGGAATCTCGGGGCTTCATGCATCCATTAAGTCCTTCATTAAGTCCTTTTTGAGCTTTAGAGCTTCTTATGGTCATGCAATGACGTAAAGTTAGCAACTTTACGTGGTATCTCAACTTAAAGGGGTCAGATCTACATCCTGGAGCAAGGTCTTAACAGGTTAGGAGATTAATATTGAAGTTGGCAGAATTGGTTGGGTATGATGGGCATACATACCTCTATGCATAGCGTATAAGTTATAGAGCCAATACGATTAGTGTGGAAGCTGAGTACGCCCATGCGTACTCAGTCTGATAGTATTTTATTGTTGGGCTTTCGGTTTGGGCTTCGTTTTGGGCTTATAAGGTTAGGGTTAAGTTGGGTCTTCTGACTTTGGGAGTTTTGGGCTAGGAATATCCTTGGGCCTTGGGCTAAGGCCCATGTGAAAGGATTGGTTCCAAATGGAAATTGGGCCATATTTTGGGCCTTGATGGATTGTTTAACTTTTGGTCCCATTGGATTGAGGTTATGGACTTCATTATTAGACCAAGTTAGGATAGGGGTAAAATGGTCTTTTTACCCCAAATAGAGACGTTTAGTTGTGCTGTAGATCCCAAATGTTAATTAGTTTTTATATGGCAATTGATAGCTTGGGAAGTGGTAGAACCAGCAGTCAAGGATCTTTCATTGCATTCAACTTTCCGAGGTAAGTTTCCTCACTGGGTTTAGCGGGTCGAAGGCAACAATGCTAACCCATGATTATGTTATGTTAGTATGCTAGCTATCTGCATGACTCTTGCGTGTGTTATGAGTTTATATGATTAGTGGGTAGGGCCCGATGTCGAGCGGGACCCGATGATGTTTTGTATGCTATGTATCTTTGTGATTATTGCATGTGTATATGTTTATTTGATATATGTTATAACTTATATGTATGTTAGGTGGGGACCAATCTATTATCAAGCAGGGCCCGATGCTGGATGGGGTCCGATGCCGGGCGGGGCCTGACGACAGGGCGGGGCCCATTATGTGTTTATTGTATGCATGGTATATGGTATGTTGTGGAACTCACTAAGCTTTGTGCTTACGATTTTTATTTGATGTTTCAGGTACTTCTGGTTCCAAGGGGAAGGGCTCGGGTTAACTGCATCGCACACACCATTTGGAATATGTTTGTGGGACATACTCTGATTTTCATGGTGTTTGACATATTTATTCTTCTGGTTGTATGAATAGTATTTTGGAATACAGTTTTTACTTAATGTGCTGATCGTGCGGGATTATCCAGATGTGTTCCCTGAGGATTTGCCAGGGGTACCTCCAGAGAGACAGATGGAGTTCAAGATTGATTTGGCTCCATGTGCAGCTCCGATAGCCAAGGCACCGTATCGGATGGCTCCTCCCGAGATGAAGGAGTCATCTAGACAACCACATGAGCTGTTAGATAAGGGATTTATAAGAGCGATCGGTTCGCCTTGGGGATCCCCAATTTTGTTTGTGAAGAAGAAGGACGGGTCTCATCGGATGTGTATTAACTACCGGAAGTTGAATAAGGTAATGGTGAAGAAGAGTTATCCCCTCCTGAGGATTGATGATCTTTTCGACCAACTTCAGGGTACATCTTGGTTCTTCAAGATAGATTTGCGATCGGCTTATCATTAGATGCGGGTCCGTGATAAGGATGTGCAGAAGATGACTTTCCGGACTCGATATGGTCATTATGAGTTTGTGGTGATGCCTTTTGGGCTCACCAATTCACCAGCCGCGTTCATGGATCTCATGAACCGTGTGTCCAGACTGATGCTGGATCGACCTATGATAGTATTCATCGATAATATTATGGTTTATTCCAAGACCTAGGAGCAGCATAAGGAGCACTTGAGGGAGGTGCTGGAGACTTTGAGGAGGGAGAGACTTTCGCAAAGTTCTCCAAGTGTGAGTTCTGGTTGCACGAGGTGTAGTTTATGAGTACATTAGCAACCAGAAGGGTATTCTAGTCGATCTGGCCAAGGTCAAGGTCGTGATGCAGTGGGAGGTTCCGAAGTCTCCATCTCCGATTCAGATCTTTCTTGTCTTGGCTGGGTATTATCGGAGATTCATTTAGGATTTCTCCAAGATCATTGTTCCATTGACCTGACTGACCAAGAAGTCAGTGATTTTTCGCTGGGGGCCTGAGTAGCAGGCAGATTTTGAAACCCTTAGACATCGGTTGTGTGAGGTGTCAATTCTGACCCTACCGGAGGGTGTTGATGACTTTGTGGTTTATTGTGATGCATCGATCACATGTTTGGGGGCAGTATTGATGCAACGTGGTCGCGTGATCTCTTACGCTTCGAGGTAGTTGAAGCCTCATGAGGCGAATTATCTAACGCATGATTTGGAGCTGGCGGCCATTATTTTCGCCCTTAAGATTTGGCGGCATTACCTCTAAGGGGTATGTTGTACCATCTACATAGATCATAAGAGCCTGAGGTACTTGATGGATCAACTGAATCTGAATATGAGGCAACGTCAATGGTTGGATGTGATGAAGGATTATGATTGTGAGATCTTGTACCACCCGAAGAAGGCCAATATGGTGGTCGATGCTCTCACCCATAAGGCAGTTGCGGCTCCGATCAGAGACCTATGTTTGAGGATGACCATGTTCACTTCATTATTGGAGCGGATTCATGAAGCACAGGTTGAGGCTATGAAGGAAGAGCAGAGGAAAAGCGAGTGGATTGTGGGCCAGGCGGCTTCCTTTGATTATGACAGTCATGGATTGTTGACTCTACATCGGAGGGTCTAGGTTCCGTATTGGGGCGTTGCACGCCAAGTTTTGATGGGGGAGGCTCACAAGTCAAGATTCTGCATTTATCACGGGGCGATGAAGATGTATATGGATCTTCGTCTTGATTATTGGTAGCCCTGCATGAAGCAGGATGTAGCATTGTACATGGAATGGTGCTTGACTTGCAGGAAAGTCAAGGCCGAGCATTAGCAACCTCACGACAAGATGCAACCGTTGGAGATTCTCGTATGGAAATGGGAAGACATCACTATGGATTTTATCACGAAGCTTCCTAGGACTGCATGCGGAGTGGATTCTATCTAGGTCATCATGGATCGATTGACCAAGAGCACGCATTTCATTCAATCCAGGAGAGTATTTCTACATAGAAATTGGCCGAGATTTATATCTGGGAGGTGGTGGCACGTCATGGAGTTGGGATACGTTTTAGTTCCAAGTTTTGGAAGTGGTTTCATGATGAGATGGGCACTCGTATCCATTTCAGTACATCATTTCATCCGCAGACCAATGGTCAGTGTGAGTGGACTACTCAGACTCTTGAGGATATAATGCGTGCATGCGTGTTGGATTTTGGTGGGAGTTGGGATACGTATCTTCCGTTAGCAGAATCTTCGTATAACAACAACTATCACGCTAGCATCGATTGACCTCATTTTGAGATGCTCTACGAGAGGAAATGCAAGACCCTGATCTGTTGGGGTGAGGTCGGTCAACGAGTTATGGGGAGTACCGAGGAGGTGCTCAATACCACTTAGCTGATTCAGGATGTTCGGAGCAGGATCCAGACAACTCAGAGTCGGCAGAATAGCTATGCGGCAGGCTTTGGTCAGATTTGGTATTCTAGGTAGGAGACACGGTTCTCCTGAAGGTGTCACCTTGGAAAGATGTCATTCGGTTTAGGAAGCGGGGCAAGCTGGCCGCAGGTATATTGGTCCCTTCAGGGTTTTGGATCGGGTGGGATAGGTTACATATCGTCTTGATCTTCCAGGTGAGCTTAGTCAAATTCATAGCATAAGTCATGTCTCCCAGCTGCAGAAGTGTTTAGCAGATGATTCCGCAGTTTTACCTTTGATGATATTCAGGTGGATGACTGCTTGAATTATATTGAGAGACCGGTGGAAATTTTAGATCGGAAGATGGAACCCTTGAGGAACATGGTTATGGAGTCGGTTAAGGTGCAATGGCTGCACCATAAGGGGTCTGAGTGGAATTAGGAGCCCGAAGAGGAGATGAGGGAGCACTATCTAGATTTTTTGGGACAACAGACTTCGAGGATGAAGTCTTATCCAAGTAGGGAAGAACTGTAACGCCTGATGGTTCCAAGGTATTATTGATTTTAATCATTTATTTAATTATTTTTAATCATGTAAGTTATTTTTGGGCTTAGAGAATTGGGCCATCATGAGTTGGCTTCACCTAGGCCGTACGTTGGGCGTAATCCTGGTGTATGCGGGGTCTAGAAGGATTACAAGGATCGCGAAGCCATGCACGTACATGCAACGTACAAGGTGGTATGTGCAACGTACGTGGCCAGACCCCAAAAAACCTAATTTTACGGTGCAATCCCTATATAATGCATTAAGTCCCATGTGTTGGCCTCCCTATCAGCCTCCGCTGTCTAGAAACAAAAAAATCGAGTCTTATCTTCCGCTGTTGAGTGTGTGAGCTTTTGGTGTTCGTTTTTGTGAATGTTGAAGGAGTTGAAGATGCTAGAAGTTCCTTAGCTTGAAGAGGAGGTCTTGGATCCAAAACCTCTACCCATTTTGCAAGAAGTTTGAGGTATCAAGCTCTTATCTTGATTGATAGATGCTCAAATCTCCTTTTTGGTTAAATAGTTATGTTTTTAGCCATGGTTTGGTTGAATGTTGGGATTTAGACGTCCCAAGGGCTTAATCTTTCAGATCCAAGGTCATCATGGACTCCATTAAGTCCGTTTTGAGCTTTAGAGCTTCTTATGGTCATGCATAGATGTAAAGTTAGCAACTTTATGTGGTATCTCGGCTTAAAGGGGTTAGATCCACATCTTGGAGCAAAGTCTTAACGGGTTAGGAGCTTAATATTGAAGTTGGCGGAATTGGTTGGGTACATTGGGCGTACAAGCTTGTATGCGCAATGGACAAGTCCTTGTGCCAGTACGCTTAGCGTACAAGCCGAGTACGCCTCACATACTCTGTCTGATGGCATTTTGTTGTTGGGCTTTCGGTTTGGTCCTCGTTTTGGGCTTATAAGGTTAGTGTGAAGTTAGGTCTTCTAACTTTGGGAGTTTTGGGCCAGGAATATCTTTGGGCCTTGGGCTAACACCCATGTGAAATGATTAAGCCCAAATGGAAATTGGGCCATATTTTGGGCCTTGATGGATTGTTTAACTTTTGGGCCCATTGGATGAAGGTTATGGATTTCATTATTGGACCAAGTTAGGATAGGGTAAAATGGGTTTTTTTACCCAAAATAGATAGCTTTGGTTATGATGTGGATCCCAAATGTTAATTAGTTTTTATGTGGCAATTGATACCTCAGGGAGCTGTAGGACCAGCAGTTAGGGATCTTTCATTGCATTCAACTTTCCGACGTGAGTTTCTTCACTAGGTTTAGCGGGTCAAAGGCACCAATGCTGACCCATGATTATTTGATGTTAGTATGCTAGCTTTCTGCGTGACTCTTGCACGTGTTATGTGTTTATATGATTACCGGGCAGGTCCCAATGCCGGGCAGAGCCCGATGACGTTTTGTATGCTGTGTATCTTTGTGATTATTGCATGTGTATATGTTTATTTGATATATGTTATATGTATGTTGGGTGTGGACCGATCTATTACTGAGCGGGGCTCGATGTCGGACAGGGTCTGATGCTGGTCGGGGCTCGATGCCGGACAGTGTCCGATGCTAGGCAAGGCCCATTATGTGTTTATTGTATGTATGGTATGTGGTATGTTGGGGAACCCATTAAGCTTTGTGCTTCCAATTTTTATTTTATGTTTCAGGTACTTATGGTTCCAAGGAGAAGGGCTAGGGTTGACTGTGTCGCACATACCATTTGGAATCTGTTTATGGGACATATTCTGATTTTCATGATGTTTGACATATTTATTCTACTGGTTGTATGAATAGTGTTTTGGAATATAGTTTTTACTTAAATTAAAAATGAACTTTTTGGGTTATAATTTTTTGAGGTTACAATTGGGCAGTCTGCTATGAAATCAATAACGTCAACTAGTTCTATGTGGGTTCAATCCTTGCTTTGAAACCTCTTCTACAACTATACGCACCACCAAGCGAGCTCTTGCCCTCCGTAACTTACTCTTTCAAGCTGAAAATCATGAAATGATTCTTTAATCTATTTAAGGTACCACTACTGTTGCTACTTTTGATTCTCAAAAATCTTGAAACAACTCTCCTAGAGGCTGACAACCCTCATACAACCGAGGGGGTGGTACTCGTGGTAGCTCTAATGGTGGCATGGAAGGGGTCGTGGGGGTACGTAGGCATCCTCCACATTATTGGTTGTGTAGAACTAATGGACACTGTCACACCCCGAAAACCAAGGCGGAAACATTTCTGGGGCGGACTCCACGTTGTGTATCAAATCCAATGCACATAGTAAGCAAAGTAAACAACCATTACATTACGTATAGAAATTTACATTTGTTCAAAAGTAAAGTTGTACAAGTGATGATACATATGTATATATATATATATATATATATATATACACACACACACACAAAAGTAAGACGTGTCTTCTACGTACTCCGTCTTCGCCAAAAGGATCATCGGGTACCTATCTAATGTGGACCTGAGAATACAAGCAGTTTAAAAATCAGCATAAAGTTGGTGAGTTCATAAGCGGTTTTGTTTTCTGAAAATGTACGAGTTTCCTTTTGGTTTCTGAAAATGTTACGACCCAAGAAATCCCAAATTTTCTTATATGTAAAGTTAGTTATCTGTTATGTTACACGGTTCTGGTTATGTTCAATTGTTATCGCAGGAAAATCCCATATGTTCCTAATGTGAAAGATGTATATTGAAAACCTGGTTATCCTTGTAAAGTGTATGTTAGTTCACCAATCCAAAATGTAATGTAAAAGATGTACACTGAAAATGTATTAGTTTTAACACGTATATAAAACTAATAACTACAAAGTAAACTAGTTACTGAAATCCATTACTACTAAAAAGTAAATCTCTGTTATCCAAATTGCGAGTTCCATAACCATACGATATACTAATTATGGCAATAAGTAGTCCATCTCACTTTATGACTTTCGTCACCCTTGAACCTTTCAGTTCGGCTGTAGCTAGCAACCAGGTGCGGGGTAGTCAGCCCCGTATAGATCTATACACTCAAGCCACGCTCCTTATCTAAGAGATTCTGGTTACAGGGGCGGTCCTCCACTCGCGTATCTCCGTGGAGTGTTCTCCAAGGATGTGTCTCCAATTTATAGGTATAACAAATTTACTAGTAATAATATAGAAAGATCAAATGACTATCCTCCACTCGCGTATCTCTGTGGAGTGTTACCGAGGACAAAACAATGTTTTAAGTTAATGTTCAAAGTTCAACGTTATGCTTTTAACTGTTATGATGTGGGAAAACCATTTGTGAAAATATAAATTACAGCAATTTATAATATTTTTCACAAATAATACGATAGTGTGTTCTGCAAGTTCAACGGTTATCTATTATGATTGTCAGTGTTAAAAGCATATGTAAAATGAAACAAAACATATATAAAACAAGTTTTGAGTACAAGTATCCCTTGTACTTTTCTTGTATTCCCCCCCCCCCTAAAAACAGTGAAAACATTGAAAATGGGTAGGGGTATGAACTCACCGGACGAGAAAACGTGTCGGTTTGGATGTTATGTGTCGGTTCGAGGCTTGATAATGTGTGAGGTTCCTATGTAATATGAAATGGTATAAAAATGTATCTAATTAGACTTTAAATCGCTAATTAGATATGATTATACACTCCAATACGAAAAAAACACTTCAATCAAGTGTTTAAAGTGACCCGGGTGACATCTACGGACGTATAGGGCTTTGGAAAATGAGTTTGTTCTTCAAGAGTAAACTCCTTAGGGAGTTTATGGCCCTAAGACTATCACCACATGAGTTCACAGCCGTGAACTCATGAATATGCGGTATTATGGTGTCAAATGGTCAAATAACACTTGGGAAGGGTTGCTATGATTTAATCTAAGGCATAGGAATGAGTTTTACCACCAAAGGGACCATCAAAGGGAGTTTACGGCCCTAAACTAGGATTTTATGGCCGTAAGCTCCTATATAACCATTCCTTTCATGATTTGGTGGCCTAGATCAATCACATGTGATTCAAACCAATTTTACAAGCCTTAGGATGAATTTAGGGCATCATTTGGTTAGTGTTTATGAGTTTACGGCCCAGGAACCCATTCTAGGGGGGTTTACGGACGTGAAAACTCCAAGGGGTGGTTTTCATCAAGTTTAAGGCCCCTAAATCGATTGTGATTGATTCTAGAATTTAATCCAAGCCTATTGGTGTGTTTAAGTGGCTTTTAAACACTCAAATATGAGTTTACTCTCCATGAAGGTGAGTTTATGGCCCAAGCATGTTCTTGGGCAGTAAACTCATGTTTACTCTCCAAAAATTGGATTCAAGGTGTTCTAAGTCCAGTCCATTAAGCCATTTAGCCATATCTAAGCTCCAAAGGTCGATTGGAAGGGTTTAAAGGCTTAAAAACCCATTATATGTGTGTTTACGGCCCAAGCATGTTCCAGGGCCATAAACACATGAAAATGGTCCTAAATCATAATTTGAACTCGGATTTGAAGGTCTAAGATGCTATACTAAGAGTTAGGGAAGTTACCTTGGTGATTTGGAGCTTAAATTTGATGATTTTGGACCTTAAATTTGGTTTGAGGAGAGAGGTTAGAGAGAGAGTAGTGAGAGAGAGAGAGAGAGCAAAAGCTTCAAAAGGAAGCTTAAACCACTTTAAATAGGTTCCAATTTTGGGACACAGTGGAATTCTACCCGGTACTGACGTTAAACGATGCTTTTGGTCGCACCCGATTAAGTTGCCGTAACCCGATATGGTCGATTCTAAAATGTTTCCGATTACTAATATGGAGTGTTAATATGAGTTCTAAACACGTTTGGACACCCATTAAGTCATAATATAAATCCCACAATTATGACTTAATTTAATGACGTAAGGGAAACAAAATTGAAAACGACGAATATATTAACAAAAAGGGTTACAATTGATGGAACGAACTTCGGGTTGTCACAGACACTATGCATCATCTTGTCACAATCATCACACTTATGTTGCAGATGACTACAACTCATATGAAAATGTTGTTCAATCCTTTCAGTCTTAATGTCATGTTACTTAAGGCGATCTGGATTGTATGTAGACCAGTAAGGCATGGTCTAAAATATGCTTCGTGACGATTTTATCGATTCATGGAATCATAAATATTTTGAGATGGAGATGATAGTTAAACCAAATTTTCGATTGAAATCGGGCAACTTCAATACGAGGCTGTGTATAAAGGAAGCGGGAAAAAAGGTAAGCAGGGTATAAATTCATGCATAATAAAACAAAAAAATGTAGATGTACAAGCACCCACATTTTGTCCCTTTAATTCCCTAAATCAGTAAATAGATGTATAATAATTAATGCGTAATGTACAACATAAATTATAATATTACAACAACATACCAAATCAGAATTATTGCTCTGTATTAGGGATGTCAACGGGACCAAACAAGAGCAGAAATAGTTGTCCCCGACCGCCTCAGCCCCTGAATCAGTTATTGCCTCAGATCTTGCCCCCGCCCCTGCCCCCGAATCCCTCGTTTACATATCCCCCGATCCCGTCCCTGAATACGTTCATCATTGCCGATCCCCCACCTCCGTTCCCCCGTTTTATAGACTTAAAATTGACTCTTTTTTGCTAAAAAATTTGTTATATTTTCGACTAAAAAACTATTTTTCATAACTTTAAAAGCTTAAAATCTAGTTTTTTTAACAACTAAAAAATTAAAAATCCATCGATACAAATTTAATATTACAAAACGACAAATCCAACAAACTTATAAATATGAAATACGACAAATCCATCATTACAAAAAAAAGTACGACACGTCCAAAAATATATAACGAATTTACTATCGTCATATGATTTGAAATGAAAGAAAGTTAAGAAACCCTAAAATTAGATAATGTATTGTCTATGTATATTTTTATATTAAATATATATATTTTTTTATATAAATATACAAACGGGGCCCGCAGGAGTACTGGATGGACATACCCTCTCCCACCCCCGGTCCTGAAAATAAAATGGGGTTTAATCTCACTCCCACCCCCACCCCCGCCCCGAACCTGAATTGTTTAAGAAATTAATCCCGCCCCGGTCCTGAAAATTTTTGTACTTTAGCAAACTTCAATCCAGATCAAAAGCCCTTCAAATTCCAAAATGAAGATATATTTCGAAATTTGTTCATACAAATTCTAACCATTCGCGTATCTCCGTGGAGTGTTCTCCAAGGACGTATCTAACACTTTTTGTAAAAATAGTAAAATAACATATTTATATGTTTGCATTTTAATGTAGATTTTCTTGTGTGATACTTGTATCCCCCCCCCCCTAAAACATAGAAAAAGTCTTGAAAAATGTAGGGGTATGAACTCACCTTATATGTATTCGCGGTTTGATAACCAAGTGATGGTGACGATCTTTATGTTACGAACACTTGAAGATGATTGAATCGTAAGAGTTTTAACACATACGAATGTGTGAATAAGATGAACTAGTATGAAAATGTTTACATAAACACTAGATTATAAGAACTTACAATGATTCCTAAGGAAATAGCTCGAAGAATAAGGCTCCACGGGATGTTTGATCTTTGAGTTTGGAAGGAAATGAGACTTGATATTTGAGAGAGAATTTGTGAAGTGTGAATGTTTAACTGTGAATGAGGAATGGCTCTAATTCGTGTATTATATAGGATACAAGAGATAATGAAGTGACACTTACGTTGGTAAGTGTAGTATATCGCTTTGGGAAGATAAATAACCAATCAAGTGGCACCATATCATGATATTTAAGGGAGATTTCGGCCCTAAGAGGGTGATTTCGGTCCTAGCATGACCGAAATCATCATAAACACTTTTCACAAATTAGATTTCGGCCCTAGCTTCAACTAAGGAGGAGATTTCGGTCTTGACATGCTTCCATGAAGGGTTTTCGGCCTTAGTGGGCCTTAGATAAGTGATTTCGGTCGTGGCTCTATCCCATGAAGGTGATTTCGGTCCTAATGGACCATAAGCTAGGTGTTTTCGGTCTAACCCAATAGAAGTTCCCAAGATAATGAGCTTACAACTAAGTAATGTAATTCCTTTGATTTTTGTTGACTTTCCTAGGTTTATCACAACATGGATTTCAAAGTAATGCATATAATAACTTATATAACCATGCTTCGTGGAATTCATAGTTCTATTGCATCAATTTACGTTGTGAATTTACTGGTACATGGTTGGAGTTTAGACATTGATTGTTCTAGCATTTTTCCAGTTGTGACATCACCCCCCCCCCCCCGGTTAGAGGGAATTTCGTCCCGAAATTAGTTTTAAAGTGGGCACTTTTCAACTAGGGAAAAGATGTGGATACTTTTGTTTCATCTGGTCTTCTCGTTCCCAGGTGAATTCAGGTCCTCGTTTGGCATTCCAATAGACTTTTACTATTGGTATACGACTTTGTTTTGTTCTCTTGATTTCCCTATCCATGATTTCCACTGGCTTTTTGATGAAATCGAGACTCTCATTTACCTCGATCTCATCGAGTGGGATTACAAGAGTTTCGTCAGATAAACATTTCTTTAGTTTGGACACGTGGAAGGTGGGGTGTACGTTACTAAGTTCTTGTGGTAGTTGAAGTTTGTAAGCTACCGGGCCGATTCTAACGACGATTTCAAAAGGCCCAATGTACCCTGGATTTAGTTTCTATGCTTTTTGAGGTGTATCACTCCCTTCCAGGGTGGGACCTTTAACAGAATGCGGTCACCCACCTGGATATCCAAGGGTTTGCGTCCCTTATCTGCATAGCTCTTTTGCTGGTCCCTAGATGCTTTCAGCCGTTCACAGATTTAAACAATCTTCTATGTTGTCTCCTTTATGATCTCGGGGCCAGTGAAAGTGCTATCAGGAACTTGCCCCTTTGCTAGTTGCGTGTCACCCACTTTAGCCAAGCACATATGTGATCTGCTGATTTGCACTTGCGACCATAGAGGGCTTTGAATAGAGCAACTCTGATGTTAGTGTGATAGCTATTGTTGTATGAGAACTTGACGAGTGGTAAATAGATATCCTAAGCTTTACCAAAGTCTATCACGCAAGCTCTCAACATATCCTCCAATGTTTGGATAGTTCTTTCACTCTGCCCATCGGTCTGTCGGTGGTAGGCTCTACTCATGTCGAGTTTATTTCCTAGAGATTTTTGCAATGACTGCTAGAATCGTGAGGTGAATCTACTATCCCTGTTGGAGATAATGGATATTGGTACTCCATGCAGCCGCATGATCTCTTTAATGTATGTTCTGGTCAGTTTTTCCATCTTGTCCGTCTCTTTTATTGGTAGGAAATGTGCGGATTTGGTTAACCTTTCAACGATCACCCAAATGGTGTCGAGTCCACTTGTCGTCTCGGGTAACTTGGTGATGAAGTCCATGGTTATCTGCTCCCACTTCCACTTGGGTATTTCAGGTTATTTTAGTAAACCCGAGGGCCTTTGGTATTCTACCTTGACCATGGCGCAAGTCAGGAACTTGCCCACATAGGTAGCAATTCCGGCTTTCATGTTTGGCTACCAATAAAGTTTCTTGAGGTCTAGGTACATCTTGTCTGAACCGGGATGAACAGAGTATAGAATCTTATGAGCCTCGTTTATGACAACATCTCAGAATCTACTGAACTTCGGTGTCCAGATCCGATCCATGAGATAATGAGCTCCATCCCCCTTGACCTCCAAATTTTTATCCATTCCTCTCAAGGATTCTTCTGAGACATTTTCAGGTTTCAAGGCTTCCAGCTGGGCCTCTTTGATCTGGGTAGATAAGTGCGAATGGATGGTCATGGTCAACGACTTTACTCGGCATCCTGAGTATTCTTTTCGACTTAGGGCATTTGCTACTATGTTGGCCTTGCCCAGATGATAACGAATTTCACATTTGTAATCGTTTAGTAGCCCCACCCATCATCGTTGCCTCATGTTGAGTTCCTTTGATCGAAGATGTGCTGGAGACTTTTATGGTCCGTGAAGATTTTGCACTTCGTACCATAAAGGTAGTGCCTCCAGATTTTTAGGGAAAATACTACTGCTCCTAGTTCGAGGTCATGTGTGGTGTAGTTAACTTCGTGAGCCTTAAGTTGTCTCGAGGCATAAGCAATGACATTTCCTCGTTGCATGAGCATGCATCCCAAACCTTGCTTGGATGCGTCATAGTAGACCACAAAGTCATTGGTTCCTTATGGAAGAGACAAGATCAGGGCGTTGCATAGGGCTTGCTTTAGTGTCTGGAAAGCAGCTTCTTGTTTCTCCTCCCAATTGAAGGTTACACCCTTCTTGGTCAAGGTGGTCAGTGGTTTAGCAATCTTGGAGAAATTCTGTATAAATCTCCTGTAGTAGCCAGCAAGGCCTAAGAACTGATGGATCTCCATTGGTGTTCTTGGTGCTTTCCAGTTCTCAATTGCCTAGATTTTGGAGGGGTCCACATGTATTCGCTCTTTGCTGACAACATGACCCAAGAAGTCCACCTCTCGGATCCAAAATTCACATTGGGAAAACATGGCATATAGCTTTTCCGTCTTCACTGTCTCCATGAATTTTCGTAGATGTTGACTGTGCTCTTCCTTACTTCGTGAATAGATCAATATGTCATTGATGAATACTATCACAAATTTATCTAAGTAAGGTCGGCATACCCGATTCATCAGGTCCATGAAAACAGTTGTTGCATTCATCAATCCGTAGAGCATCACCACGAACTTGTAGTGACCGTAGCAGGTCTGAACCGCCTTTTTGGGAACATCTTCCTCCTGGACAAACAGTTGGTGGTAACCCGACCTCATATCGATTTTTGAGAAGTAGCATTCTCCGTAAAGTTGGTCGAATAGGTCGTCGATTCGGGGTTGGGGATATCGGTTTCTGAGAGTGAGTTTATTCAAGTCACGATAGTCAATGCACATGCGAAAAGATGCGTGTTTCTTCTTAACGAGCAGAACTGGTGCTCCCCAAGGTAAGAAGCTTGGTTGGATAAATCCTTTGTTCAACAGTTCGTGTAGTTGACTGGATAATTCCTGCATTTTGGCCGGAGCCATTCGGTATGAGGATTTGGCTATGGGCGTGGCTTCAAGAATTAAGTCGATTCTGAACGCGACTTGTCCCACAAGAGGTATTCCCGGAAGGTCTTCTAGGAATACATCGGGAAAGTTATAGACTTTCAGAATATCCTTGATATCCTTTACCTCCTTCTTCTTGTCAACAACGTGTGCTAGGAATATGTGGTACTTCTTGCGCAGATAGGTCTGAGCCTTGATACACGAGATGATTTTGAGATTTGTGCTAGGTTTGTCACCGTAGATGACGAGGGTTTCTTCATTTGGTAAGATGTGTTGGACAGCTTTTTCGTAACATAAGATATCGATGTGGTGAGGACTTAACCAATCCATACCAATGATGATGTCGAAACTCGTTATTGTGACCGACATTAAATCAATTTGAAAGGAATGATTGTTTAGAGTTAGAGTGAACCCTATGTACACGTCTTTAGTGCTTTTAGTTTTACCATTTTGCATTTCTACTGTGAACATTTCGTCGAGTGATTATGGTTTTTGGTTGAGTGTATGCTTAAACTTGTGGCTCATGAAACTTCTCTCCGCACCACTATCAAAGAGTATGCATGCATATGAGTTATTGAGAAGGAACGTACTGGTAACCACCGTGGGGTCTTTCAGGGCTTCCTCATGCCCTAACGTCATAACCCTTCATGTACCTCCAACATTCCTATTATTGGCTTTTGGGCATTCCCTCCTGAAATTCCCCGTTTCCCCGCACTCGTAGCATGTTTGGCTTACTCCGGTATTTGTTTTAGGGATGGCCTATTGGGCTGGCTCTTTACAAAAAACGAACAGTGTGTCCTTTCTTGTTGAAATCTGTGCAATGCATTTCCCGACAAGTTCCAACATGGTGGAAGTTGCACTTGATACATTTTGGTAGTGTTCCTGCATATTGTTTTATTGGTGTTGGAGTGGCCGGGACTGTGACAGTGTGGGCTGCCACTAATTGTTCTTTCTTCGCAGACTCTTGCGTTGATTTGCTCTTTCTCTTGTTCTAGGGTTTTCTTTTGTTTTTGCTCCCTTTTTCTTGTTCGGGAATGACCGTCATAAAGCCCTGGCGAACTCCATGATCTACAAGCGTTCGTGCCAAGCATTTGGCACTATCAAAAGTAGAGGGGTTTTTAGATACTACATTTCCTTGAATCTAGGGGGATAGTCCCTAGATGTATCGCTCAACCTTTTTACTTTTTGGGGTTACCATCCCGGGACAAAGTACTACTAGATCGCTAAATATGGCAGTGTAGGCTGTGATGTCAGAGTCCTTCATTGGAAGGTTCCCGAGCTCTTAATCTAGTTTTTGTACTTCGCCCCTTAGGAAATACTCTGCTAGCATCATGATATTTAGGTCCTCCCAGGTCAAAGCATTGTCCACGGGGAGTGTTAGCGATTTGACATGGCTGTTCCACCAAGAGAGGGCCCCGTCGATGAATGTGCAACATGCGAATTTGACTTTACTCTCTTCCGGACAAGCACATATTTCAAACGCTGACTCAGTCTTCTCGAACCACCTTGTCAGGGCGATGACACCTCCGTCTCCATAGAATGCTTTGGGTTTGCAGTTCGAGAAGTCCTTATAGGAGCATCCTCTTAGTCGACCATGGTTGTCGCCTTCGTTAGAACTATTAGTATCATTTCCAGCCCCATTGGTACTGTTGGAGCTAATCTATGCTATGGCAGCGGTTACATCAGCTGTTATAGCAACTTGAAAGACAACAATATCCATCGGTGTGGGTGGTGGCGGTGGTGGTGGTGGCGGTGTTGTTGTTGTGTTGTTGAAACGTCTGTTAGATTTGCGCGGTGGCATTTTCTGCCATAAATTTGAAAGATGAAATGATGATGAGTGTTCAATAATGGGTACAAGTCGGGTGCGAATGGACTAGGTTATTTTTGTTTCATTTATTTTGCGTTCCGATTTTCGTGTATTTTGTAAGTGCTTCATGATGGAAATATAATATTGTTAATTTAAATGATTACAATCAATTTATGAATTTACTAGCTAAGACTTTCCAATGGAATAAAATGAATGTCAATTTCATTGATATATTTTAGTACATAATACTGGGAAAATTTGGCCTTTTAAGTAGGCCTACAATACATCAATGCAAAGGAAAATTTTGAGAGCATATCGACTCCCTTGAATAGTGTAATCACTTATTCGTAGGGTCGATCCTACACACAAAAAAGAGTAGCACTGACGCTTACTCGAAAACACCTAATCTATAACAAAACATGACTAATATAGGAACTACTCGTGGTGCATGGTATTCTATGAGCCCTGGAATGAAGTCATGAAGGTCTACATCTCTTTCACTCGGTGCTCAGTCATGAAGTCATGAAGGTCTGCATGGTATTCTACGAGGTTAGTAGTAATGTCGTTTCATGTATTTAACACTTTTCGTAAAAATAGTAAAATAACGTATTTATATGTTTGCGTTTTAATGTAGATTTTCTTGTGTGATACTTGTATCCCCCCCCCCTCTAAAACATAGAAAAAGTCTTGAAAAATGTAGGGGTATGAACTCACCTTATCTGTATTCGTGATTAGATAACCAAGTGACGGTGATGATCTTTATGTTACGAACACTTGAAGATGATTGCATCGTAAGAGTTTTAACACATACTAATGTGTGAATAAGATGAACTAGTATGAAAATGTTTACATAAACACTAGATTATAAGAACTTACAATGATTCCTAAGGAAATAGCTTGAAGAATAAGGCTCCACGGGATGTTTGATCTTTGAGTTTGGAAGGAAATGAGACTTGATATTTGAGAGAGAATTTGTGAAGTGTGAATGTTTAACTGTGAATGAGGAATGGCTCTAATTCGTGTATTATATAGGATACAAGAGATAATGAAGTGACACTTACGTTGGTAAGTGTAATATATCACTTTGGGAAGATAAATAACCAATCAAGTGGCACCATATCATGATATTTAAGGGAGATTTCGGCCCTAAGAGGGTGATTTCGGTCCCAGCATGACCGAAATCATCATAAACACTTTTCACAAATTAAATTTCGGTCCTAGCTTCAACTAAGGAGGAGATTTCGGTCTTGACATGCTTCCATGAAGGGTTTTCGGCCTTAGTGGGCCTTAGATAGGTGATTTCGGTCGTGATCTATCCCATGAAGGTGATTTCGGTCCTAATGGACCATAATGAGCTTACAACTAAGTAATGTAATTCATTTGATTTTTGTTGACTCTCCAAGGTTTATCACAACATGGATTTCAAAGTAATGCATATAATAACTTATATAGCCATGCTTCATGGCATTCATAGTTCTATTGCATCAAGTTACGTTGTGAATTTACTGGTACATGGTTGGAGTTTAGACCTTGATTGTTCTAGCATTTTTCCAGTTGTGACAGTCTTTTCATTTCTCTCAACCTAACCTATTTAATAAACAGGTTGAACACTTGTTATTGAAGATTTGTTACTTGATGGAACCCTAGTTATCGATTTGTCACTTGATGGAACCCTAGTTATAAAAAAAACCTTTAAAATCAAGTAATCCTTCAAAACAAAATTATATAAAGCTTAAAAACTCCAATAATTGTTCACGTTTCAAAATAATACAACGATAAGTCTATAAGCCTATAACACAAAAACAAATCAAGTGTTTACAACCGTAATAACATTTGTACACAGTAAATGCTAAACAACTCGACTATCGATAGAGGTCACTAACCCATGTTTTTTTATTGATAAAAATAATTAAAAGATAATAATCAATCAAATAATATATATATATATATATATATATATATATATATATATATATATATATATATATATATAGTTTTTTAAGCAGGTTTGCAGGCTGTAAATAATTTGAGAATTTTAAGCCTAACCTAACCCTTTTAATTAAATAGGTTGAACAGGTTGACTCGTTTAATTAAACATGTTAAAAATCTCAACCCAATCAACTAATTACCAACCCTAGATAAATGGTTGATGATTGAAAGTGTTGATAAAGACAAAAATGTGTTACCTAAAGAAGTGAAGATAGAGGATTTCAAAATTAACACAATGGAGCTATTGAAAACATCTTATAGTGAATTCGGGAAGCATTCCTTGAAGGCATAAGGTTAAAGTTTTTGCATATTTGATTCTAACCATTGGATGCTAATATGACGTTCACGTGGACGTTCTTTTTTACTTAATTCTTATTTTATTAAACTTTAAATTTATTTTAATATTAAACAATTATTAATGTATATTTTTATTTATTGAAAACTTAAAACTGATATTATTGTGAAAAAAATAAATGAAAATCACCCTCATGAATGTTGTCTAAGTGATTTCATAACCTGTGAAAGCCTTCATCTTATTCACAATTTTTTTTGTTGATGTAACTCAAAATCCTAACAAATTCATGATGCTATATATTGTGGTGGTTGTTTTGATGGATGTAATGTGCACAGAATTTTGCAAAAAGGATGTCATGTTGACACCACATCATGTTTATAACTGATTTATCTCATTAAAACTGACACCATTTGTGTAACACATTAGATTACAATTAGTACCAAAATGCAAATAATGTGGTGAAATAGTGACATTATCCCTTGTATAGATGATAAATAACACAAGTTAAATACTAGGCAAATTCACAATCTTGAAAAAAAAACAAATATATTAAACCGGTATACTCATTTGATTTTGAGAGAAGTGTCCTTATAAGATTAGACTGTGATGGTCTACCACCAAATGACGTTCTTTGTAACTCATGATTTCCATGGTTTCACCTTTAGAACCGCACCGTCGATCTCCATCTTCATCCACCTTTTCATTTTCTTATGGTCGGACTCCAAGTGCATGCCTTCTCACACAACACCTAAGAACCCACAAGATAATTTGCAGCCATTTACTCACCACATGAGTAGAAAATAGAATATCATACCAAGTAAAAACTCAAACTATATATAACGGCACTAACTAAATTTTCTGCGTCGCTCTTTATATTAGAATCATCACATGATTCTCATAATTTATTAATTTACAACGTAGGATAAAGATTTCACAGTTAAATTTGGAACATTAGTAAGTCATATGTTCCATCTTTTAGGAGAACATAGGTAAAAGTGCAAGTTCAAACGGTATCTATTACCTTTTAATTTCAATCTTTTCATTTTGAGATACTTGTTCATCTATAGTCATCTAGGGGCCATGTGCTGCAGATAAAAGGGGCATTGCTGCAAATACAATAGAGAACTCAATAATAGAAATGATAAACTGAAGAGTAAATGACACTTTCAATTTCCATTTATAACTTCTTGTGGGGTGGGTGGGGGGTTGCTCATTCATTTTGGAATCACTGATGCAAAAAACCAATACTAATCATGTTTCCCATTGCGAAATGTAATGGAAGTTCAATTACTACCAAAGTATGATATCTAATGGATTCTCCGTTCCATTATTAAATTGGTGGTTTGTTTCAAACGAAATCAATTTGTATCAAACTGTTTTTTTCCACATAGGTCTGGTTCCATTTCCGATTTGTTATTGTACCTTTAATTTTCATCTTGTTTTTAGATGCTACAAATATATGAATTTTTTTAGGATATCTTATCTCATACAAAACAGGGAAAATGGCCACCCATGGTGTTGGTGGCAAATATATTGATATGGGAGACTTAAAAACCCCAGCCAAATTACATATTGCATACAGGAAAATAAGAAATCGGAAATATAAAATTAGATAACAAACTACATCTGTCAATGCTTTTGGAAACTTGTAATGAACACAGCCACCTTGACATAAACCCAATCTTTGAAGCTATCAAAAAAGTGAAAAAATGCATGTCTCACTCGACGGTCAAAAAGTAAAGTACCACATACTATCCAAAATCCAGTAGCAAAACCCATTCCCCCACCAATATAAAACCATCCCCAGAGTTCATCTATGTCTTCCTCATCGCCCTCACTTTTACCAATAAGAGGTGGTGCTTTTGATTCTTCATCTCCAGGACAACTTTTGGTAAGGGGAGGTCCACATAGACGTGCATTTCCATTGTATCTTGAAGGTTGAAAGGATTGAAGTTGAGTGCTGATTGGGATTCTCCCAGACAAGTTATTAAATGACAAGTCTAGGTCATTCAGTAAACTCATCTGAGACATGCTTGATGGTATCCTCCCTGAAAAACGGTTTCTAGATAAATCCAAAGTCAAAAGGTTTTTTATCTCACCAATTTTCTGTGGAATCTCTCCAGATAGAGCGTTCTTTGACAAGTTCAGAGCAATCAAGTCATAAAGATTGGTAATTTCATATGGCATTTGTCCTGTTAAATTGTTGCTTGACAGGTCAATGATCTTCAACAATTTCAGAGTGCTAATGAATTCACGTTCATCTCCTTGCCACTTAATCATTGCGTGGTCAACATATGTCTCCACTCTATATAAACGATCGGTTATAAATCTGTAATATTCTGCATCTTGTGTGAATCCTGGTTGAACCATCCTCGTAAGATTACTCAGACATGATGGGATGGTTCCATGGAGGTTGTTCAATGACAGGTCGAGAATTTGAAGATTTGCTAATTGACATAACTGTAAAGGGATGGTTCCAAAGAAGTTGTTTGATCTTAGAATAAGAACATACAACCCTGTTAAGTTTTCCCCAATTGAGACAGGCACATTACCCGAAAACTTGTTGGCCCCCAAATTCAATGAGATTAAACTTGTGCAATTCTTTAAAGGCAAAGGCAAGTCTCCAGAGAAGTCGTTCTTGTATAAATACAACACCTTGAGTTCTATCAAAGATCCGATAGAGGGAGGAAGCCTTCCAAAGAGATTGTTGTGTCCAAGATTAAGAACTTCGAGGTGTTTGAAATGCCATAAACAATCCGGGAGTTTTCCGCTTAATGAGTTATGAGAGAGGTCAAGAAATGATAAGAAACCATCAACTATTTGGCATATAAATGAGATTCCCCCAGAGAATTTGTTTTTGGAAAGATTTAGTGATGACAAAGTGGAAGGAACATTCGGCACTGGACCAGAAAAGCTGTTTGAACTCAAATCAATCACTGAACGGTTGGCAAAATTTGATGATAAATCTGGTACTTTACCGCTAATGTTGTTGGAAGAGAGAATCAGATATTTTAATTGAGAAGGCCACATGTATGCAAACTCCTGAGGAGTTGTGTCTGAAATTCCAGTATCAAAAAGATCATGTATATTTCCATTTAACAGATTATTAGATAAATCCAAGTGTTCTAGGGATGAAAACTTTCGGATCTCACGGGACAATGACCCTGTAAATTGGTTATAGGAAGCAGACAAGCGTTTTAATGCATTGGATGTGCATCCAGACAAGTTGTTGAGAAAATCAGGAAATTTGACAACAGCAGAGTTATTATCAAAGTACAAAGTTTCCAAACTACAGAGGTTACCAAGATACTTGGGTATTCCATCTAACATGTTGTAAGAGAGAGAAAGTTCGTGAAGCTTATTGCTTGTCAATGGGAACAACCAACGATACATGGATGAGGTGAGACTGTTGTTTACGAGATAAAGGGACTCAATAGATGAAGAAGAAGAGTTGAGAAATGAAGAATATGGATACATGACCTGTGACAGCTCACACCCCTGTAAACTTAAAATTGATAGTTTTGGGAGACTCAGAATTACATTTACCCAGTGATTTTGTTTGGAGAGGGAAATCCCATCCATATAAAGTTCCTCCAAATGAGAGAGATGAGATAACCACTCTATGTTTTCAACTCTAAATCCTCCATTATCAGATCTAAGGTTAAGTTGTTGCAAGTTGGTGAGGTTTCCAAACTCTGGAGGTATGGTTCCATAAAGAGAGTTAGATGAAAGATCAAGGTGCCTTAACCGAGTCATGGAACCAATGTAGGTGGGAATGGTTCCATTAAGATTATTGCGGCCGAGGTTGAGGTGCCTTAATTCAGACAAGGAACCAATGGACCTGGGAATGGTTCCATTAAGATTATTGTAAGAAAGATCAAGATATCTTAATCGAGTCAAAGAACCAATGAAAGTGGGAATGGTTCCATGTAAAGAATTGTAGAAAAGGTCAAGATAATCCAAGTAGGTTAAGTTTAGCAATGAACCGCTAATCTCACCTCTGAGATCATAGCCTTTGATATCAAGCCCTATGACATGACCGGTTGGGTTGCTACAAGTTACTCCACTCCATTTACAGCATTCATCATCTTCTTCTGTCCATGTAGAGAGAGTATCAAAGGGGTTATCTTGAAGGGGAGCTTTGAAAAGAAGGAGAGCATCTCTCTCCTTATCCCAACACTTTTTTTTCATAACACCATTATTAGTATCATCACCTCCTTCTCCCACTGCTACCAATTGGCTGGCAGTTGTAGTCACAATGAATAGCAAGAGATATGAGAAAATTATAAAAACACAATTGTTCATAATGTAAATGTAAAATGAAAATCTTGGTGATTTTTGGTTTGTGTTGATGCCCTCATGAGGCCAGGGTTTATGTAGTCTACTAGTCTCCAATGTGAACATGAATGATTGTAAGTGGGTACGTAGGTGGCGTCAAATTGGTGTCTGGTTGTGTGGGGTATACAATATTTAATTCCCATTAAATCTGAACCAAACTGTACTAAAAAAAATTTAAAGATGAATAATTGGATCTAATTGCCGCAAATTAGAACGTTCAAACTTCAAAGACTTGCAAGTCTTTTCCCATCTTGTGATATAAATCCCAAGAAAACAAACTCATGAAATTAAATACACATCCGTAATAACGTTAGTTGGGTCTAATTAAAATTCAATGACTATGAAATGAACCTTTATCGGATACAAAAAAGTCAGAATGTAAACGCAAACTTTGAAGTTTGAACTAGACCCTAATTTAACACCATTCATGAATTTCTCCATAATAAATAATTTATGTTTAAGATAACACCACTACAAAAATATGTCATTTAGTGGCACATAAGAAGTGCCACTAAAAACCAAAAAAAAAAAAAAAAAAAAAATGACAAAAATAGTCATTTACACTAATGACATTACAAAAATAGCTAAAAAAACCGAAATTACAAAATTAGCCCACAATTTCGCAGATGGAGATGTCCCATCTGCGAAATCAGCATCTCATCTGCGAATGTACAAGCATCTAAAGCAAGCACCTAAAGCACAGTTGTGCTTTAGATGCTTGTACATTCGCAGGTGCTTTTAAATTTTTTTTTTTAATTTTTTTTTCTGTATATATAGGGGTAAAATCGCAGATGGAATAGGTCCATCTGCGATTTACTCTCACTCTATCTGCGAAATTGTGGTTTTTTTTTTTTTTGTTTTTTTTTTAGTTTGACTATGAAATGAATTGGTTTGACTACGAAATCATGTTCATGTATAAAAAGTTTTGTAGAAAAATATCATTTTGGTTGTTATTTGTTTAGGAACTTTCTCTACAATTTGCTCAAAAAATGATTGAATATTTGGTTTGTCTTGTAATCGGTGGGAGATAACAAGTTAATGGAACTAATTTGGAATACATATGTCCACAGGGAGGTTTTCTAAACTTGCTTTGATATTTTCTAAGTATATTAGTTATAGTGATTTTGTATCTTTGGTAAGAAGCAAAATTGGTTTGTTAGAAAAATATAGAATTAGTCTTCGTTTCCACCATCCTGAATTAAATTATTATATAGCTATAGTTGAAGACATGGATGTTAGAATGTTGATAAACGTAATCAAATGTAGTGGAGGAAGGGCTGTGAAAGTGTTTGTGGTGGTTGATGAAGTTGAGGAGGTTAATGGGGGTGGTGAAATTGGAAACCAGCTTGTTGGTAATTTATGCAGTTATAAAGGGAGCAACGATCCGATAAGTACTTTCAATACTCCCAGTGTACCTCAGTTTCACAGTGTTGCTGAAAATGTTAATGTTAGTTATTCACCTATTCACTATGTGGATCCTGAGAATTACAAGCATGTTGGTGATGATGATGTTGGTACTTATCTTGATGATGTGGGTGGTCGTTGTGATGATGTTGGCGAACAAGAAGTTAAAGTTATAAGTAGGCGTGTGGTAGATAAAACTAAAAAGAAAAAAAATTCAAGTCAAAAAAATGAAAAAAATCATATTTACGGGCATTATGTTGATGTTGGTGATGTATGTTTAGATATAACCGAGCTACAAAGCAATTCCGATAGAGATGAGTTGGGTGATGAAGTTAAAGCTAAGTTTCCCGATAACCTTTTTCACGGTATGCCCCTTGTACCAGTATGCCCAGTTGATATTAATGAAGATATCCCAACACAAATGGTAGACATGAATCTTCAAAAGATTCAATGTGAGAGTATATTTAAGAACAAAGAACTTTTAAAGCGGTGTATTGGTAAAAAATGTCTTCGAGAAGGTTTCCAGACGAGGACAAGTAGATCCACCAAATCAAGGTATGAAGTTGTGTGTGTTTCGAAAAATTGTTCTTGGTTACTAAGAGCAAAAGCAATTAAAAATTCTGATGGACTTTTCCAAGTGAATAAATTTGTTGATGTGCACACATGTTCTTCAACATTGTTGCAACCAAATCATCGACAAGCAAACAAATATGTTTTGGGTGAATATGTTGTTGATGTTTTGGCTGAAGACTGTAGTAGAGTTTATCGGGGAAAAGAAATTGTTAATGATATGAATGCTCAATTGAATATCAATATCTCATACCATCAGGCATGGCGTGCGAAGCAATATGCATTGTTGTCGTTAAGGGGTACGAAAGAGTATTCTTTTACCAAACTTCCTGCATATTGTCACAACTTGGCCAAACATAATCCGGGTACTGTCACACATATTAAAACAGATGCTGATGATCGCTTTGAGTTTTTGTACGTCGCACTCGGTTGCTCGGTTAGTATTATCATATTATATTAATTTTTTAATATTTATTTTGGTGTATTTGAATAAATATACAATGTATTGTAGGTATGCGCTTTTGTCAATTTTTGTAAGCCGACCCTAGTAGTAGATGGAGCTCACCTAAAGGGCGAGTTCAAAGGTACCATGTTACTTGTAGTTACTAAGGACGGACAAAACCAAATATTACTAGTTGCATATGGTATATGCAAAAATGAGTGTACCGATTCTTGGACATGGTTTTTTCAAAAACTACATGATTGCATAGGAAATATGCAGGAGCTTACAATTATATTTGATAGGTCTCCATCTATAGCAACATCTGTTGCCAACATTTTTCCTCACGCTCATCATGGAATATGTGGTGTCCATTTGTATTTCAACATAGTATCTAGATTCGGCAAGAGTAAGACGGTTAAAGGAATTTTTTGGGAGGCGTGTAGGGCGTACACAGTTGATGTTTTTGATGTTGCCATGGATGTTATGAAAAAGACAAAAGAACCAGTATGGGAGTACTTAAAAAGTATAAATTCGTAAAACTTGGTCAATGGCACATTTTAAAGGGAACCGATACAATCTTATGTCGTCCAACAGTGCGGAGTCTATAAATGCATTATCTAGACACGCACGTAAGGTGCTAATACTTATGTTGATTGATTTTTTTCGTGCTACAATGCAACAATGGTGGTTTCAAAGACGTAACTTTGCAGGTATTAAGTAAATTTGTAATATTAATGTTTTATTAGTTTTGATGTTATTGATCTTAACTTCTTCATTTTGGCTGTTTTTTAGCGGAAGCAACAACAATACTTACCCCTTGGGAGGATGAAGTTATAAAAGAAAACAAGAAAACTTTTAGCAAATGGGATGTTCGCATGATCTCAAATACGAAATGCGAGGTCAAAAAGGGGGCACAAAATGTGATTGTTGATTTTCAACATATGACATGTACATGTAGGCATTGGCAACTTGATGGCACACCTTGTGGTCATGTTATAAGATGTTTAACAGTGCACAATTACCAAGACTGCTCGAGGTTTGCATTAAATGCTTACTTTACCGAAACACTGAGGAAAACATATGAGGAATCAATAAACCCTCTGCCAAAGCCATCCGAATGGGAGATCCCCAATGATTTGATGATTGTTAAGCCACCTAAAATGGATAAACGTCAGCCAGGCAAGCCAAGAAACACAGACCGCATTCCATCCCAAGGCGAGGGTCCAATTATAAAAGAGTGTTCTACATGTGGTCAACTAGGACACACGAGAAATAATTGTACTGGAAGGGTGTCCGGTAGCGGAGCAGGTCACATAATTTCTACTGCAGAAATGACATATAATATTGGTGGTTCAGCGGGTTGCTTACAAACCTATAACGCTGATTTTGATATAAAACAACCTTGAAATTAAGAGTAATGATGACTTGTTTACTTATTATGTATTGTAATATTTTTATTAACTCTTACAAGACATTGCTATGCTTTCATATTTTAGTTAAGTTTGTTGATTATCACAATGAATGAAGCCTTTATATTATAAAATATAGTTTGCAGATTTTTTTTAACAGTTACAACATGTTATTTAAAAAAACAACAAACGATCCTTTTGAAACCTAATCTGTTTCATGATAATATTACAACAACTTTGTAACTAATTTTTAAACTTAGGGAACTACAATGGGTACTTCTCTTTCTCCATTGTTATATAGTCATCCCTAATTCTCATTTTGTCTTCCAAACGATCCTTTTTTACCATAATGTGTATCAACTGCTCATCCTTCTCAGCAAGCCATTTTTCAGTCGTTTTGATTGCCTTCTTACTCTTTTTTTATCCAATCTTTATGCTCTTTGATTTTGTTTTTATTGAGGTCAATCCATTCTTGAGCTTGTTTGCATTCCGATTCAATATCATTAGCAAGTTGAGTGAGAAGTTGGGATGACTCTTTGTCCTCTTCTTGTTGTGCTTCAGCCTTCTTTAATTCTTCAAGATTAATTTTCATGTGACATATATGGCCCGGCTGAAGAGGGTGTAAAAAAAGGGTCTACCGAATCACAGTAGTAACAATCTACTTCGTTGCATGAGCAAACTTCGAATTTGTGTGAGGAACTCATAATAAAGTCGATATTGTATTAAACTGGAGCTATAAGTGGTATTTATACATACTAGACAGTAATGAAAAGTCCAACTTTGAAATGACTAGACAGTAATAACAAGTCACTATAGTAACCTGCACATCGTAGTGGGACCCTTAAGTGACAAGAGATAAATGACAGTTTGACATGATAAAACACTGCATAAAGCTGAAAATCGTAGTCCAAATATAACCATTTCGTAGTGAAAGTATTAATTTATAGTCTATTTAGTTATATAAATAGATGTTTAAGATCTAAAAACCAAACACCCAAATCACCTAAACGAAACGAACTCCCATTATTAGAAATGTCGTCGAATGCAGCAAGTTCTTCGAATGAAGTACCTGGTTCCAATTCTGAAAGGCCATGGACGACCAATGAGGTGTTAGTTCTAACACGATGCTTGCTAAGTGTTAAGGATGGTGTATCGTTACTTGCTCCCCCGCATTGCCTAATTGGTGATGAATGGACTCGCATAACATCTTTGTTTAACCATGAGATGTGAGAAGGACAAAAAAGAGAAAAATTAGATGTTGTTACTAAGTGGATGGATGTAAAGGAAGAAGTGACATGGTTCAATCGAGCATGTAATTATGCGAAAAGTAACAATGTTCGTTATCAGGACGAAGAAGAGTTCTTGGAAGTTGTTACAGATTTTTACATCTGTGAGCATGACGGCAGAGACTTCGAATATGAGGAAGTTTGGAAGGTTGTTAAAGATAAACAATATTTCATGTAGACCGCTCTAATTTCTGTTAAGAATAACCCATGGACTTGTGTTTTACGTTAATGCTTTGTTCGTATTATGTCGTTGTTTTTCATGTATTTGTTGTAATGTTTGTAATGGTTCATGGAATCCTTGTTACTAATGTATTCTAATGTATTGTGAAAACTAATGCAATGGCCATTTATTAATTCAAATTAATCATACGAGTTGCTCACATAATAAACTAAAATAGATTTTAAACAAACGAAATATATACGAAATACATGAAAATAACCTAGTACTCACATAATAAAGTAAAATAGATTTTAAACAAACGAAATACATACGAAGTACATGAAAATAAACTAGTACATGAAAATAACCTAGTACTCACATAATAAACTAAAATAGATTTTAAACAAACGGGATATATTTCAAAATATTCCAAGGGGCTTCAAACTGGGATTCCAACCCGTTACTTAATGACTTGTATTCCTCCTTAGCAGCTTCCAAGATGACCTCCTCAGTAGCATTTAAACGGGTGTCCTTAATTTTGGTATAAAGATCGTTGAATAATAGAACTTCGGTTTTCATTTCATACCATCTTGCTAAGATGTCTAGTTCGTCACAATCGTTTCTTGTAGCCATTTGGTTTTCAGCATTGAAAATATTGGTTAAATGGCTCCAAAACATTGGATCATTCAACTTGCTTGTCTCGTACACATGAATATAAGCATGTGTAAGAACCAAGAACTCTTCATTGCTTCATGATATAAAACTCATTTTGATTGAAACAAAGAGAGTAGAATTTAAATAACAATATATGAACAGCTGTATTGGTTTATTGAATAAAGTATTTATGTAACTTAAGGTCAATTTATAGTAGTTTCTACACAAAATCGCAGTCCAATCATCTAATATGTCTGCAATTCATAGTCAAAATTAACTGACGAATGCAGTGTACTATACTTATAACACAATAGATCACTGTTCGAGTTGACAAGTCATCCCAGGTCGAATGACAACACAATACATTGCTGCTTGAATTGACAAGCCATTGCACCATGAAAGTAAGGAGTCATTATAAATAGATTTTAATATCCGTTGTAATTGTATCGTATTACTTCCCTCTTTGCAATTATGGACTCACCACATATATGGAGGAACGCAGAGGAGGTCGCTTTGGTTCAAGCTTGGATTATAACTGTAGAGGAGGATTTTCCACCGGGTCCCTCACAAGTTCGTGCTGGATCATTTTGGTCTCGTGTCTGTCATTTGTTTCACCATTTAATGAGGCGTACTCAATATCGAAGAAGAAGAGATGTCAAAGCGAAGTTTCTGGATTTGAAAATAAAGGTGAAACAATTTCAACGTATTCATAACGAGTTGGATAACGAACATGCAAATACGGATGAAGACATTCTACGGAACGTGGCTTTGGAACTATACCGTTTTGAATATGATGGTAGCGACTTCACCCACTTAGATGCATGTAATCTTTTAAAGAATGTCCCTTATTTTTAATATGCATGTTGGTTAAGTTAATTGTTTTTCGTTATTTAAGTTGCTTGTTGTTATATGTGTGTAGTCGTTACTATTTAATAAACGTCCATTTCTTTTAATGTATGTTGTTTCCTCAATAGCCAATACATAATACGCCATAAAATATAAATGGGGTACATAAATAACTAATACATAATACGGCATAAAATATAAACAGGGTACATGGATAACTAATACGTAACACGACACTAAAATAAAAACGGGGTACATAAAAAACTAATACATAATACTACATAAAACATAAAGGTGCTACATGAATAACTACTGCATTGAGGGAGGTAACAGGACCACCGTTTCATTTGGTATTTCCCAATGCACATGTGATGGTATAGTATTCACCAACTCATATCCATATGCAAGTCGATACACATAATTAGTGAACTTGTAATCAACCATTCTGTGAATGGATTCAGATGTATGGGTTCTTAGACATGCTATAGCGTGGCCACATAGTATACCGCTTTTTTGCCATTTACCACAACTACATACCCTTCGTTCAAGTTGTACGTTGCTGGTGGCAAAATTATCATCAACTTCAAATGTATCCCCATACAAACTTCTTGCATTACAATTATAAGACTTGTTGAGACATTTTTGAACCTTACTCTCAACGTAAGGGGTCAACCCACCAGACAACCTCCCTGTAAAATTTGATATTTTAATAAAAATAGTAGCACAATAAAAAAACTAAATATAACAATCTCCCTTACCCGCCACTTCGGCTCGTTCAGCATACTTTGATTGTATCGACGTGGTGATTAACTCAATTATCGTTGTTATAGGAAACTCACGTGTGGATATAATTTGCAAAATTTCAGGGACGTTAATCGATTTAACATTGTAACGTATTTTTGGGAAAAATGCTCGTGTCCATTTTGAAATCGGTATATCGTCAAGCCAGTAAATTGGACTCCTAAGCAAGGTGCAGAAAGGTGGTTTCCTACATGTACTTTGCAACCTGTCCAAACACAAGTAAAAATCATCAACGCTATATGCATTGCATGACTTCCAAAACAACGATTCGACTTCCGTATTGTTATGTCCGACAGACTCACGTATCTTTTGAGTTATATCTTTAGGACAATATCCATGATAGGAATCCGGGTAGGCACTCTGAACACCAAAGTCTATTTTATCACACAGGTTGCTTATGAAACCAACCTCTATGTCCTCACCTAAACAATCTTTTAACCTCATCATGAACCATCTCCATGATTCTTCACACTCTAAGGTTCCCAAACCAATTGTTAAGAGTAGTGGTTCATGATTTCCATCTAAAGCCACTGCGAAGTACATTGTTGTCAGATAGTTCCCAAGAAGGGGTAAATAATCCACATATATCAGCGGTATCATCCACCTAAGGAAGGTACGAATCTACATAAAAACGAACACATATTAGTGATAAGTAAAAACTAATCGAGATACATTACCATGAAATATTATATAACTCAATAAAAGAAGTATGTTATACCACGCAACCTAAAGCCATAAAACAGAATTGAAAGCGGTTGGTATCGGTTTTCTTAATGGCTGTGAAGGTATTAGGATTTGTTCTTTGAAGGTTATGCAAGAAAATTGGTAGTTGAGAAAAGTTTCTTTCGCTGTAAGTACTCATTTTCAATACCGATGATAGTGCTCTACAATCATCACACAAATGCAATATGAAACAAATGCAATTATAAATAGAAAATATTGTATCTTTACTGTTTAAAATTCATAGTTTAACCTTTTAAATTCATAGTCAAACTAGTTCATTTCATAGTGAAATTTCACTGTCCGACATGACAATACTACAGAATGTACTTGTCTGGATTTCGTGGTTCAACTTTTTGAATTCATAGTCAAACTAGTTCATTTCATAGTCAAATTTCACTGACCGACATGACAATACTACAGAATGTACTTGTCTGCATTTCGTAGTTCAACTTTTTGAATTCATAGTCAAACCAGTTCATTTCATAGTCACAAAGATTTGTCTGTAATATGATTTCTTCTATAAATGGGTGTCACCCAGTATGAAAATTTTAACTGAGAAAGTAACTCCGATTTGAAAGAAAAAGAAGGCTAATGGCATACTGCAATTGCGGAGGAGAACGTATCGTTAGGATTTCAGGTACAGCTAAAAACCCAGGAAGATTGTTTTACGCTTTCCCATATTTGGTATCATGTTGTTACGTCATTCAAATTTAAACCCTCGTGTTTACATGACAAAATTTATTTTCTTACTGTCAATGTTAAATTTAACAGGGACCAAAATGCGGGTTTATCAGTTGGGTTGATGAAGAGAAGGACCAATCATCTATGGTAATAGCTAAAGTAGCTAACTCTAATAAGCTCTTTCAATCAGAAAATAAGAAGTTAAAGATAGCGTTGGTTTGTAGTTGGGTGTTGTTCTTGGCAGTTCTTGTTTACAAGTTGTAAGGTTTTCAATATTGTTTTTATGGTTTTGAAGTTGTTAGGTCAATAAATTATTGTATTTGTAACGTTAAAACAAATGTTGTAGTCGTTCTTATGTTGTATGTATTGATAAGTTATTAGTAGGTCATTAATTTGTTGTAATTGTCGTAACGTTAAATTTTTTGTCATCCGTTGAGTAAACTGTAAAAATAAACTAATAATCAAATCCAACATTAATTTAGATATACAATTATATAATCCAACTACATAGGACCAAGACTAGACCCCCAAAATTTTTTTGCCATCCGTTGACGGAACTCTAAAGCTGCGTTCTTTGGGTCAATAAGAACACGTATTGGGTGATCTGAAATTAATTGCTCCATAAACATACAAAGAAAAACACCGCAATCTCCCAAATGACTACTTTGTTGGGGAACATTTTCTTCATAAATGAATTGCATATTCAATGGAATCCTTGGGATGTTCCTCCGGGCCCAATACTTAATCTTGTCCAAATAATTTGCCACCCGACGTTCAAATTTGGAAAAGATTCCTTCAGATTTGAATTTTTCATAAGCCCCTCTACCAAGACTGTCATAAATATGCACTTCCATTGACGCTAATTGTAGTTCCCCAAATAGCCAATGATTAGGGGATGAATGAATCGGCAATAAGACCTGTATAAGGATCATAAAATAAAATTATGTTTTTTATATCACAATACAAAAACATAACAAAAATAACGATATTATTTTCAATATAAACAATTAAGTTTACCGTATCAACATCCCACCAGGCAACCATGAAGTTGGGGTACGTAGCAATACCAGCCATAAACGCTCTCCAGTCCTGTCCTTCTTCCAAAGCATGAGAAACAAAAAAAATTTGGAGGCATTATTGTATGTCGGTCGCTCTCAAACCGTCTCTCCATCAATACTCGGTACCAAATGGTTATATGTTGCACACATGATACTTTTGTTATTGACTAAAAAACAATTAACTTTTAAAATAATAAATTAACAATTAATATACCGCTGACTCCAACCATCCGTCGTGTGTATGCCCAAACAATGAGCTCCAAAAATCTCTATCTAACACGAAATTAAACAAACGATGCTGGACATCATATGAATGAAATAAATAATTTTGGATGACAACCTCACCACCTGCTACGTAAGGTTGCAGGCACAACATGGAGAAGTCATGAGCAACACCAAAAACTGGAGGAGGAACGGAGCTTGTTGATTTGATATCAACCTTCTTTTTTGTTCTTTTTTTTTGCTTCGATGTCGTGTGCAACTAAAATCAATATTCAAATGTTTAAATCTATATCTTTCAGATAATTCACATAAATATAAAATCATGAGTTTATAAATAAAACGAATACCTCGGTGTAAGGAGGGCACAAATATTGTGATGGTTTTCGAGTCCTCGGTTTATCGGGTGTAACTTCTTTGCCATCATACTCATCAAAGTAATCTACAATTCCCGTTATTATTATTTCGTCTTCGTCCGACACCTAATTTAATAAGCAATAATCTCTAATTAAAAAAATGTTTCAATATAGTAAAAAAAAATATAAATTAATGTAAGTATAAGAACCTCTTTAGCTTCACTATAATCATTTACGTCAAACACATCATCATCAAATTTGTTCCCCGCTTTGTCATTCCTCTCCTCCGACTCCTACATTAAAAATAAAATTTTATACTTAATAACGAAATACACATAATTTAATAAGCAATAATATCTAATTAAATAAATGATTTAATCTACTAAAAACAAAATATAAATTAATGTAACTATAAGAACCTCTTTAAATTCACTATAATCATTTACATCAAACACATCATCATCAAATTTGTTCCCCGCATAGTCATTCCTCTCCTCCAACACCTACATTAAAAATATAACTTTTTACTTAATAACGAAAGACACATTATTAAAAAGTAATTATTAAAATCGTAAATGTAATATCTATAACAACCTTGTCGTCTTGAATATCACCAAAAACATTTTCAGTTGTATTGTTTTTATTCATCACTTCATCTTGCACAACCTATATTTTCAAATATAAAATATGAACACATGTATTCATATATGTTAATAAAAATTTAAAAAATAATGTAGCGTGTAACTAACATGTTCATCATATTTTCTTTGTAACACTATCGGATCATCAAAAGTAATGTCGTTCCAATATTGTTCAGTTTTCACTTCTTCAACAAAAACCTCTGTAGGTTGTCGGTTCATAAACACATGCTGCTCCAGTGCATGTAGCCGTTTCAACACCTCGTCTAGGTTGTGTTTCCCACTGCCCCTACCTCTACCATGAGAGCGACCATTGGACGACATACTAGATGAAGATTCGTCTTGTCTCCTAAAATGGTCCCGTACTGGGGATGGAACTGCTTTCCCTTCACCATATACATACTCTTGAAATGACATATAATAACAAGATGTCATCTCACCGTCACCTAGTAACATGTTTTGTCTTGGTGGTTGCCCCTCCTAAAAAATTAAACATATTAAAAATGCATATAAAAGTATAATAATCAAGTTTATTAATAATAAACGAAAAATTCATAAACCTGTATCTTTGACCAAATCTTGTTCATGTCAACCCATTTCAATTTTTTTGTTCCACTCCATCGTTTCATCCGAGGCAAGTCTTTATTTTTTCTCAATACAAATCCACATGCACGAACTGCCGGAATCATCTCATATATCCATATCTACAATTTTTTACAATTACAGTAATAAAAGTTAAAATTAAAATAAAAAACATAACAATAAAACAATTTAAATATAAGAAAATTTTTATACCCTTATTGGAGTCGTAGATCCTGAGACGGAGTACTTTAAAGTTTGACGACGCTTAGAAAGTGATAAATAGTTATGTATTTTGTTCCATGTATCCTCAAGGTCAACATAAGTAAAATCCCAAAGATAGCTACCCCAAGCGAAACTAACAAAACAAAAAAAACAAAATTGGTTTGTATATAAATTATAACTTTAATAAAATATAACTTTTAACGTAAACAAAATATACCTGTTCCAGAGATCCAAATTCTCAGCCAAAAAAAACCAATCTTGTGGCACCCGATCATTAACTTCTTTTCCCAAAAAACCTTCACACAAAATGTATATCAAACATACTCTAACTGCATCAACGTCGTCAAGTGCTAGGAATGTTTGATTTAAAATTAAACGTTTCAGGTCGCCGATTTTCACCGAACTATTAGTATGGTCCGGAAATAGCCGTTCACGCAATAAACATCTTTTTTTACTGCTTAATAATTTTTCCGACCCTTTTCTCACAATGTTTTTTGGATACTCCCCAAAATTGAAGCCGATTATCAAACAAAACTCTTCCGGCCCATAAACCATTTTTGTATTGCCTACTCGAAAATATAATCGTTTTATTCCATCTGGAGATAAAATAGGGTCCGGCCGGATCTGATGAAGGAACATTTTATGGAACAACAATGCGTCCCCTTGTAAAAGAGGGACAACAATAAAATAACCAAATACGGTATCTCTGAAAATGGCACGTCTGGCATCATCTAAAACTTTAAATACTTCCCATATGTTACCTCCCGAGCCTTTTAAGTTCGCAAAGGCTTTCATATTGATAAAACTAAAATCATGCAGCAAAAAAAACACAAAAACAAATTAGAGAACTAAAAAATATTTTGTTTTTAAAATATATGATTACGAACTGCAATAAGTACATAAACAATTAGTGATGCAAATACAATTTCTTAATTAATAATTTATATATTTCCAATAAAAAACAATAACATACACATATATAAACAATTTTCCAAGTTATACAACAAATATATTAACGATAAAAAACAATATCATACATAATTATATAAACATTTTATTAAACAAATTTTCAACTTAAACGACAAATATATAAACGACAAATTTTCAACTTAAACGAGAAATATATAAACAATTTTTATCTTTTTAATTATATAAACTAACATTTTATAACCATATAAACAAACAATTTTTCAAATAAAACGACAACCAAATTAACAATTTTGCAAGTTATATGACAACTTTATACAAATTTTCAACTTATACAACAAACACAAACAATTTCTAACAATATATATATGACAAATTTTCAACTTATACAAATGTTATACTTATACAACAAATATATATACAAACGACTATTTTGCACATACTATAATTTAACTATTTTTCACTTTATATAAACAATTATACGATAACAATATACAAGTTTTCAGGTTATACAACAACTAAACAAACAACAAAAATAACAAATTGTAAACATTATCTATGCACTCTCTACTTGTACATTCAAACAAACCCTAACTAAAGAGCATTTAAACTTCAAGTATACTAAAGAAATATTAAAACTATCAAACACAACAAAATTACCCTTTTTAACACTAAATAATACAATAAATGATAAAAAAAATGTTTAAACATTAAAAGAGTTAAAATCTAACCATATTTGCGGGATTGTAGACATAATCCTCCATTTTCTTCAAAAACTAGCCAAAATCGCGAGAAAAGCCCAAAGATAAAGAGAGTTAGAGAGAGTTTTTGTGTAGAGAAGGGTGAAAATGGAGAAAAAAAATACGTTTACATAGTGAAAGGAAGGGGATTTCGCAGATAGCATCTTAATTTCGCAGATGGAGTATGCCATCTGCGAAAGTACAAGCAGCTAAAGCACAGCTGTGCTTTAGCAGCTTGTACTTTTGCAGATGAGGCATTTCCATCTGCGAAATCGTTGGCTATTTTTGTAATTTCGATTTTTTTTGGCTATTTTTGTAATATAGTTAGTGTAAATGGCTATTTTTGTAATTTTGGCATCTCAAAGAATCTGCGACACACATAATAAGTGCCACTAGAAAACCTCCCACTAAAACCCTTTAGTGATACTTTTTGTTTTTGCCGCTGCAGTTTTTTAGGCTTTTAGTGGCACTTTTTTGTTTGTCGCGATATAAGAAAAGTTTTTTGTGGCACATATTTTATGCCATTGAACGCTTGTATTATTGAAGAATTCATGCTACTTTTAGTTACACATTTTAAGATTTTAGTGACATTTTTATTTGTCACAATAAAAAAATAGTTTGTGGCACTTATTTATTTGTCACAATAGAAAAAAATGGTTTTTGTGGCACATATTTTGTGCCACTAAAAGGTCATGTGATTGAATAATTTTTTTTAAATATTGGTTACATATTTTATGATTTTAATGGCATTTTTCTATTTGTCAGCATACAAAAAAAAATATTTAATATATATTTTGTGTCACATTTTGTATCGTTAACTATGAGAATATATAATTTAAGCTACTTATGTCTATATAGTTTTTATATTTAATATAAAATAAAAATGAATAATTAAGTCGTAGTACGCAGAAAATAACAAAATACATCCAAATATGATGGCAAAATTGTAATATTTCACCTAATAAGAGTCATGTAATAGAATTAAAAAAAACTCACAAATTACTAACATAATCTTCTTGTCTAAGATTCTTTACAATCTCATTCTAGAAGGGTTAATATCTAGCAGCATCAAACTTCTCTTTTACAAGGACCTGATTAATTACCTTAAGAGAATTCTTGCAAAATATAATTAAACATTAATATAATAGAAAATTGATTCAACAAATTATGTTACAGAAAGAGATCAAAAAAACCTGTTAGAAAGAGGAATGTGGAGATTATCCATGAATGCTTCGGGGAACCTCTCAAAGATTTTGTGGACACAACTCAAAGACCTAATCTTAAAGCATTAAGAAAAAAACGAATTAGTTTTTAGTCAATATGGAAAAATAGATTATAAATTAGTTTTTTAAGAAGTATGCATGTCTTTCTAGTGAGGTTTTACACATTATGTGTGCACACAAGGACGAAAAGGTAAATTTACCTCACCAAGACAATCTCTAGCTCCATGCAAGAAACCAACAACAACAAATATAATAATGTAAAATATATAGATGTCTGAAAGATAGATCTACAATTCAAACATATATATGAGCATGAAGAGAAATAAAGTAAAAAAAGAAAGCAAAATACAAACATAATGTTTCAATAATGTGAATTTTCCAATTAAATTGTTATATAACAATTGATTCATTGAAATTAAATTTTCACAGAAAAATGTTTATAACTTATCAATATTAAATTTTGACACACTATTGGCATAATCCTATTGTAGTAGTAACTATACTAGTGTTAGATTTGGATTAGAGACTCACTAGCGAATACCATTATTGTAGGAATCGATAGTGGTATGAGTGGAGCGTAGATCAAGGCATCATTTGTATCATCTCAATGCATTGTGAGTATTCACGCACTCCCTTATTTTCAGTTTTTAAATGTTTTGGGGTGGAAAAGCATGTCCTAAACTATTTTTATGTTCGTTGTATTTATTTTGACTTGTATGAAACTTGGTTGCTATATTTCGTATGTATGTGTATGTTACTTTAATTCATGAGGACTGTATCGCGGTTAAGTCCCTGGAATCTCTATACACAACTCATTAACTCTTTTGAGCCTATGCTTATTAAGGATAGCGTTATCAGGAGGTAGACAACTCCTCACTCGCAGGATTCGCTTGAGTGCATTTTACCAATTTATACATTATATTTGCGATACACATAGTAGTCAATAAGGCACGATTCGGTCATTAGGCTTGGGTTGTGAACTCATGAATGGAAACTTGATGCACGTACTATTCTTTATGCACATACGAAACATGTATTCCCATGTGAGCAACGACATTTGTATACTTATTTTAGCAATGAAACTTGAATACTTATTTTAGCAACGAAACTCGTTGCTCATTATAGCAATAAAATTGTTTATCAATTATAGCAATCAACTTTGTTTCTCATTATAGCTATAAACCTTCTATCTCATTATAACAACGAACTTTTGTTACTAAATACTTATTTACTTGTTTTAGCAACAAACTTGGTTGCTTCTTATAGTAACAAACTTGTTTGCTCCTTGTAGCAATGAAACTTGATTACTCATTTTAGTAACAAACTTTATTTCCCATGAGGTTATGAACGTTGCATCTCTTTTGGGCAACATACTTTATTTCTCATGATGAGAACGAACTTTGTTTACACAAACTTATTTACTCATTTTAGCAATATCTTTTTATCTATGGAAACTTATATCAAAATTTTTATTTCGATTTATGAAACCAATACTATTTTTAAACTTGTGAGTACCCACCAACTATTTTTATAGTTGACGCTCGTTTTACATGCTTTTCAGGAATCATCGAGTAAGTGGCACTTAGGGACACTTCACTTTTAGGAGCATTCACATGTGTTGTATTTCAATTTACATTGTAATTTCTTTTAAAAGTTGTTCAAACCCATTGTAAATTTGTAATGATTTTTAATACTATGGTTGGTGTTGTCTTTTAACTTTTGCTATGAAACCCTTTATACTGCCACGCCTCGTGTTTCTGCTTTAGCGGGGTGTAACAGGAAATGGCATCAAAGCCGAAGGTTATAGAGAATACCGGTTTTCCTTTGGAAAACCACAACTATAGCCAAAAATTTTCTAAACGTTTTTAAAGTACTTAAGATACTACTGGTATAACTAATTCGAGTACGCATTATTGGACTCTAATTAAGTATAGCCTGGCCAACTATGATTAATTAAGGAAAGTTAATGTAAGGCTGGAAACGGTTATACTAGAATTTTGTTCAAAACAATTTTCAACTTAAACTTTTGAAAAACAAAGTTTTTCGGTGTGCGTACGGGCATTACATATTATAGGCATTCATCTAGGTACACTTAGAAACTAAGTGCACTTTTACCACAATGTCTTATTTAGAAATATTCTTGTCCCTTATCAAGTGCTAGGTTAACCACTTAGGTTATATCACTAGCCACTCTAGGATCAATGCACTTAGTACTAAGAATGGGTATTCCTTAGTAGCTATTGACTTTAGATGTAAGGTTAGTAGCTAGATATATACTAGTAATAATCACAAGTCGAAACCTATACCAATTATTCCTCAATACCTCTTCATCGTGTTTGTACTAGAGTTACAACTATGAAAAAGTGTTTCGGTATCGACACGAATGATAATTGGAGCATCGCGTAAGGAGGTAGATGAGTCGCCACTAAGTAATCACTTGTATACCATTGGTGGGCATTCCGGATTCAACTCACGAGGAGACACGAAAGTTTAACCCATACGTGAGACATTATTACTATGCTACGATTTAGCTCTACGTTGTTTCCACCTTGAGCTTAAAACTTAACATAGGATATCCCTTTGACCTCTATAAAAGGGTCATAAACTGCATTGACACCATAACACGTTTTACTAACAAATTTTCTTGTCCTTTATCTTGGGGAAAAGACATCGGTACTCGCATTAGTATTTAAGTACGATTAGCTACACTAACATACTTATTCGTTACCTATTAGTCTTCCATCGAAAAGTTATTTCGTTTCATTGGTTTTATTTATCATCGATAAAATATTTTATATCCACTTCATTCAACTTAGTAGACATTTCCTAACAATTTAAGCCATATTCTCGCTAAAACTCTTTTGACAACTTGCTTTAATTTAATGCTTTTCTCCAAAACTCAACTTAACCAATATTGGTTTTTACCTTGCTATTTCAAATCCATTTCAATGGATAGATGTGCTTTTAAGGGCATACAAACCATTTAAACCTTGATTAACATTTTGGCACATTTTCGAAAAACTTAGAAACATTTTCTTTTATAAAAGTGTTTAAATTCTATGCTATAAAACTTAAACATATGACATTGAAGTTCTTATTATGTGAAAAAGTTTCATCAAATCTTTAAAACACTTTTGTTTTGACACTTTTAACAACTTTGTCATTTAGACATTGTAATTTACTTTGATGTGTTTTATCTAAACCCAACATGATATTTATGCAAATTTCTACTTCAAACACATTTATAAGACATCTCTAATGCTTGTATTTCAAAACATACCTTATTTGTGTACTTTGCTTTAATATGGTTTTATAATCTATAAAGTTTTTAAAATTTATAACATTTGAAAACTTGGTGTTCACTTTTAAATTTCCACTGATACACTCTTAACAATGAATAATTATTCTTCTAAATATATTGAGTCTTTACCTTATCCATTTTAATCATTGTTGGACTCAAGCCTAAAAGGGTCAAGACTGTCAGATTTTCAATTACCAGTTGTAGTGCTTCTTCTTTTTCACAATTACAGTTTAACTTAATAGATAACTCGTGAATTTTTAGCAATCCTTAGCAAACACTTTAAAACTCTCATATGTTTATTTAATCATCAATATACATCAAATATTGAAGCTTGAAATATATCTCAACCTGGTATTAAATCTACCTATAGGTATTGTTTTTATAATCTTAACAATAACAATCATTGTCGTTGCTACCTTCCTTTTTCTTTCCCCCAAACTTTATTTCTCCATCTCCTTCTGATTTTAGATCTCGCACGCCATAATATTAACACAATACATTGTCTAACTCTGTTTCTATCTATTTTACTTCTCTTGGTACCATGTTCGTACACATATAGACTAGAAGTCTACCCTTTCGTTTTGAGCGATTAATACGTATATAGTCGTGAGGCACACTTTTGATTTAGTCAATTTTAATATATTCAATTACGGCTTTTATCATATACATCTCGTTTTTATTTTTAAATCTACTATAAACAAGTGATCCTTATTAACATTTGCTCTTACGTTCTAAATTCAGAAACTTGATATAAAATGCAATTTCCATTATATTTTTCCTTATAATTAATACACAATATGAATACTCTTATGCTTATCATTTTTCTACATTCGGAAATTATATGTGAAAGATATGTTTCCTTATGTTTCTTCTATTATTTAAATACATCAAAAGTCTTGAATTTTTATTATATATTCTCTAAATGATTGTTTTTGTAGTAACACTAAATTAAGAATCCCTTATTTTCAATGATAGATATTTTTACACCTTTCTTAAAATAGCATTCTACTTTGTAATTTTCATTGAGTTCCTAAACTCTCAACTTTGTTCATATAAATATTTTGACTCGTAAGCTTGAATTTGTCCCGACTTAGACAATTGGACAATTTCTCAAAAATTTAATACAAATATTTCTATACAAATTCCTTTATTGATGACTTAAACCTTTAATTAATCTTTATACTATTTTACTACTTTGTTGGATTGCCAAACATGTATTTTCATTATCTTGGAATTATTACATATTTTGATAACAGTGAGATTTTTATCACTTCTAAAACACTTAAAAGGCTATCTGCACAATGAGATTTAATCGCGTCCATTTGCAACATTGACTCTCTAAATATATATATTCTTCGGATATAGATCTATTATTGTAAGAGTAACCGTAGTACTAACTATAGCCTCGGACACCCTCAATCATTTCGTAACTTATTTTGTAGACGACACTTAAATAGCCTTTACATTTGAGATGTACCAAAACTTCGTTGCCTACCCTTATTACGTATTTTTAGGAACTTTCCCTCGATCGCTTCTAATTCATTCGTGCTACCCCTTCTTATTTTGAAATATATCTTTTCCAGATGTAGTAGCCAACCCGGAAGTGAACAAATTATTCCTAATCTCTTCTTTACTAGGCGGCGAATTTACACTTAGTGCTAATTTAGAACGCGACTTAAGGATCAATGCAGACTTAACGCTGAATGCAGTTGGTGCTTCAGCAAAAATTATAACTCTCTTGATTCAGATAATATCTAAATGAATAATCTTTTCAATTAGGTCGCCATGGTTTGAACGTGATTCCCATTATCCTAATTTCTCGCAATCAAGGTTGTAGAACACGAATTAAGGAACCACTAAATTGTTGATAGCAAAAAGAATTGGGCTTTTCCCTTGAGGAATTAACCCAAAATAATCAAAGAACACTGAAAGTCACCACCTCTCCAGCTATACAATTGTATTCGGCTGAGTTCTAATAGAATACGTCACGAATCGAATTTCGAGACGAAATTCTTTCAACCGGGGGAGACTATGACAACCGTCAAAATTCGAGTCGGTTCTAGATTTTACTAAACTTAGTTGCACATATAGGCACAACACATACTAGACTTAGTAACTAGAAACTAAGTTATAACCTACTAGAAACTTGGAAACAATTAGAAACAATGGATAGCGTACTTAGATTTCACATTGATAGATGAATTCTACATCCATTTAACTATAGTGACTATCCATATTCGGATCACTCTTTGGCTCGAACACCTTTTTCATTAATCATATACACACATCATGCTCTTGACCTAGAAGTATAAATTAGGTCAAAGTCTCATAGAAACTTAAGTCAAAGTTGAAGACTAGGACTAGTATACCTGATTCCTCAATTTTGATTGAATCTCGGAATCACTACATAGAATGCCAATAAACCGATAAAAATAAATTACAAACATTCATTATAACTATAAAAGAGTTATAATACCATAAGATAATTTAAAGTCTCAAATATTCTATTTATTTTGATATCCAAAGATTTACAAACTCTCAAAAACCCTAAATGCCCTAAAAACTCACATTTATGAACTTTAACCTTAAAAATTCTATAAAAATAATTATGAAACTTATAATATGATCTTATAATAATTAAAATTATGAAAATTCATTTAAGTAAAATAAAATTGAAGTCAATAACAATTAGCCTAAATTTATAAAGCAAAATAAAGGTTTTATGAATAAAAACTTGATTTTAGTGTATATTTTATAAAAAAAGTTTGATATTTTTATAAAAGATTTAAGTTTTTATAAAAGAAACAAGAGAGAGGGAGCCTCTCTCACCCAAAATCTCGGCCTCCCCTTTCCCAAGACCCTCCTCCTCTTCCCAATACACCATTTTCCCAAGTCATTAATCAATTTCACTCACCTACTCCATCTCTTTCTCTCTCACACTCCCTCACTTCATTTTCTCTCTATTCTCTCTTCCTCTCTTCCTCAACCACGAAATTCTCCAGAAAATGGGTCAGAGAGCACACCATGAACTCTAAATCTTAATCATCTTGAGGTGTTCTTAAAGGTAAACCCGAAAATCATTCATTTTCCTTCTCTTTTCCTTCAAGTTTTACTTGTTTTTGATGCATTTTCTCCATCTTGTACCCCATTCTATTGTAAAATCATGAACATTTGCACCTACTCACGGTTTTGATGATGATGGTGGCAGGATTTCACCCAAAAACAATATGCATGTTTTAAATGGTGAAATCCAAGGACCTAAACCTAAGTCAAAATAAAGGAAATGCACCTTTCTACATGTTTTGGTGGAAAATCACCACATGCATCCAAAGTTTTCTTTCAAAAATGAATTTTAAACATTTCAAACTCATAAATGATCTTCAAACAAACATGCATGTGATGATCTTCAAGCTTAGATGCTAGATCATCAAAGTATGTTGTTAAAAGCTTTCAAATATGTTCATGAATGATTTATTTCCAAATAAATATCTAAAACTCATTTTCTGACCAAATCTGATTTTTCCCAGATTCTCATCAACAAAATAAGATGCTCTGTAAATTTCCAGAAGATAATTCATTTATCTCGAATTACTATAATTAATGCAAGAAAATAGGGAAATAAATCATACAAAATATGTTTTGAGGTCTATAAATCCTAGGAAACTTTGCAGATGACCCCAATTCTAAATAATGACTTCAAATTAAATTTCATGGATTTTTGTTACTGTTTAACATGGTTTTGAATTTTCTTTTTGTTTGGCTCCAATAAATCATAAAACCACTTTAGAGAAGGTTAAAGGGCTGCCTAGCAATTTTCATAGCTTCATCCATATGTTAAAGATTTAGAAAAATATTTTCAGAAATTTTCATTATGCATTCCTATTTTTCCCCGATTTTTGTATTTATAATGGCCTAAAAACAGAAAAAATAATTCTACTCATCCAAAAATTATGAACATTTACCAGAACACCTTGTAATACATTAGGAGAGTACATAAAAGTTTTGATGATTTTTCTCTTCTTTATACTATTTTTCTCCTATTTTCTAAGATTAAATACACTTAAATACACAAAAACGGATTTCAATATACAAAAACCACATTTGGTCTTTTTCTCAGATTATTTACACAGTAAATGAACTTTACAAAAAATTTGGTAATTTACTTTAACTGTTTAATAATTATTCTCCAGTTAATGATTATTTAAGAGGATAAAACAATGAAAAATAGAAAGACTAATTGAAAAATACCTTTTATATTTTTTGCAGGTTCTACATGTATAATAAAAGTGTTATGAAAACTTTGGGAAATTTTGGAAACTGTTTCCTATTTATTTCAATTTTTATTAGGATAAATGCTCAAAAATCATAAAATTTGGTTAAACAGTTTAGAAATCAATTTTTATATTTTTCCCAGCTTAACAATGTTTAATAACACTAACAAAAAAAGTTTGGGTAATTTTGAAAACTGATTTCTATGTTTCATGAATTTGTATCTATTTAGAGAATTAAATATATGAAAAATGGTTATGCATACTCATAATCCATAAAAATTTATCTAGAAGTCTTTTGATACATTTAGAACGAAAATCTGAAGTTTGGTAATTTTTATTAACTGTTTAGTATTTTTCATGATTTTACGGTTATTCAAGAAACTAAAATGGTGAAAAATAGTTAGACAAATCAAAAGGTCAAGAAAACTTATCTTGAGGTCTTTAACTTCATTAAAAAGCTGAAATGCAAAGTTTGGGAAATTTTAGAATTAAATTGATTTAGCTTTTGAATATTAAAACATTGGAACACCTCTTAAAATGTTAAATATTAGCATTTCAATAATGTGAATTTTCCAATTAAACTGTTATATAACAATTGATTCATTGAAATCAAATTTTCACAGAAAAATGTTTATAACTTATCAATATTAAATTTTGACACACTATTGGCATAATCCTATTGTAGTAGTAAGTATACTAGTGTTAGATTTCGATTAGAGACTCACTAGCGAATACCATTATTGTAGGAATCGATAGTGGTACGAGTGGAGCGTAGATCAAGACATCATTTGACTCATCTCAATGCATTGTGAGTATTCACGCACTCCCCTATTTTCAGTTTTTAAATGTTTTGGGGTGGAAAAGCATGTCCTAAACTATTTTTATGTTCGTTGTATTTATTTTGACTTGTATGAAACTTGGTTGCTATATTTCGTATGTATGTGTATGTTACTTTAATTCATGAGGACTGTATCGCGGTTAAGTCCCTGGAATCTCTAGACACAACCCATTAACTCTTTTGAGCCTATGGTTATTATGGATAGCGCTATCAGGAGGTAGACAACTCCTCACTCGCACGATTCGCTTGAGTGCATTTTACCATTTTATACACTATGTTTGCGATACACATAGTAGTCAATAGGGCACGATTAGGTCATTAGGCTTGTGTTGTGAACTGATGAATGGAAACTTGATGCACGTACTATTCTTTATGCACATACGAAACTTGTATTCCCATGTTAGCAACGACACTTGTATACTTATGTTAGCAATGAAACTTGAATACTTATTTTAGCAACGAAACTCGTTGCTCATTATAGCAATAAACTCGTTTATTAATTATAGCAATCAACTTTGTTTCTCATTATAGCAATAAACCTTGTATCTCATTATAACAACAAACTTTTGTTACTAAATACTTATTTACTTGTTTTAGCAACCAACTTGGTTGCTTCTTATAGTAACAAACTTGTTTGCTCCTTGTAGCAATGAAACTTGATTACTCATTTTAGTAACAAACTTTATTTCCCATGAGGTTATAAACGTTGCATCTCTTTTGGGCAACATACTTTATTTCTCATGATGAGAACGAACTTTGTTTACACAAACTTATTTACTCATTTTAGCAATATCTTTTTATCTATGGAAACTTATATCAAAATTTTGATTTCGATTCATGAAACCATATTATTTTTAAACTTGTGAGTACTCACCAACTAATTTTATAGCTGACGCTCGTTTTACATGCTTTTTTAGGAATCATCGAGTAAGTGGCACTTAGGGACACTTCACTTTTAGGAGCATTCGCATGTGTTGTATTTCAATTTACATTGTAATTTCTTTTAAAAGTTGTTCAAACCCATTGTAAATTTGTAATGATTTTTAATACTATGGTTGGTGTTGTCTTTTAACTTTTGCTATGAAACCCTTTATACTGCCACGCCTCATGACTTCGCTTTAGCGGGGTGTGACAGTCTTTTAGTCACAAAATTAATTTCCTAATTAATTCTTGACTAATATTAATTAAACAATATGATTTCTCCTTTAGTATATTATTCATATAATATATTAATAAATCATAATTAATCTATTTCTCCATAAATCATCTGTCACACCCCGTAAACCAAGGCGGAAACATTTCCGGGGCGGACGCCACGTTGAGTATCAAATCCAATACACATAGTAAGCAAAGTAAACAACCATTACATTACATATGAAAATTTACATTTGTTCAAAAGTAAAGTTGTACAAGTGTGATACATATGTATGTATATATATATATATATATATATATATATATATATATATATATATATATATATATATATATATGAACAAAAGCAAGACGTGTCTTCGACGCACTCCGTCTTCGTCAAAAGGATCATCGGGTACCTGTCTAATGCGGACCTGAGAATACAAGCATTTTAAAAATCAGCATAAAGCCGGTGAGTTCATAAGCGGTTTTGTTTTCTGAAAATGTACGAGTTTCCTTTCGGTTTCTGAAAAGGTTACGACCCAAGAAAATCCAATATTTTCTTTTATGTAAAGTTTAGTTATCTGTTATGTTACACGGTTCTGGTTATGTACAATTGTTATCCCAGGAAAATCCCATATTTTCCTAAAAGTTGACTACCGATCTGAAATGTAATGTGAAAGATGTATATTAAAAACCTGGTCATCCTTGTGAAATGTATGTTAGTTTACCAACCCGAGATGTAATGTAAAAGATGTACACTGGAAATGTATTAGTTTTCACACGTATATAAAACTAACAACTACAAAGTAAACTAGTTACTAAAATCTATTATTATTATAAAGTAAATCTCTGTTATCCAAATTGCGAGTTTCATAACCATACGATAGACTAAATATGATAATAAGTAGTCCATCTCACTTTATGACTTTCGTCACCCTTGAACCTTTCAGTTCGGCTGTAGCTAGCAGCCAGGTGTGGGGTAGTCAGCCCCGTATAGATCTATACACTCAAGTCACGCTCCCTATCTAAGAGATTCTGGTTACAGGGGCGGTCCTCCACTCGCGTATCTCTGTGGAGTGTTCTCCGAGGACGTGTCTCTATTTTATAGGAATAACAAATTTACTAGTAATAATACAGAAAGATCAAATGACGAACCTCCACTCGCGTATCTCTGTGGAGTGTTACCGAGGACAAAACAGTATTCTAAGTTTCATATTCAAAGTTCAATGTTATACTTTTAACTGTTATGACGTGGGAAAACCATTTGTGAAAATATAAAATACAACAATTTATAATGTTTTTCACAAATAAAATGATAGTGTGTTCTGCAAGTTCAACGGTTATCTTTTATGATTGTCTGTGTTAAAAGCATATGTAATATGAAACATAACACAAATAAAACAAGTTTTAAGTACAAGTATTCCTTGTACTTTGCTTGTATTCCCCCTAAAAATAGTGAAAAACATTGAAAAAGGGTAGGGGTATGAACTCACCAGACGAGAAAACGTGACGGTTTGGATGCTATGTGTCGGTTCGGGGCTTGATAACGCACGAGGTACCTATGTAATATGAAATGGTATTCAAATGTATCTAATTAGACTTTAAATCACTAATTAGATATGATTATACACTCCAATACGAGAAAACACTTCAAATCAAGTGTTTGGAGTGACCCAAGTGACATCTATGGACGTATAGGACTTTGGATAATGTGTTTAGTCTTCAAGAGTAAACTCCTTAGGGAGTTTATGGCCCTAAGACTATGATCACATGAGTTCACGGCCGTGAACTCATGAATGTGAGGTTTTATGGTGTCAAATGGTCAAATAACACTTAGGAAGGGTTGATATGATTTAATCTAAGGCACAGGAATGAGTTAAACCACCAAAGGGACCATCAAAGGGAGTTTACTGCCGTAAGCTCCTATATACCCATTCCTTTCATGATTTGGTGGCCCTAGATTAATCATATGTGATTCAAACCAATTTTACAAGCCTTAGAATGAAATTAGGGCATCATTTGGCTAGTGTATATGAGTTTACGGCCCATGAACCCATTCTAGGGGGGTTTACGGCCGTGAACTCTCAAAGGGGTGGTGTTCATCAAGTTTAAGGCCCCTAAATCGATTGTGGTTGATTCTAGAATTTAATCCAAGGCTATTGGTGTGTTTAAGTGGCATTTAAACACTCAAATTGAGTTTACTCCCCATGAAGGTGATTTTACGGCCCAAGCATGTTCTCGGACAGTAAACTCATGTTTACTCCCCAAAAATTGGATTAAAGGTGTTCTAAGTCCAGTCCATTAAGCCATTTAGCCATATCTAAGCTCTGAAGATGGATTAGAAGGGTTTTAAGGCTCAAAAACCCATTATATGTGTGTTTACGGACCAATCATGTTCTAGGGCCGTAAACACATGAAAATGGTCATAAATCATAGTTTGAACTCGGATTTGGAAGCTAGAAAGGTTGTACAACAAGTTAGGAAGGTTACCTTGATGAAATGGAGCTTAAATTTTATGATTTTGGACTTGAAACTTGGATTGGAGGAGAGAGGTTAGAGAGAGAGTAGTGAGAGAGAGAGTAGTGAGAGAGAGAAAAAGCTTCAAATGGAAGCTTAATCCACTTTAAATATGTTCCAAGTTCGGGACACTGTGGAATTCTACCCGATACCGACGTTAGACGTGGCTTTTGGTCGCACCCGATTAAGTTGCCGTAACCCGATATGGTCGATTCTAAAATGTTTCCGATTACTAATATGGAGTGCTAATATGAGTTCTAAGCATGTTTGGACACCCATTAAGTCATAATGGAAATCCCACATTTATGACTTAATTTAATGACATAACGGAAATGAAATTGAAAGCGACGAATATATTAACGAAAAGGGTTACAATTGATGGAACGAACTTTCGGATTGTCACATTATGCCCCCATTAGAGGGAATTTCGTCCCGAAATTCAGAATTAAGACACAAATCATGGATCTGGGAAGAGATGCAGATACTTTTGTTTAATCGAGTCTTCACGCTCCCAAGTGAATTCCGGTCCCCGATTGGCATTCCAGCGAACCTTCACTATCGGGATGCGACTTTGTTTCGTGCGTTTGATATCTCGATCCATGATTTCGATTGGTTCCTCCACGAAGTTCAAATTTTCTTTGATCTGGATCTCATCTAGAGGAATCACGAGGGTTTCATCGGATAAACACTTCTTAAGATTAGAGACGTGAAAGCCGGGGTGGATGTTGCTAAGCTCGTGAGGTAATTGAAGTTTATAGGCTACCGGACCGATCCTGGCGAGGATCTTGAAGGGTCCAATGTACCTCGGATTAAGTTTCCCACGCTTTCCAAAGCGTACAATGCCTTTCCAGGGCGAGACCTTCAACAGGACATGGTCTCCAACCTGGAACTCTAGAGGTTTCCGTCGTATATCAGTGTAACTCATTTGGCGATCTCGTGAAGCTTTCAATTGTTCCCGGATTTGGATAATCTTTTCGGTGGTTTCGCGGATGATTTCAGGACCAGTGAGAGCACTATTGCGAAATCGACTCTTGGCTAGCTGTGTGTCCTCTACCTCGGTCCATCATAGAGGGGATATGCACTTGCGACCGTAGAGGGCCTCGAACGGAGCAACCTTGATACTGGTGTGGTAACTGTTGTTGTACGAGAATTTGATCAAAGGCAAATGTGTGTCCCACGATTTTCCGAAATCGATGACACATGCTTTAAGCATGTCTTCCAAGGTTTGGATAGTTCTCTCACTCTGTCCGTCGGTCTGAGAGTGATAAGCCGTGCTCATGTCTAGTTTAGTTCCAAGAGCCTTCTGAAGAGACTGCCAAAATCTGGAGGTAAACCTGCTATCTCGATCAGAGATAATGGACGCAGGTACACCATGCAGTCGAACTACCTCCTGGATGTAGATCCGCGCAAGTCTTTCCATCTTGAACAATTCTTTAATCGAGATGAAGTGAGCGGACTTGGTCAAACGATCGACAATTACCCAAATGGTATCGTACCCACTCGGACATTTGGGTAACTTGGTGATGAAATCCATGGTAATCATTTCCCATTTTCATTCGGGTATCTCGGGTTGTTGGAGCAGACCCGAGGGTTTCTGATACTCAACTTTCATTTTGGCGCAAGTCAAGCACTTGCCCACGAATGTAGCGATTTCGGCTTTCATGTTTGGCCACCGATATTGTTTCTTGAAATCCAAGTACATCTTGTCTGAACCTGGGTGAACAGAGTATCTGGTCCTGTGTGCTTCCTCCATGACAACTTCCCTAAATCCTCCGAACTTTGGGGTCCAAATTCGGTCTATGAAACAGTAGACTCCATCACCTCTGATCTCAAGTTTCTTATCCATTCCCCTTAAGGCTTCGCTTGATATGTTCTCGGGTTTGAGGGCTTCTATCTGGGTGTCTCGGATTTGCATGGATAAATGGGAATGAATAGTCATTGTCAGTGTCCTTACTTTATGGCTTGAACTTTCCTTTAGGCTAAGGGCATCTGCTACCACGTTGGCCTTGTCGGGATGGTAGCGAATCTCGCACTCATAATCGCTGAGCAGCTCTACCCATCGCCGTTGCCTCATGTTTAAGTCTTTCTGGTTGAGGATGTGCTGTAGGCTCTTATGGTCATTGAAGATCGTACACTTGGTTCTGTAGAGATAATGTCTCCAAATCTTTAGTGCAAAGACTACGGCTCCGAACTCCAAGTCGTGTGTGGTGTAGTTGACCTCGTGTGCCTTCACCTGTCTTGAGGCATATGTAATTACTTTTCCTCTTTGCATAAGCACACAGCCTAAGCCCTGATTAGACGCATCGCAATAGACAACGAAGTCTTCTGTCCCTTCGGGTAGGGACAGAACTGGCGTGCTGCACAAGGCTTGCTTTAATGTCTGAAACGCTGTTTCTTGCTTTTCACTCCAACAAAAGGGTACACTTTTCTGTGTTAGAGTGGTTAGGGGTTTGGCGATTTTGGAAAAGTTCTGGATCAATCTTCGATAATAGCCGGCGAGACCCAAGAATTGACGGATTTCTGTTCGTGTTTTCGGTGCCGACCAATTCTCTATCGCTTTAATCTTAGAAGGATCCACATGAATACCCTCCTCACTTACCACGTGACCGAGGAAAGTCACCTTCCAAATCCAGAATTCACACTTGGAAAATTTCGCGTACAACTTCTCGGATCTAAGGGTTTCCAATACTAATCTCAAGTGTTGTTTGTAATCTTCTTTGCTTCTGGAGTAGACAAGGATGTCATCAATGAACACGATGACGAATTTGTCTAAGAAGGGACGACACACCCGGTTCATCAGGTCCATGAACACTGCCGGTGCGTTAGTTAGACCGAAGGGCATCACTACGAACTCGTAGTGTCCATATCGAGTCCTAAAAGTTGTTTTGGAAACATCACTCTCATGAACTCGTAGTTGATGGTACCCTGACCTAAGGTCTATCTTTGAGAAATAGCTGGCTCCTTGGAGTTGATCAAAGAGGTCATCTATTCGCGGAAGAGGATATCAGATTTTTTCGGTCAACTTGTTCAGCTCACGGTAGTCGATACACATCTGGAAGGATCCATCTTTCTTCTTTACAAATAAAACCGGAGCTCCCCAGGGTGAGGAACTTGGTCTGATGAACCCTTTGTTGAGTAATTCATTGAGTTGGCTAGATAACTCCTGCATTTCTGCTGGAGCTAAACGATATGGAGACTTGGCTATGGGGGTAGCTCCAGGAATTAGGTCAATGCGAAATTCGACCTGGCGTTCGGGAGGAATTCCTCGGAGCTCTTCCGGAAAGACATCAGGAAAGTTACATACTTCGTGGATGCTCGTGAGGTCTTTAATTTCCTGTTTCTCGTTGATTACATGGGCTAGGAATGCTTGACATTCCTTTTGCAAGAGTTTCTGAGTTTTGATGCAGGAAATGATGCGAAGGTTGGAGAAGAGTTTATCGGCATAGATCATGAGAGTTTGACCCGCTGGAAGATTGAGACGGATGACTTTTTCATAGCAAAGGATATCAGCATGATTGGGACTCAACCAATCCATGCCAATGATAACATCAAATCTCTTTATAGAGACTAGAATAAGATCAATGGGAAAAGAATGACCGTTCAAGGTAAGGGTACAACCTATGAATATATCGCGAGCGCTTTCTTTCTCACCATTAGACATGTCGACGGTAAACGTTTCGGTTAATGGTTGAGGATTAGGTTTTAGATTATGTTTGAACTAATGACTAACAAAACTACGTTGAATACCCGAATCGAAAATAATGCTAGCACAAGAGTTGTCGAGAAGGAACGTACCCGAAAGAATGGTGGGATCGGCGACTGCCTCTTCCCGTCCCATGGCTAGGACTCTTCCGGTATTATCAACTGTCACCTTCTTGGGGCAGTTTCTCTTGAAATGCCCAACTTCTCCATAATTATAGCAGGCTTGACCAACACCAGCTCTAGAAGATTGATTTGCGGATTGGGCTGGTGCCTTGCAGAATCGGACCGTATGACCCTTTTTTCCACAATTGGTGCATGAAAGATCATGGAAGGGGCCGTGGTTATGGTGGTATTTGCACTTTTCACACTGGGGAAGGTTACCAGCATACCTACTAGTAGGTGTTTGAGCTGTAGATCCCACAACAGAAGCAGCAGCAATAGGGGTAGTAGCAGCATGGACTGCTACTGTCTGCTATTTCTTTGAGGATCCTTGAGAAGATTGACCTTTCTTCTTCTTCCAGAACTTTCTTTTCTCACCACTCCTCTTGGTCGTTTTAGGAGTGGTGGTTGTTTCCTCAACCTCATCACTGTGATATGGGCTAAGCTTTTGGCACTATCATATGTATCCGGCCTCGCAGATAAGAAATTTCCTTTAGTTGGTTGTGTCAACCCCCAAATAAATCTCTCTATCTTCTTACTCTCCGGGGTAACCATTCCTGGACAGAGTAGTGCCAGGTCATCAAACCTTGAGGTGTATGTGGCAATATCGGAACCCTTCATCTTCAGGTTCTAGAGCTCGTGCTCTAACATCTGTATTTCGCCTCGAGGGTAGTACTCAACTAGAAGAAGTTATTTCATGGCTTCCCAACCATAGAATTGGCTACAGGTAGAGTCAAGGATTTGACTCGGCCGTTCCACTAAGTCAGGGCTTTGTCGATGAAGGTACAGGTTGAGAACTTTACTTTGTCAGATTCCGAACAGGCACATATTTCAAAAATGGATTCGATTTTCTCGAACCATCGGGTGAGGGAAATGACACCTCCAGTGCCATCAAAGGACGTGGGTTTCGCGTTCATGAAATCTTTATAGGAACCCTCTTTTCGGTGTCCCTGGCTATCTTCTGGGTTTTAGGGCTGGGGACCACCTCCTAAACTACTGGGGTTCATTTGTGACATGGTGGCTATCACTGCGGCAGTAATAGCTGTCTGAAGCGTTACGAGATCAATTTGAGGAGAAGGTGGTGGTGGAGGGTTATTGGTCTTTGAGCTGGGTCTCTTTCTTGGAAGCATCTTGATCTAGTAAGATCAGGAAATAGAGGATGATAAGTCCTCTGAATTAAATCAAGAGATATGACAGTTATATATATTCTGTATAAGCGATAAAGCAGGAAGGAGTTATCAAAACAGATAAATTATCGCTAAAAGAATGATTAGGGAACAAGGCTTGAATGAGGATTTCTACAAAGGATTGGCTCGAGAAATACTCCCATAGTATTTCATGATTCGCTACGACCATGGTTCGATGTTTGGGGTATTAGGGTAAGTTTTAGGCATGCTGAACACCACAGTCACTCCCAAGCACATGTTGGCCATGTCTCGAATGAATATAGTTGGCCAGGCTATATTGATCCTAGACACGACTACATAACTGTCCAGGTTTAACCGCATCATACAACACCCATTTACTTATGTTTCGTTCTACTTGTAGTTACGAATCTCGACAGTTAGGTATACTTGTATACTTTTGAAAATACTTATACTTTGAAGTATACTTTTAGTTCAGAGCACTTAGGCCCCTTAGTGTTTATGGTTTTATACCATGTAAGGTTTGGTATACTTTATTCACTATTAACAAGGGCTCTGATACCAATCTGTCACACCCCGTAAACCAAGGCGGAAACATTTCCGGGGCGGACTCCACGTTGAGTATCAAATCCAATACACATAGTAAGCAAAGTAAACAACCATTACATTACATATGAAAATTTACATTTGTTCAAAAGTAAAGTTGTACAAGTGTGATACATATGTATATATATATATATATATATATATATATATATATATATATATATATATATATATATGAACAAAAGCAAGACGTGTCTTCGACGCACTCCATCTTCGTCAAAAGGATCATCGGGTACCTGTCTAATGCGCGGACCTGAGAATACAAGCATTTTAAAAATCAGCATAAAGTTGGTGAGTTCATAAGAGATTTTGTTTTCTGAAAATGTATGAGTTTCCTTTCGGTTTCTGAAAAAGTTACGACCCAAGAAAATTCCATATTTTCTTTTATCTAAAGTTTAGTTATCTGTTACGTTACATGGCTCTGCTTATGTACAATTGTTATCCCAAGAAAATCCCATATTTTCCTAAAAGTTGACTACCGATCTGAAATGTAATGTGAAAGATGTATACTGAAAACCTAGTTATCATTGTGAAATGTATGTTAGTTTACCAACCCGAGATGTAATGTAAAAGATGTACACTGGAAATGTATTAGTTATAACACGTATATAAAACTAACAACTACAAAGTAAACTAGTTACTAAAATCCATTATTACTAAAAAGTAAATCTCTGTTATCCAAATTGCGAGTTCCATAACCATACGATAGACTAAATATGGCAATAAGTAGTCCATCTCACTTTATGACTTTCGTCACCCTAGAACCTTTCGGTTCGGCTGTAGCTAGCAGCCAGATGCGGGGTAGTCAACCCCGTATAGATCTATACACTCAAGTCACGCTCCCTATCTAAGAGATTCTAGTTACAGGGGCGGTCCTCCACTCACGTATCTCTGTGGATTGTTCTCCGAGGACGTGTCTCCAATTTATAGGAATAACAAATTTACTAGTAATAATACAGAAAGATCAAATGACGATCCTCCACTTGTGTAACAACCCGAAGTTGTTCATCGCCGAAAACCCGTTCTACCCGAATAACTCGTCAAAAATCTAAATGTCCTGTTATCGTTTTTGGGTTTAGTTAACTAAAATTTTATATTTATTTTTGTTCAATGAGGGTCCAAATCATTTAGGAACTCATGAATTTAGTCCAAAACATTTATTTCATAAGTTTTAGAAATATCCTCGTCGGGTGACGAAAACTCAATCGGGTGCGACCCAAAGCATCGTTTAAGGCCGGTATCGGGTAGAATTCCACCGTGTCCAAGTTTTAGGAACTATATAAACATGTTTAAGCACTCATTTGAAGCTTTTTTCCTTCTCTCTCTACTCTCTCTCTAACCTCTCTCCTAAATCCAAAGATTAAGTGTCCAAAACTCAAATTTAAGGCTTCAAATCCTTAAGGTACCTTCCTAGCCTTAATCTATAGCATGTTTAGCTTCCAAATTTGACATTTAATCATGAAATTGGACAATATATGTGAGTTTACAGCCCAGGAGGCTGCCTAGGCCGTAAACACCATTTTGAAGGGTTTTTAGCCCTTAAACTCCTTCCTTAACTCAATTGGACTTTAGATATGGCTAAGGGACTTCAAGATATGGACTTAGAACACCTAAAACTATGATTTTGAGGACTTTGAAGGAGTTTACGGCCAAGGCATAAGCTTAGGCCGTAAACTCATGTTAATGGGGTTTTTCATGCCTTTAAACCCTTCCAAATCACCTCTATGGCTTAGATATGAATTATAGGACCTTGGTATTAGCATTTGGACACTTGAAACATGAATTTTGGGGGGTTTAGATGAGTTTACGGCCAAGGATAGTGCTTGGGCCGTAAACTCCCCAAAACTTAGCATAAATCCAATTCTAAGGTGTTAGAAAGCCATCCAACACCACCAAAAGCCTTGGAATAAATCAAGGGACCAACCAAAAATACTTTGAAGGCCTTAAACACATCTTTTATGGGGTTTCTAAGAGTTTACGGCCAAGACCTGTTCTTGGGCCGTAAACTCCAAAATCTTTGGTGTTAGAATGCAAACTAAACACCCCTACAGCCTTTAGATGAATTTTAGAAGCCATTCTATGCTAGTTTCAGGCCTTGAAACACATTGTAGCTTCATATATTAGAGTTTACGGCCATGAAAGGGGTTTCATGGGCCGTAAACTCCATAAATCCCTTATATGTCACTTTCAAACTCATTTCTAGGCTTATGGGAAATTTTAGAATCACATGTGATTGGTTTTAACAACATTTAGCATCATTTTCATAAGGATTAAGGAGTTTACAGCCAGGAGCCTATGCTAGGCCGTAAACTCCCATAAATTAATCATTTTGGTGATTTTAATCCATTCCATGCATTTAGATCAAAGCCTAGAATCATTTCCCATGTCCATGTAAGCCATTTAAGCCATTTAAACACCCAAAACCACACCCACATGAGTTTACGGCCGTAAACTCATGTATGTGTGTGTTTTGTGGTTGTAAACTCATTTAAAAGTTTACTCATGGGGAGTAAACTCAAGTCCCAAGTCCCTAGTGTCATTTCACATCCTTAAACGCCACCCGGGTCCCTCCAAACACTCGTATCAGAGTGTTTTCGCGACTAGAAGCAATTGTCCCTATCCAACAATCAATCTAAGTCCTAATTAGAAACAAATGTGTATCTTTTCATTATAATTAGGAACCTCATGTATTTACAAGCCCCAGATCAACTCTTAGCATCCAAATCGTCCTACTTCTCGTCCGGTGAGTTCATACCCCTACGCCTTTTTCACTGTTTTTAACTGTTTTCAGGGGGGGAATACAAGCAAACCACAACTGTTTTCAAATCATAACATTTATGTGTTTCAAATAATATCTGGCAATCTTATAAACTCTTTTACTCCTTATGTATTATGTTGAGCATAAGGAATGATTTATCAATTACAACTAAATGGATTTTAGTTAAGAAAATAACCAAACTAATCAAATTATTATGGGAATAATTTGGGGTTCTATGTTTCTCATTATATCACTTACTGATATCTGTATTAAGTTATTAGATAAACTATGTCTGATTCAGTTTATCTTCGTATAATTCAAATGTTTTACCAGATAGTTTCGTTGTATGTATCTATTTTCATTGTATCATGTCTTAAAATCTTTGTATGTTTGTTATCGTATGAGAATCCTGTGAATAGTTTAATACTAGCTTGTGAGATAGTCACTACCCTTTATGGATGATCAAGTAAATCCTCTCCGGAAGTGTAACCAGAGTCTCCTGGAGGGAGAGCGAGGAATTTGTGAATAGATCTATTCGGGACTGACAATCCCACACCTTAACTGCTAGCTACAGTTAGGCGGGCACGCCTGGGGTGACAAATTCTATATATCATTCGACGTCTGACTAACGTCAAGGAGGTCTCGTGGTCATATTAGTATGGTTACCCGACTCACAATACGTATTAATATAAAGTTATTCACAGCTATGATTTCGTTTAGAATCTATATCTTGTTCGGGATGGGAATCCCATGGTTTTGTAATCTATATCTCGTTCGGGATGGTAATCCCATGGTTTTATGTCTATATCTCGTTCGGGATGATAATCCCATGATCTTGTGTCCATATTTCGTTCGGGATGGCAATCCCATGGTATTGAAACTAAATCTTATACGGGATGATAATCCCATGATTTTATCAATCTATCATATATCTAGTTTCGGTATAGTGATCCCATGGTTTATCGAGCTATCTTATATCTACTTTCGGGATAGTGATCCCATGGTTTTTATCGAATTACCTTATAACTGGTTCGGGATGTAGTCCCAAGGTTTTCAAAATGCTTTCTATTTACAGTTCATCTAAATTATAGTTTTGTGTATTAAACTATACTATGTGTTATCCAATCAATCTTACAATTAGGAAAATATGGGATTTTCCTAGGGTTAACTTATAACTTGTAATAGAACTGTAACGAAAGATAACTTAACTACTTTACATAAGAAAATATGGGATTTTCTTGGATATCAAATCTTTTCAGAAAACTAAAGGAAACCGATACATTTTCACAAAACAAAACCGCTTATGAACTCACCAGCTTTATGCTGATTTTCAAACTGCTTGTATTCTCAGGTCCAAGTTAGACAGGTACCCGGCGATATCTTTTGATGAAGATGGAGTGCTCTGAAGACTCGTCTCTTTTGTTCATATGATATATGTATAACTTTGTACAATTTACTTTTGAACCAAATGTAAACTTTCATATATATATGTAATGTAACGGTTATTTACTGTGATTACTATGTACATTGGATTTGATACACAACATGGAGTCAACCCCGGGAACGTTTCCGCCTTTGGTTTTCGGGGTGTGACAGATTGGTATCAGAGCCCTTGTTTATAGTGAACAGAGTATACCTAACCTTACATGGTATAAAACTATAAACATTAAGGGGCCTAAGTGCTCTGAACTAAAAGTATCCTACAAGATATAAGTATTTTCAAAAGTATTTAAGTATGCCGAGCCGTCGAAATCCGTAACTACAAGTAGAACAAAACATAAGTAAATGGGTGTTGTACACTGCGGTTAAACCTGGGCAGTTATGTAGTCGTGTCTAGGGTCAATATAGCCTGGCCAACTATATTCATTCGAGACACGGCCAACATGTGCTTGGGAGTGACTGTGGCATGCGGCATACCTAAAACTTACCCAATATCCAAAACAACAAATCGACGCTGCAGCGAACCATGAAATACTATGGGAGTATTTCTCGAGCCGATCCTTTGTAGAAATTCTTGTATACGCGTTATTCCTTGATCATTTCTCTAGCGATGAAAATGTTCTATCTTGATAACTCCTTTCTGCTTTATCGCTTTGTATGATGCTATATTTGCCTTGATGAGATATCTCCTGTCCCATATCTCTTGATTCAATTCAGAGGACTTATGATCCTCTCTTTCCTGATCTTTTTAGATCAAAATGCCTCCAAGAAAGAGACCCAGCTCAAGAAACAACAACAATCCTCCTCCGCCACCACCTCTTCCTCAACTTGATCTTGCATCGCTTCAGACAGTTTTCACTGCTGCAATGGTAGCAGCCATGTCACAAATGAACTCTAGTAACTCAAGAGGTGGTCCCCAATCCCAAAACCCAGAAGATAGTCAGGGACACCAAAAAGGGGGTTCCTATAAAGACTTTATGAACGCGAAACCGACATTCTTCGATGGCACAGGGGGTGTCCTTGCCTTAACCCGATGGTTCGAGAGGATCGAATCAATCTTTGAAATATGCAGCCGTTCGGAGTCTGATAGAGTCAAGTTTGCTGCCTGCACTTTCCTAGACAAAGCCCTGACTTGGTGGAATGGCCGAGTCAAATCCTTAACTTTACCTGTAGCTAATGCTATGGGTTGGGAAGCTATGAAGGAGCTTCTTCTCGCTGAGTATTGCCCTCGGGGCGAACTTCAGAAACTAGAACATGAACTTTGGAACCTTAAGATGAAGGGTTTCGACATAGCTGCTTATACCTCAAGATTCGATGATCTAGCACTACTCTGTCCGGGAATGGTTACCCCGGAAGGTAAAAAGATAGAGAGGTTCATCTGGGGGTTGACCCAGCCAACAAAGGGGAATGTATTGGCTGCGAAGCCAGACACATATGACAGTGCTAAGTGCCTTGCGAAAATCCTGATAGATCACGAAGACAACTCTAATGAAGAAGCTACTACCCCCGAGCCAGTCACTAGTGGAGGCGGAAGTAAAAAGAAATCCTGGAACAAGCGGAAGGCCCAGAGTACGCAAGGGTCTTCTAAGAAACAGCAAACGGTAGCAGTCCATGCTGCTACTGCCCCTGTCGCTGTTTCAGCTGTAGGTTCCACAGCCCAAACTCTCGCTAGTGGATACACTGGTACCCTTCCTTGGTGTGGTAAGTGTAACTACCACCACCGTATTCCTGGTCCATGTCGCGAAAGGATCTGCGACAATTGTGGCATTAAGGGCCATCTTGCACGAACCTGTAGAAAACCAGCCAAGCCAACAAACCAATCATCCGGAGCGGGAATCAGTCCAGCCTGCTACAATTGTGGTGAAGCTGGGCACTTCAAAAGGAATTGTCCCAAGACAGCTACAACCACAAATCCCTCTGCTGCCGCAGGTATATCTCTCTTTGATAATTCTTATACTTGCAACTCTTTTCGATTTTGAGTGCAAAAGGGAAACCAGTTATCTATCTATTCGAACGTATTCTAAACTCAATCCTTCGCATGTAATCGAAATGAATACCGTTGAGACGACTAACTAGTGAGATAGAGAACATTAACTTCGTACCTATAGATTGAATCCTCGGTCCGGAGGACTATTCTATTCCATTCGATTTATAAAGGGGGAAACTTTCCATGAAAATACTTTGATGCCACGTTTAACCAGAAATGACTGAGTCTCATTCATATTGTTATCCTTACTTTCGAAAGGGTCGCTCGTCTAGATTTCTTTCTCGACCCGGTTCTCGTGATCTTCGGCATCAAACTTCTGTATCATTTTATGCTTTAGAACTCAAAAGTTTTCCCAATGTGAATTATCACGCATCCCTCGTTTCTGTGATTATTGAGAAACGGGAAGTTAGCAACTATTCCCTCTAAATGACTATCCCGAAGGATTCCCGGGAGTTTCTTTCGAGCGTCTAGTTTAGTCCCACATCAAACCTTTCGAGATCTTCGTAGAGATCAATTCTGTAACCTTCAAGTTTCGGATGCCCTTAGAGCTTGGTAATATCTATCTAGACCATCATGTCTCGAATCCTTAGAAGCGTCTGCCCAACGAAACCCTAATGATTCCTTGAAGAAACCGAAGTCGTTCAAGGTTGGAACTTCCACGAGAAAGCAGATTGATATCGTAGATTGAGAGAAAGTCAAGAAGCGAAACCAAGACATGTCCCGATAATGAGAATTCGTTAGAACGCCCAGTAGAGACCTGATTCCACTTGAGAAAGTGAAGATCCGAAGCAGCAAATCCATTCGTATTTCATTCCAATCCATGATCAGTATCTTATTCCTTGAATTTTGGGACGAAATTCCCTCTAACGGGGGGGATAATGTAACAACCCGAAGTTGTTCATCGCCGAAAACCCGTTCTACCCGAATAACTCGTCAAAAATCGAAATGTCCTGTTATCGTTTTTGGGTTTAGTTAACTAAAATTTTATATTTATTTTTGTTCAATGAGGGTCCAAATCATTTAGGAACTCATGAATTTAGTCCAAAACATTTATTTCATAAGTTTTAGAAATATCCTCGTCGGGTGACGAAAACTCAATCGGGTGCGACCCAAAGCATCGTTTAAGGCCGGTATCGGGTAGAATTCCACCGTGTCCAAGTTTTAGGAACTATATAAACATGTTTAAGCACTCATTTGAAGCTTTTTCCTTCTCTCTCTACTCTCTCTCTAACCTCTCTCCTAAATCCAAAGATTAAGTGTCCAAAACTCAAATTTAAGGCTTCAAATCCTTAAGGTACCTTCCTAGCCTTAATCTATAGCATGTTTAGCTTCCAAATTTGCTATTTAATCATGAAATTGGACAATATATGTGAGTTTACGGCCCAGGAGGCTGCCTAGGCCGTAAACACCATTTTGAAGGGTTTTTAGCCCTTAAACTCCTTCCTTAACTCAATTGGACTTTAGATATGGCTAAGGGACTTCAAGATATGGACTTAGAACACCTAAAACTATGATTTTGAGGAATTTGAAGGAGTTTACGGCCAAGGCATAAGCTTAGGCCGTAAACTCATGTTAATGGGGTTTTTCATGCCTTTAAACCCTTCCAAATCACCTCTATGGCTTAGATATGAATTATAGGACCTTGGTATTAGCATTTGGACACTTGAAACATGAATTTTGGGGGATTTAGATGAGTTTACGGCCAAGGATAGTGCTTGGGCCGTAAACTCCCCAAAACTTAGCATAAATCCAATTCTAAGGTGTTAGAAAGCCATCCAACACCACCAAAAGCCTTGGAATAAATCAAGGGACCAACCAAAAATACTTTGAAGGCCTTAAACACATCTTTTATGGGGTTTCTAAGAGTTTACGGCCAAGACCTATTCTTGGGCCGTAAACTCCAAAATCTTTGGTGTTAGAATGCAAACTAAACACCCCTACAGCCTTTAGATGAATTTTAGAAGCCATTCTATGCTAGTTTCAGGCCTTGAAACACATTGTAGCTTCATATATTAGAGTTTACGGCCATGAAAGGGGTTTCATGGGCCGTAAACTCCATAAATCCCTTATATGTCACTTTCAAACTCATTTCTAGGCTTATGGGAAATTTTAGAATCACATGTGATTGGTTTTAACAACATTTAGCATCATTTTCATAAGGATTAAGGAGTTTACGGCCAGGAGCCTATGCTAGGCCGTAAACTCCCATAAATTAATCATTTTGGTGATTTTAATCCATTCCATGCATTTAGATCAAAGCCTAGAATCATTTCCCATGTCCATGTAAGCCATTTAAGCCATTTAAACACCCAAAACCACACCCACATGAGTTTACGGCCGTAAACTCATGTATGTGTGTGTTTTGTGGTTGTAAAATCATTTAAAAGTTTACTCATGGGGATTAAACTCAAGTCCCAAGTCCCTAGTGTCATTTCACATCCTTAAACGCCACCCGGGTCCCTCCAAACACTCGTATCGGAGTGTTTTCGCGACTAGAAGCAATTGTCCCTATCCAACAATCAATCTAAGTCCTAATTAGAAACAAATGTGTATCTTTTCATTATAATTAGGAACCTCGTGTATTTACAAGCCCCAGATCAACTCTTAGCATCCAAATCGTCCTACTTCTCGTCTGGTGAGTTCATACCCCTACGCGTTTTTCACTGTTTTTAACTGTTTTCAGGGGGGAATACAAGCAAACCACAACTGTTTTCAAATCATAACATTTATGTGTTTCAAATAATATCTGGCAATCTTATAAACTCTTTTACTCCTTATGTATTATGTTGAGCATAAGGAATGATTTATCAATTACAACTAAATGGATTTTAGTTAAGAAAGTAACCAAACTAATCAAATTATTATGGGAATAATTTGGGGTTCTATGTTTCTCATTATATCACTTACTGATATCTGTATTAAGTTATTAGATAAACTATGTCTGATTCAGTTTATCTTCGTATAATTCAAATGTTTTACCAGATAGTTTCGTTGTATGTATCTATTTTCATTGTATCATGTCTTAAAATCTTTGTATGTTTGTTATCGTATGAGAATCCTGTGAATAGTTTAATACTAGCTTGTGAGATAGTCACTACCCTTTATGGATGATCAAGTAAATCCTCTCCGGAAGTGTAACCAGAGTCTCCTGGAGGGAGAGCGAGGAATTTGTGAATAGATCTATTCGGGACTGACAATCCCACACCTTAACTGCTAGCTACAGTTAGGCGGGCACGCCTGGGGTGACAAATTCTGTATATCATTCGACGTCTGACTAACGTCAAGGAGGTCTCGTGGTCATATCAGTATGGTTACCCGACTCACAATACGTATTAATATAAACTTATTCACAGCTATGATTTCGTTTAGAATCTATATCTTGTTCGGGATGGTAATCCCATGGTTTTGTAATCTATATCTCATTCGGGATGGTAATCCCATGGTTTTATGTCTATATCTCGTTCGGGATGATAATCCCATGATCTTGTGTCTATATTTCGTTCGGGATGGCAATCCCATGGTATTGAAACTAAATCTTATACGGGATGATAATCCCATGATTTTATCAATCTATCATATATCTAGTTTCGGGATAGTGATCCCATGGTTTATCGAGCTATCTTATATCTACTTTCGGGATAGTGATCCCATGGTTTTTATCGAATTACCTTATAACTGGTTCGGGATGTAGTCCCAAGGTTTTCAAAATGCTTTCTATTTACAGTTCATCTAAATTATAGTTTTGTGTATTAAACTATACTATGTGTTATCCAATCAATCTTACAATTAGGAAAATATGGGATTTTCCTGGGGTTAACTTATAACTTGTAATAGAACTGTAACGAAAGATAACTTAACTACTTTACATAAGAAAATATGGGATTTTCTTGGATATCAAATCTTTTCAGGAAACTAAAGGAAACCGATACATTTTCACAAAACAAAACCGCTTATGAACTCACCAGCTTTATGCTGATTTTCAAACTGCTTGTATTCTCAGGTCCAAGTTAGACAGGTACCCGGCGATATCTTTTGATGAAGATGGAGTGCTCTGAAGACTTGTCTCTTTTGTTCATATGATATATGTATAACTTTGTACAATTTACTTTTGAACCAAATGTAAACTTTCATGTATATGTAATGTAATGGTTATTTACTGTGATTACTATGTACATTGGATTTGATACACAACATGGAGTCAACCCCGGGAACGTTTCCGCCTTTGGTTTTCGGGGTGTGACAACTTGCGTAGCTCTGTGGAGTGTTACCGAGGACAAAAAAATATTCTAAGTTTCATATTCAAAGTTCAATGTTATACTTTTAACTGTTATGATGTAGGAAAACCATTTGTGAAAATATAAAATACAACAATTTATAATGTTTTTCACAAATAAAATGATAGTGTGTTCTGCAAGTTCAATGATTATCTTTTATGATGGTCAGTGTTAAAAGCATATGTAATATGAAACATAACACTAATAAAACAAGTTTTGAGTACATGTATTCCTTGTACTTTGCTTGTATTCCCCCTGAAAACAGGTAAATGTATTGAAAAAAGGTAGGGGTATGAACTCACCAGACGAGAAAACATGACGGTTTGGATGCTATGTGTCAGTTCGGAGATTGATAACGCGCGAGGTTCCTATGTAATATGAAATGGTATTCAAATGTATTTAATTAGACTTTAAATCACTAATTAGATATGATTATACACTCCAATACGAGAACACACTTCAAATCAAGTGTTTGGAGTGACCCGGGTGACATCTATGGACGTATATGACTTTGGATAATGTGCTTACTCTTCAAGAGTAAACTCCTTAGGGAGTTTACGGCCCTAATACGATGACCACATGAGTTCACGTCCGTGAACTCATGAATGTGAGGTTTTATGGTGTCAAATGGTCAAATAACACTTGGGAAGGGTTGTTATGATTTAATCTAAGGCATAGGAATAAGTTAAACCACCAAAGGGACCATCAAAGGGAGTTTACGACCCTAAACTAGGATTTTACGGTCGTAAGCTCCTATATACCCATTCCTCTCATGATTTGGTGGCCCTAGATTAATCATATTTGATTCAAACCAAGTTTACAAGCCTTAAAGTGAATTTAGGGCATCATTTGGCTAGTGTATATGAGTTTACGGCCCATGAACCCATTCTAGGGGGGTTTACGGCTGCGAACTCTCAAAGGGGTGGTGTTCATCAAGTTTAAGGCCCCTAAATCGATTGTGGTTGATTCTAGAATTTAATCCAAGGCTATTGGTGTGTTTAAGTGGCATTTAAACACTCAAAATTGAGTTTACTCCCCATGAAGGTGATTTTATGGCCCAAGCATGTTCTTGGGCAGTAAAATCATGTTTACTCCCCAAAAATTGGATTAAAGGTGTTCTAAGTCCACTCCATTAAGCCATTTAGCCATATCTAAGCTCTGAAGATGGATTAGAAGGGTTTTAAGGCTCAAAAACCCATTATATATGTGTGTACGACCCAATCATGTTCTAGGGATGTAAACACATGAAACTAGTCATAAATCATAGTTTGAACTCGGATTTGGAAGCTAGAAAGGTTGTACAACAAGTTAGGAAGGTTACCTTGATGAAATGGAGCTTAAATTTGATGATTTTGGACATGAAACTTGGATTGGAGGAGAAAGGTTAGAGAGAGAGTAGTGAGAGAGAGAGAGAGAAAAAGATTCAAATGGAAGCTTAATCCACTTTAAATATGTTCCAAGTTCGGGACACGGTGGAATTCTACCCGATACCGACGTTAGACGTGGCTTTTGGTCGCACCCGATTAAGTTGTCGTAACCCGATATGGTCGATTCTAAAATGTTTTTGATTACTAATATGGAGTGTTAATATGAGTTCTAAGCACCTTTTGACACCCATTAATTCATAATAGAAATCCCATATTTATGACTTAATTTAATGACGTAATGGAAACGAAATTGAAAGCGACGAATATATTAACGAAAAGGGTTACAATTGATGGAACGAACTTTCTGGTTGTCACATCATCCTATCAAGTTGGTTTGGTGAACGCAACCCAAAAGGACCATGCTCGCAATCGGGTCAAGTACATACCAAAATAGTTATGGACTTAGACACTAATCCAACAACTAGTTTCAACATCCCCCTTGTTGCTCCTTGCTTGGTATCCCTTTCTTCTCCTCAATTGATATACTAAAAATCTCAAGATTAGATTATCTTTCACTCTCTAGCTCAAGTGGACGATTAGGGTTTCGCTCAAAGATGTTGGGCAACTGGTGAGGCACAAATGTGGGTATAAGTTCTCTTAAATAGGCCCCAACCCCAGAGATTTAGGGTTTCATCCCACAACACCAACTCGGCGAGTCGGGTCTCCGACTCTTCGAGTCAGTTCATTAACCCACGTGGCCAACTCGACTCTACTCGACGAGTTGGGGAACTAACTCGTCGAGTCACCCAGTCAACTCATAACTAACATATAAAAATGATGTACCTCGGAGTCAGGATGTTACATTTATTATTTCACTCAAGAATGACTAAGTCAAAACTTAATCAACCATAACCTTAAGTGATTAGGTCCTTAGTGGGTTAAGTGTTCTTACTTAACCCTAATCGTCATTTTATGTGAAACCCTAATCGTCATTTCATGTGAGGTGGTCATTGTTGCAAGTGACTAGGACTTGTGATCGAGTATTGACTCAAGTATCTTCCTGTAGGTGTTTGGAAGTGAGTTGAAGTTGGTAGAGACTTTCGTTGCTATAGTGGTTATCTACGCGCATATTGAGGTGAGTTTTGCCTCACTGCACCCATTGGTGGAAGGCACCAATGACGGCCCACTAGTTTTGGTTATGTGTTAGTAGAGAGATACCCTAGGGACTATATATAGTCAAATAGGATAGACTAAGGACTCTTGATCTAAGCTCACTTTCGTGTTCCTTGTTTAGTTGTGGTTCTAGAGCAGGAGCACATGTCCGGGTGACTATCTCAGCTCTGAATATATACGACCATGCATTCTTTGGATTGTTGATATTTAGTATGTTGCTATGCTGTAGTGAACTGCTAGATTTGCGTTCTGGTTTTGAGTTTTGTTAGATGCCAATTTATGTATCTTTTAGTGTAGTTTTCATTATCATTTAGGATCATATTTTGTAGATCTGCATGTCGTTTATTTAAATAATGTTCAACTCATGTCTTTCGTTAGAACTCCCGTACTGCTCATGTTTTTATGTCAATTTCGGATAGTTCGAGTGGAGCTGTGCTTTGGGAGCAGTTGGATGCGTGTTTGGAGCTTAAAATGGATTTGGAACTAAAGGAGTATGTTGAGGAATGCTTGGAAGATGTTTTGGTCAAGAAACATTTGATTGAATTTGATCACACGAAGATAGAATCTACAATATGAAGTTAAAGGATGTTGCTGGCAGGTTTGACCCCTTGTCAGTATTTCGACCATATCTCATGAATCGTAACTCCGATTGATGCAAATCAAAGAGATATGAAAAGTAGACGAAATTCCGAACGTCTTAGGCAAAACATGCGATCGCAACATAGATACATGCGATCGCATGGAGCCTTTATGCTATCGTAACTTTGGTCGCAACTTGTCTTCGAGGTTTTTTTAGTGCCAAAAATTCATCCAAGAGTAAAAACTTATAACATGTGATCGCAACTTTGCCAAAAAGTGTCTAAATAGCTTCCTGCTTCATTAAAAAGGCCTGTGACACTACTAGAAAAACAGCCTTTTACGACGCTCATTGTGCGTCGTAAAAGGCTCAGACGACGCGCAAATGCGCGTCAAGGAAGGCCCTGTCATAAAGAGAGACGACGCGCTTTTGCACGTCGTCTATAGATGACGCGCATTTACAACGCGCAGTTACGACGTGCGCTTACGACACGCAATGCGTATCAAGGAAGGCCCTGTCATAAAGGAAGACGACACGCATTCGCGTATCGTTACCTTACGACACGCGTGTTAATGACATGCAATGCGTATCAAGAAAGCCCCTGTCAAGAAAGGCCATGTCATAAACGAAGATGACAGACATTTTTGCGTATCATAATTTTAAATGTTTAAAAAAAAATATTATTTATAGATTTACTTATTTTCAAATTAAATTTATATTTAATGTTTCATAGTAGAAAATAAAATATCATATACAAAAAATAGAATCCATTGCATAAATTTAATGTCATACAATTCTATTTCTTACAATATATAAATTTGCATCTAATCTACTATGTACATCGAATTCCAACTAACTAAAGTTGCATCTTGCCTTTCATAATTCTGTAAGACTAATGCTCCAAGCAGCTGATTATATGACTTAGCAAAATTCAACTCCAAGTCTTTACTGCATCTTGATGATAATGCTGCAAGATTTAAATAAAATTCAACTCCAAGTCTTTACTCAATAATCAAAATCCCAAGAGCAACATCCATTGTAGAGGCAAGTTCATTTTCAAAACAAAACATAGTATTTATAATGATAAGGATGTGGAGGGTACACTATAAAAACTCAGACATGGCTATAATGGAGATAACAAGGATAGATATATATACCTTAAACAAATTAGCTTCCAGATCAGATTGAGAGCTGCAAAAAAACTAATATATGTTAAGGTAGTATTTGGAGGATGTAATATGATGACATACATGTTCAGAAGGCTATTATCTATGAGCTTGACCAACACCAAGGGCATTATTGGTAGAAATAATGTTATTATTTGTAGGGTTGATAGGGATAATGTCTCCTCACTTTGTTCATGTACTGAAGCTCCCTGTTGAATATATTATGTTTTTCTATGCATATGGGAACATGGGGAGGCGTCCTATGGGGATAGATTTGTCATTAGACATACCGGTGACTGAACTGAAGGTGAAGACAAAAGCATTTTCATGAAATTTTTTGTTCATATGAATTCCTTCTACATAGGGCAATTAAGCCAACTAACTTGACTAAGTTGACATGGTTTCTAATTGAAACTAGTTTCTAGATGATGAATGGAATATAAATTCAAGTAGTGTTTTGAAGTTTGAACAACAGATATGTTGTTACCTTAACGAGGCCAGGTGGAATTACTAACCATCAACACCAATAGGCCAATGCGGAGCCTTAGCTGCAACATCGAGGTATTGCAGAATTGCTTGCTCTGCCTTAATTATAGATATTGAAAACGCTACACCACAGCACAACACAAAGATATTAGCCACTTTTTTTGCATCAGAAAACAAAATGAACTTAACAAACCTCCCATATCGGTTATGGTTCATATGAGGTGAGATATCGCTTAATCGCTTAACCCGCAAAAAATCCATGTCACAAAATAAAAAAAAATAATAATAAAGAAAAAAAATACCAGGATATCTTCCCTAAAACAACCAATTCTGCAAATATCTAATAACAATGGTAGAACCAATGGTGATCATCTTGCATAATGAAGTGGAGTCGAGGAATTGACATGCCATAAATCGTTTATTTCTGTCTGTTAAAATACAACTAAGCAGCTGATGTGTCAAAAAATTTAAAAACTTATGCCACATCATACACATAAGTCATAGCAGGTTGCATGAACCATTGTCCTATTTTGAAACACCATTGCATATTATGTATAACAACAAACATTATTAATCAGAAAAAATGTGAAACATTGTTGTATAAATAAGTAACTAACCCTAAACAAGAATTAGGAGTCCCTTATAAGTCTTTAGTAGCATACTAATAACTTCCATTCCACCAAGGTTTTTATAACAATTTAGAGGTCACTAGAAATGCATGGAAAATGAAATTCATCATTTACAAGAACCTACTACCATAATACATACCTCAGAAAGAACCATGAGCATCTGATCAATGTACCAAATCTTATCAGGGGAAAGCCTACAAAACTAATCAAGAAATGTTATTGTGTGTATGATACTTTGAAAATGATCAAAATATGCTATAACAATATTACATTCACCAAATTAAAAGATAAAAATGAAACCTTCAACTTACTTTTCTACAATGGAGCAAATTTTTTCAGTAAGATCTCCCTTGAAGTCCTGGTCATTTACATTTAGATAATCAATTAACTCCTTGGTCAAAGGTTTGACATTCGTCTCATTGGATCTGATTTTCATCTTGAGACTGAAACATTTAACAAATCATGAAATTTGATTTAATTAAAACTAAAACATTAAACAAAAATTCATACCTTGTTTAATGGGTGAGAAATCAATTGTTGTTCAAGTTTCTCAATCTGATTTACCAGGTCCACAAACTGAGGTTCTTATATGCCCATATCCTGTCAACAGAAGTCATGTATTTTTGAATTAGTTATGAAAAATAAAAGGTCAGTAAAACGCAAATAAAGTTACCTTGATAGGATTAAGTTTTGGAAGACCTTGAGGAAAATGTTTTTGAAGCTCAGGATTTAAAATTTGAAAAACCTTACCAGTCTTGATATTGCAAATAATGGTATTTCAGATACTATTCCTCTCGAGTTTTGGGGCTTGTGGCCTTCCCGGTTAACATTCCTGAATCTTTCTTCCAACAACATAAAGTGGGAAAGTACCAGATCTGTCATCAATATTTCACAACAATTCAGTGATAGATTTAAGCTCCAACAGCTTTGATGGTCTAATAACTAATGTCTCTTCCACTGTGGCATTACTAAATCTTTCCAGAAACAAATTTTCTGGAGGTAGAAAGTAGCATAAGCTGTCATTGCCATTGCCAATCATATCATTTCTATTAGTTGTCACCTTCAGTAAACTTTAGATGAATACAGTTTATTTTTATAAAAAAATAACATTTTTTGTTTTATTCATTAACTTAATTTACTTAGTTTTCTAGTTATACATGACTGTCTTTCAGCGGAGATGAGTGATGACCTAAACTCTTTGCTATTCAGTGTTTTCATTTTTTATATTACTTTCAAGTTATGATATGTAATTACTTTTGCACCAAACTTAGTATATACTCATATGCACTCGTCATTAGCCCAACATTGCAACATGCATCTCATGATTTCTTTTATGTTGGATCACATTGAAAAGAACAGAAATAAATATTCTTAGCTAAAGATTACTTTATAATAAAATCCAATAACACAAGTGAAGGAATGTAGTGGTAAACAAAGAAGTATGAGTTGAAAGTTTGGAAATGGAAGTTAACCTCTACTGTTCTTTTAGCTAAATCAAATTCATTTTTCAAATTCTCAACATTTGTACGCTTGACAACTAGCATCTTAATCACACATCTAGTATTATAAATAGAAAATCGTTATTAAAAGATGGATATGATAAATAAAATATTAGAAAGAGGTTAAAAGCTATCTCCATATTAGGTGAACATGAAAGGTATGTTCAAGCACATTTGGCAGCCATCTACCAAATGAGTAAGAATCAAAATTAAAAAAGAAGAAAAAACTCAACTGTGAAAAGGAGACAGACCCATGACAACTCTAAGATTCTTTTGAGCATTTATACAAACACATTGTGTGCATATCCATGTTCCACATAATCATATAAAAAGTTTACACTAACATCGGTCCATGTGGTTAGAAATTAATGAATTACAATCCACATACAAAAAATTAATTTTTCCGTTTCAGTTGATGGATGAATCTCACTGACACTCAAAAATTGCTTTGATAACAAAATTTATGAAAACATGAACCTGTAAAAAGATGTATCGATGAAAGAGATGAGAATAACACCTCAAAATTTGGTACAGTTCACACAAGTCAGCCAGCAAGTGATTATAAAAATTGATTTTAGGGATGCCATTCATCAAAATACTTGCTCTATAAATGAAAAAACCCTAATATTAGAGAGAGAGAGAGAGAGAGAGAGAGAGAGATCACGAAGAATCAAAACAGGACCTGAATGTTCAAGTTGTTAGCTCAACCCGTCTTTTTCCATCCTCGTCCCAGTTTAGAGAGATGTGCTTGATATTTCACAAGAATATAGGGTTAGAAAACCTTGGACAGCCTAATTCGATTGTGGACTTGATTTTTTTTTTCTAATAGAATCGCACAATAGGGATGTGAATGAGTGTCTGGTGGAAGCTCTCCAATCTTCGTTCCCTTAATTTTATCGTCATCTTTGTGTGTGTGAAGATCTGAAAAAAGAAAAGTAGAAAGAAGGAGAACAAGGCGGGGTTTTCGAATTTTCGGGGATTTCGTTTCCATCTTAGCTATTAAAGGTCGGAAAACACATGTTTCATCGATTTTTGCATCTAGGTTAGAACGAAGAAGGAAGTGTGGGGAGCAAAAAACCCTAAAAAAAGGGGGTGAACGAATTAACTGGAGATCGATTAACATCTAGAAAGAGATCATTAGCTAATAAAACCAATGAAGCCTTGTTATACGATGAACTTGGAATGATTGAAATAGAAGAGGGTAGTGATGCATAAAAGAAAATCCCCAAATTTAATAGTAAATATGCATCCAATCGGACGAACTGATACATTATCGGAATCATCTCTATCTCTCTCTCTCTCTCCCATTTGTTGTGGTTAATGGGAGAGAGAGAGAGAAAGAGAGAGAGAGATTTGTTATAGATAGGGCGGAGGTGGTGAATGAGATGTTTGGTGATACTGATAAGAAGGAGATCGAGTAGAGATCCGATGAACGAGATGTTTGATGATACTGAAGATGAAGATGAAGGACCTAGGGCTTTTTCTTGCTAAGTAGAGGAGGTGGGGGGATTAATTTTGGGATTCAATAGGTGGGGGGATTAATTTTGGGATTCGATAGGCGGGGGTAATTTTCGTCGATTTCATTTCCCGCCTAAAACGCGTGTTTCACTTAAAATTATAAAGCGACACATTCACATGACGCACATTTTATGAAAGGTGCCCTCCGCATTTCTTTTTTTTTTTTTATCTTTTCTGACACTAATTTTAGGGCGCGCAAAAATGCGTGCCCTCTATCCTTCAAATTTTGCAAAACTGACATTATCTTTTAGGGCACTTACAAATGCACGTCGTCTATCAGCAAGTGTCATTGTTTGCGCGTCATTAAAGGGCTATTTTCTTGTAGTGTGACGCGATTATTTTCAAACCTGGGATCGCAACCTCAATACATGCGATCACAGGTTATCCGTTTCTTGTTCCGGAAGCTTCCAACTTGAGTATAAATACACCCTCATTGTAACACCTAGTTCTTGTTTAACTATTTTGAAATAGGCTCTTTTTGATGTGAAGAATTATTTATATAATTTGAGATTAACTATTTAGATATGATGAATACAATTAATAATTTTAAGGCATTATAAAGACGTAGTGAGGAGACGAATTAATCTTATTAAATAATGAGATATATTAAACATATTATTAAGGTTTAATGGTTAATAATAATATTATTAATAATGATAATCGAAATAAATTAATTAAGGATATTTAAGTCTATGGATCAATCTGTAATTTAAGAAAACTTATACTGAATAGAAATGAAGGATTAGGGGTGTAATTTGTGCATGACTGAAAATTAAGGGATTAATCATGCTGTTTCTGGAAACTTGGCCATATGTTGCCTCATTTCCCGACAATGTACAGGAGCCCTTCTTCCCCCATTTTGTTTATATATGCCTCAGGTCCTCCATAAAAGAAGAAAACCTGCAATGATTCACGAAAAAGGATACCGGTTATTGTCCATGAAAACACTCCCCTCTGTCATTTCATACTGGAACCAAATAGAGAAAGAAGGTGGATGCGATTAGAAGAGATAGACGTTAGAGAGGATGAAGTTATGGATCTTTAGCTATTTTTGCATCATTTCCAGTTCGAGTGGGAGGGAAGGGGTTCAATCAATTGTAGGAGGTTGAGAAAGCTAACGTCAATGCTCCCAGCTTTATCTTCGTCCATTTGATTCAAGAAGATTGTATTTTCCCAGTGAAGCTTATAAGTTGTTTTCAGTTTGTTACTCTCCGACAACTTCGTGAGTGAGGTTTTTCGGCGAAACCTCAGTTGGTTTCCGCACGCAAGGAAGCGACATTGAGGCCTCTGTGTTTTTGCTTTAGCTAAGATAGGCAGGTCAGAGACTAATATGAAACTCTATTCTCAGTTGTTGCTTCTCTAACGTAGCTGGGGTATACTTCCAGTGATATTAAGCATGTGCGTCTGTCACACCCAAAAACCATTAACGGCGGAAACGTTCTGGGGCGGAGGACGTCATGTACAATAACACAACAATGAAAAGTAGTAAACAAGCAACAACATCATCCATTGCATTAATAATATAATTTTAATACAAGTGTGTTCTGTCAAATTATAATAGAGACTAAAGTATAATCAAAATGAAAGATGAGTCTTGATCGAGCTCCATATTCACTAAACCTTGCATCGGTACCTGTCTATCGTTGACCTGAGGATACAAGGTATTTTGAAAGGGAGTATCAGCTTTAAAGCTGGTGAGATCATAAGTATTAATGTGTACTAATTTGTAAAACTTGTAATGAAAGACTTGAAATTGTTTTGAAAGGAAGCTCGTATAAGTATGAAAATGTTTGTAGAACAACTGTAAACATTTGAAAAACCCTAGAAATCCCTATGATTCCTACTATTATAAAAGGGAGTCTTCTACCAAAACCTAACTGCTCTGAATGTAGCCTTCTACCAAGACCTAACTGCTCTGAATGTAGCCTTCTACCAAGACCTAACTGCTCTGAATGTAGCCTTCTACCAAGAACTAACTACTCTGAATGTAGCCTTCTATCAAGACCTAACTGTTCTGAATGTAGCCTTCTACCAAGACCTAAGTCCTCTGAATGTAGCCTTCTACCAAGACCCGACTGTGTTACTATTATTATTATTATAAGAAATTGTATCCTTTGGTACTAGGATACTCAAATATAATTCACCTCATCGGTTATGTAAATGAGTCACAAGATAAAGGTAATAATATAAATAACCTAAGTATTATCCTTTGGTACTAGGGTAACTAACAATGTTAACTTAACACATCCGTAGATGTACATTTACCTCTTTTGCTAATAGATGGGTGTAGGAATAGTTAATCCCTTAAAGTATACCTATAAAGGTATCAACCGTAGGCATCCGTAGATGTTCATTATCCTCTGTAGCTAACCGTGGCTATAGGAATGGTTAGTCCCAAAAAGTATCCTTTGGTACTAGGATATTAAATCCAATCTATCTCGTCGATTATGTGATTGTATCACAAGGTAAAGATAAGAATGAGGATTATATAACAAAATATATACATATAAAATGTAATGATAACTCGTCATATATTATCTATGTAAACGTACTCATGTAAATGTAATCATGTAAATGTACTCATGTAAATGTATAGTAATGTGCTGTAATGTTCTCTGTATGCTAGCTGTAACGTGTGTTCTCTCTCTATCTAGCTAGTATTGAATCATGAATGAACTGACTCATTGTATGATATCGTGTTCTAATAATAGTTCTAGTATCTTCCTAAACTACCCAAATGGTAGCTTACTAGTAATGTAACTTGTACGTATGAACATGGAATTATATCCTTGCTACCCAAGGGTACTGAATGAACTGGAAGAACCTTTATGACTATATATGTACACATGATCTATAACTAATATTTGAACGACCTTCGGACGGGTACCCGATATCCCACCAGACCACATCTCAAGCGCAAAAAGGAAATGAGGCGGATAGGCCTTCCTAAGCCTTTTAAACATTGCTTATATAACTATAGATACATAGACATGCAATTGATAATATAAAAGTATAAAATAAGTTTTATAAAAGCATTTGATATGTAAAAGAGTTTTTAAGACAATTTGAAGTAAAACAGTTTGGTAAAACAGTTTGAAAGTAAGAGATTCACTTGTGTATAGTTATTAATCACATGTGATTGAGATAATAACTATCGTAACTTTACTTGTATCCCCCCATTCGAGTATTTATAAACATTTGAAAACATTTAAAAGGTTAATTTAGGGGTATGAACTCACCTGTAGTGAGTGGTACAGATGAACTGAAGAGGTAGGATGGCTAGGTTTCAAGTGAAGTCTTGAACACACTCTATGATCCTAGTTAACATATAATATAACATATATGTATACCATTAGTATTTAAACAACTAATAAACAAAGTTAAGACACTCTAGGACATGCTAAACACCTTATACAAGTGTTATAAGTCTCATTGCATCTAAGTGTTGTAGGGAAAGGCTAGTGTGTTTGGGGTTCAAGGGTAAACTCCTTTGGAGTTTACGGTTTTTGATGACCATTACCAAGGAGTTTACGGTAGTAAAATCAAGGGTTTATGGTCGTAAACTCTACACTTTATGACCATATGTTGTTTTGAAGTTTTACAAGTCCTTTGAAGCATTTCTACATGGTGGTTATGCCTTTGGAAGGATCTAGGGCACCATTTCACTCCTTAATGGAGTTTACAGTCCCTTTTCCATTTTTCTTTGAGTTTACTACCTTAAACTCATGAGTTTACTACCTTAAACTCATGAGTTTACTACCTTAAACTCATGATTTTACTACCTTAAACTCAAGTTTATGATGTTTGGGAGTTTTCAAGTCGTTAGCTCAATCATGGTAATAATCTAGGTTAGATTTAGACATAAGGAAGAACCATGGGACATTTATGGGACTTTTATACACCTTTTGGGGTGTCTACGGTTTTGGGACATCCCCAAACCGTAAAAACATAAAAATGTAAGGTTTTGGTGCTTTTTGTGTGATAAACTCATCAAGGATGAATGTAGATAAGTCCCTAAGGCATTGTGAAGCATCTAGGCACCCTAACACACCATTTTGGCCCTATTCTTGGTGTTTATGGTTTTGGGACCTCCAAAACCATGAACACCTTTATCTTGGTGTTCTTGGGACTTTTCTTTGAAACTAACAAGTAATACAAGCTTAATAAGACTCAGGGATGGAAGTACTTACTATAAGGATGCTTGAATTGAGCTAAAAGTCCAAGAACACTTAGTGTGTGTTCTTGGTGTTCTTGGTGATTTTGGAAATCTAATCAAAACACAAAAATGAATGGATAAAAAGATGTACAATCACTAGATTAAGTGTTATATCAACTTGGAATGGCTAGAACACTTACAGGTTTGAAGATCTTTAATTAAATCTTGGATGATACTTGAGAGTGTTTTTGAGTTTACTCTTTTTGAGTTTGGGGAGTAAACACAAAATGACTAGTTTTTGGGGAGTAAACTCATGCTTATGCATGATTTCACGATTTTCGGAAGAATTTTCGGCCCAAACATAAAAGTTTGGCTGTGAACTTCTAAGACACGAGGTATTCGCGGTTTAGAAATTTCAAGTCTCGAGACGGCCCATCCGTATCTCAACGAACCTTCACTAATGGGCGACAACGTTGCTTCGTCCGCTTGACCTCTCGGTTGAGGGTCACTACGGTTCTAATATGAAGGAGAGGGTCTCGTTAATCTCAATCTCGTCGGGTGGACTTACGAGCGTCCGAACGGAAAGGTACGGTTTCAAGCTCGAGGCGCAAACGGTAAAATGTACGTTACTAAGTTCGTGGAGTAGGTCTAGTTTGGGAGGTACAGGACCGATTCTGGTAAGAATCTCAGGGGTCCTAACTATCTTGGATTAAGCTTTTCATGTGATACGAAGCGTATTAAGCCATTCCCAGAGTGAGTTTTCCTAAAGAACTTGGTCTCTCACTTGGAATTTCCACGGTTTCTTTTTCTTTCTTAACTTCCCAATCAAAGGCCACCCTCTGCTGGGTCAAAGTTGTACGGGTTTCTGTAATATGCGAGGAGTTATGGATGAACTATGATAGTAGGTCTATAAGACCTAGAATTTGGCAAATTTCTGTTGGTGTTGAATCATAAAAGTGACCCTCTTGAACTCAACTACCGCAACCTTCTCTCTACTACCGCAACGGTTCAGTACCCGCAGCCAATCCAACACCCGGAGTCAATTCTGTAACTGCAACCACAACCAGTCTTTTGCTACCGCAGTCTACTAGAATACTTTTACATGTCTATTATGTAATTCACTCTATTATCCTGTATTCCTTGCACGGCTGCTTATAGATTCTTAGTCTAGTTCAGAATCTCGATAAATAGAGACTCATTCTCTTGTATCGAATACACTTCTTACCACTTACTAATAACTTATGAACTTATTCTGAATATATTTCTCTAAGTTATCTTCTTCATTTATCTATCTTTATACTCTTCTTACTCTCAACTGTTACTTAAACATATCTGAATATAACCTCTCTCCGGAGCAAGTCTGTAAGACTTAATCACTAAGTTTGATCTTCCTTATTAACTTGGAGTGAATGCATTCCTTGTTACGAATCAGCTTAAGTGTATTCTTGATATAACAATTGTTGTCATTTCTATTTCTTTAAATTCCGCAACTAACTCCCTAACTCTAACTATATTATTGTTGAGCTTTTAGATCCTTGGAGATTAACTCTATTCCGCAACATACTTGTTCTAACTTTTGTTCAAGTGTGTCTCCAAAGTTTTTCTCTCAACAATTGGTATCAGAGCCAAAGTGGTTGCTTTTTGAATATCAGAACTTTGATTTTTCAAAGGGCCTTCTATACCACTAAAGCTCATTTCTTAAAAAAAACAAAAAAAACTTCAAATGGCACAATCGTTATCTCTGAATGTCTCCAACAGTGTTGGTGGTTCTAATCGAGCCCCAATACTGGTTGCAAATGAATATCATCACTGGTTACAAAGAATGGAGAGGTATTTAAGAAAACTGGGAAGAGATGTATGGCGATCCGTAGAAGAAGGACCAGATGTTCCAATTCTTACGCCAGTCCAAACTGACGACACTGCAACCAGGCTAGGAGGAGGTCAACCAGCAATGAACTATCCTACCAAGGATGACCTCGATAAGATGGAAAATGATGCTGTTTCTTTTTATGAAATCTCCTGCGGAGTTGCTCCTGACAACTTCGATATCATCATAAATTGCAAATCAGCAAAAGAAATCTGGGATGTTCTCAAGAATCTTTTTGAAGGCATAGAACAAGCACAAGACTAGAAGCTCACTACCGCACTCAATGAGTTCAACAACTTCAAAGCTCATACTGGTGAAAGTTTGGAAGACTCCTTCAAGAGGTTCAACCTAATTTTCACCAAATTATCCAATGTGGGCACCGTCTGCAGTAACCATGAAACCAATCTTCAGTTTGTTAATGGTTTGGGAAGACATTGGACTACAGCCAAAATGATAGTCCAAGGCGATAGAAAGATTCACTCTTTGTCTCTTTACAAGCTCTATGGAGAGCTTCAAGCACAAGAATCAACCGTGCTCAAGGATTGTGTTGACTTCGGAGGACTACTTGCTCTCATAGCACAAACTCCACCGCAGTCACCTTAATCTACTTCTTATGACGCTCCACCATAGTCATACGAGGCTAATTCAGAATACGACGATGAAGAAGAATTTCAGAAGGCTATTTCTCTTGTTAGCCAACAGTTCAATCGTATTCCACCTCCTTCTTTCTGCAAAAACCAGCAGTTCAACAAACCTCCATTCAACTGTAACTTCGGTTCTCAAAACAATCACTCTCGTTATCCCAAAAGTTCTCATCCACCACCGCAGTCTCAAATCAATCAACCAAAGGAGGTACCGCAGTCTCCTCAGACCAATGACTCTGGTACTCCACCAGAAGATAAGAATGATGTTGTGATTTGTCACAAATGCAACAAAGAAAACCACTTCGCAAGAGATTGTAAGGCCAATGTAATCAGAGATAGAGCATTCTACCTTAGAATGGCTCGAGAGTTAGAAGAAAAGGAAAAAGCAAGGGCACCTGTGGCCCATGTAAAAAGAGACCATCAAGTGTGGTCATCCAGAGATGAAGAAGAGGCCATTAGCAGCGTCAAAGAAAAGGGGAAAATCTGCTTGCTGGCCACTATGGATGATGATGAATCTTCAATGTTGAACAAGAACTACTGATACATGGCTAAAGATGGAACTTTGAGCATCGTCGAACAGGTAAAACTCATGATCCAAACTCTAAATTATAGCATGCATGACTGGTAGCCCTATATAGACAATCTTAATGACACTTGTGTTGCCATCCTTACAGACTATAATAAAGCCTTTGATGAGAAGAACATCGCATCCTAAGAGATGTTTCGTGTGAGAGGATGCCTGGATAACAAAAGATTTAAGATGGCTATGTTAGAAAAGGATCTAGAGTTGGAAAAAGATGCTAGAATGTTAAGTGAAACCCAATTAGAAATAGCTTTAAACCAGAGAGATTTAGCTCAGAGAGAAATTGTACGATTAAATCTCCTAATTGAAAAACTTTTTAATGAAAGTGAAGCTATTGAAAATTTGGTGAACAATGGAACTGTGGACAATACTTACAACTAGGGTTGGTTAAATGGATATCCTACCACAATCGATTCCTCACCCGGTTTAACAAAGACAGACTGTATGTCCCTCCGGATAGAGAATTTCATTTCCCTGTCAATCATAAGACTTTTCCTGAAGATATTAAAACTCACTTCGGTAGACTGCACAATTTAAGCAATAATTGTGTCATTGAGGAAATTGTGCCCGAGGTTTCGGGTCACACATGTGATCAAATCCCGATATGTGGCACCATCTATCCAAAATATCAAACCTCATCCGTAGTTGATGAAGAGATTGTTGTCGGAAGTCCGGAAGTCTCAAAAGACCTTCCATCATTGTCCTTAGACCGCAGTGTCTCACACTGTATTCAAATGTCCAACAAGTGTTCAAACGAAGTCCCATCCAAGACTTACTCAGTGGTTGTTAAGTCATCCCTATCACAGTCATCAGTTCAAGGGAATGTAATCCTTCATCCAATCTTTCATGAGTTGCCCATAGAACATTTTGAAGTAGGGCAATGCTCTCAGGTCCTTGAATCTTCAAGTTCAGATGAATCAAGCCCACATTTTCAAAATCATTCAAAGAATTCCAGGAAACCGCAGTTGAACAACAATGACTGTGGTTCTCCAAAATCATTGGCAAAAAAGGATTTCAAAGAGGAAATCAGATCTCGTGACATAAAAAGACAAAATTTTTCAAAAAACAAAAAACATATCAGATTTCCAAAATCTAAGAGTCCTGAAAAATTTGTCTTCACACACTATCTTTCAAGAAACTCTTCTATCAAGAAAGTCATCAAAAAGGAATGTTCAGTTTCAAAAGTCATTCCTAGCGTTTCTGACAAAACCCAAAAATGTGTCAAGTCTTTTCGAAGCCATGTTTTTCAAGTCTATTCCTCAGACAACCCCAAATGGAAAGTTATTTTATCCACCCCACAACCTTTAAAGTCACATCAAAATTTCAACAAATGGAAGGGTGTTTTACCAAATCCACCAAAGAGGAACTTTTAACGTGCTAAACCTTTTTCAAAAAAAAAATTTTCAGAAAACAAAAAGCACACATGTCAGAAATCACCCACCTCGGACCGGTAACAAGTCCAATTCACTCTATAAACCGCTGACCAAGCACAGTGTCAAATCAAATGATAAAATCCCTTTGTGTAAATATCAGTGCAGTTGTCAAAAGATTTTATCTCATTTCGAATCAAGTCAGAATAAAAAACCTCGTCCTTTTTCAAAACCTCACAACACTCCAAATCTGAACAAACACCCCGGACTAGGATCACAAATTGACAAGAGACCCATCACTGAAACCTTGGACCATGCATCATTTTCTAGAAATTCACCAATTTCCCCAGGCTCCAAGCTAGTTTTGATGCCTAAACTAACCGTGTAATTGTCAGGCTTTGTGCAAGGAGGATCAAGAAGAAGAGTGGTTAATAGACAGTGCCTGCTCCTTGCACATGACCGGAAGGTTAAAGTACCGTCGGGATTTCAGGCCTATTTGCAATGGTGGAAATGTCACGTTTGGTAACAATGCCAACGGTGTCATCCGAGGTTACAGTGTTCTCACTACCAGTAACTTCTCTATTTAGAAGGTTGCTTATGTAGAAAGCCTTAAACACAATCTCATTAGTGTTGGCCAACTATGTAGAGCAGGACATAGAGTTGAGTTTGATGATCAATTTTGTTACGTGATGACTGGTGATAGGAGCTCATGCCTAATCAAATCTCAATCCAAAGGTACCGTGTACCTTTTGGATGTCTCTCTCATCATTGGAAGACCGCAGCTATGTTTCCTATCCAAAGCCATATCTGAAGTAAGCTGGCTATGGCACCGCAAGCTAGCTCATTTCAACTTCCGGTACATCAACAATTTAGTCACTGGAGAACTTGTTTGTGGTCTCCCCATCCTCAAATTCAGCAACGATACTCTTTGTCCAGATTGTGAATGCGGCAAACAATCCAAAGCGAGTCACCCTCAGATAATGGACTCTTCCATTTCTGAACCACTGGAACTACTACACATTGATCTCTGCGGTCCTTCAACCATAGCCAGTCTCTACCACAAGAAGTACATACTGGTTATTGTTGATGACTATACACGCTTCACTTGGGTCTTCTTTCTCAGACTCAAATCAGAGACACCGCAGATCTTTATCAACTTCATAAAAGAAATCGAATTGTAGATCAAGCTCCCAGTCAGACGCATCCGCAGCGATAATGGAACCGAGTTCACCAATCGTCTTCTCAATAGTTTCTTGGTGTCCAAGGGTATTTCTCACAACTTCTCAGCACCCTACACACCGCAATAAAATGGTGTAGTTGAAAGAAGGAACTGCACTCTAGTTGAGGCTGCCAGATCTATGCTTAACTTCGCCCACCTTCCTCTCTACTTTTGGGCTGAAGCAGTAGCAACTGCATGCTTTGTCCAAAATCGAAGCATTGTGTGTAAATGTCTAAAAAAAACACCTAATGAAGGCCTCAACAACCGCAAACCAAATGTTCGCTTCTTTCATGTCTTTGGGTGTAGATGCTTTGTGATCAACAACAGAGACCAACTCAACAAATTTGCACCAAAGTCTGATGAAGGCATCTTCCTTGGTTACTCCACTAACAAGGTTGCTTATCGAGTGCTCATCAGGCATACAAGGCTTATCATCAAAAGGTTTGACGTGAAATTTGATGATTCACACATCCGTAACGCCCCTCCATCCAATGAAACTACCGCAATTATGGAATGTGATATTCCTGCTTCTTCAGGTCCATTAAATGTAGTTGAAGTCAACTATGAAGATCTCTTCGATCCTGTTGAAACAGCGTAATTATCCAAAATTCTTGTGTCACCCACAGCTCAACAACAACATGCTGATGTTTCTGGACCACCTCTTTCTGAAGTAGTATCACTTAATACTTCCACCTCTCCGGTTGAGGGGGAAAGCTCTACTCCGGATCTAGCCACAACCGTCGAGGTTCCAGTACTTGATGTTGTTCAGATTCCTGGCCGCAGAGAAGTCTTACCATTAAACGTATCTTCGGATTTGGATGATGAACTCACAGAGAATATAGATACTAGAACTGATCCAAGGATTGTCACTCTCCCATCTGCAGTCCAGGGGGAACCTTCTCAGATTCCATAGGAACTCCCATCCGCAATCCAGGGGGAACCTCTCCCAAATGCTCAGGGTAATTCAATTCTCGTCCCCACAATCCAAGATGACTCAGCTGGTTGTTCTCAAATCCAGGGGAACTGCCTTCTCCTACTGCAAATTCTCCTAACATTCAAGATATCCCCTCCACCGCATCTGTTGATCATCTGCAGCCCCTTCTACATGTATGGACGAAGGACCACCCACCAGGTCAAATCATCGGCAACCCATCCTCAGGTATTCAGGCTCAATCCTCCAAAGATTTATCTGATCATTGCCACTATGCAGCTTTTATGTCCTCGGTAGAGCCCAGATCAATCAAAGAAGCATTGCTTGAACCTAATTGGATAGCTGCAATGCAAGAAGAGCTTGAAGAATTTCAAAGAAACGAAGTTTGGCAGCTCATACCGAAGCCATGTGGCCATTCCATTGTTGGCACTAGATGGGTGTTCAAAAACAAGCTGGATGAATCTGGTGCGGTAGTCAGAAATAAAGCAAGGTTAGTTGCAAAGGGCTATAGTCAACTTAAAGGTATTAACTACGATGAAACGTATGCTCCGGTGGCACACATGGAAGCTATCCGGATCTTCCTGGCATATGCAACCCACAAGAACGTCAAAGTACACAAGATGGATGTTAAAAGTGCTTTTCTCAATGGGGAACTAAAAGAGGAGGTTTATCTTCAGCAACCTCCGGGCTTTGAAAATGTTGAATTCCCTGACCACTGCTATAAACTTGAAAAAGCAGTCTACGGTCTAAAGCAAGCCCCAAGAGCATGGTATTAGACGCTTTCTGAATTTCTTGTCTCATCCGGGTACAAAAGAGGAGTGATTGATCCCACATTATTCAGAAAAGAAAATGGTGACCACCTTATGATGGTACAAATATATGTGGATGATATCATCTTCGGATCGACTGATCAAGGCATGGTGGATGAATTTGCTAAGCTCATGACCAACAATTTCAAAATGAGCATGAATAGAGAGATTAACTTCTTTCTAGGTATTCAAGTGAAACAAGTACCACAAGGCATATTCATTCATCAAGAGAAGTACACCACCGAACTGTTAAAGAATTATTCTATGGACAATTGTTTATCTGCTAAGGTCCCCATGGCCTTCGATTATAAGATCTCTGCTGATCCCTCAGGTGAATCTGTGGATCACAAGACTTATAGAGGCATCATAGGCTCTTTGATGTACCTCACAGCAAACAGACCAGGCATTGTCTTTGCAACTGGTGTATGTGCAAGGTATCAAGCTGATCCTAATGTATCCTATATGACCGTAGCCAAACAGATACTCCGGTACTTAAAAGGAAGCAAATCTCTCGGTCTATGGTACCCCGCAAGCAATGACTTCAGCCTGCAAGCCTTCACAGATGCGGATCATGCCAGATGCAAGCTCGATCGAAAAATCACTTCCGGTGGCTGTCAATTTTTGGGTGAACGTCTGGTCAGTTGGTCTTCAAGGAAACAAAGTTGTGTCTCTCTATCAACTGCAGAAGCATAGTATATGGCCGCAGCCAACTGTTGCTCTAAAGTCCTTTGGATGAAAACTCAACTAATGGACTACGGGTATAAAATGTTGCGGATACCGATCTATTGTGACTCTGAAAGTGCTATTGCTATTTCTTACAATCCAATTCAGCACTCTAAGACCAAACACATCGAACTAAGGTATCATTTCATCAAAGACCACATCTTGAAAGGTAATATCGAACTCATCTTTGCTCCCTCTAATGAAGAGATTGCTGATGTGTTCACAAAAGCACTCGACTCCACAAAGCTTAACACCTTCCTACAAATGTTGGGAATGATGAATCCAGACCCACAATTCTTTTTGAATTGTTAGCTACCGCAGACCTTTCTTGGTCTCCATTGTGGTTCTAAATAAGCATTACATATGATAGATGGTTTTGGTACCGAAGTCTAGGTACCGCAAACATATATCATACGTAGTTCTCATGGGTCTTTATGGTTTGTTATTTTCTAACCTTTGCATAAGTGCTTCTCTCAGTTTCTCACTACAGTCTTTACTTTGTTCATCCGTGATGACGTTTCCAACCGCAATGAAGTTTCTTATCCGCAATGACGTTTCCAACCATAGTCATCAAATGTTTTATCAACCCTTGTCCCTTTGTGTGCTATTTAATGATCCCTCATTAAATAAAATAAAACATTCCCCTTTAGAAACTGTCACCTTCCCTTTCTGAATAAACCCTTTTGTTAGACCTATTTTTGGGATGATGACAAAAAGAACGTTTTTCCAATTCACTCAACCTTAATTTGTCCTTTCCTCTCCCCAACCCGTCCCATTCGTTACAACTTCCTCTTCCATCACCCCCACGACCACCTGACGTATTGACATGCGTCTGACCTTACATTAAATGCAAACCCCTTTTTGGAAATCACCCAAAATCTTTTTAAATGCGTTATATTTTTCTGTGTGGCTGAGATTTAATCTAGAAATCAGAAATTCCCTCCAAAACCCCAATCGACGCTTCACCCTCTTCTACCTTTTACCTAGGGTTAAAATTTTTTCACCCCCTATTTAAACCCATCTTCTTCCCCAATAATCTTTACGCTTTCTAATTATCGATTGATTTCTCTCTACCTTCAAAATCTCCATAGCTCTCAAGAACTCTGTTTCTCTTCCCTCAAATCACTTCCAAATCATTCGCAATGGTGAAATCCGGTGCATCTAAGAAGCAATCCAAGGCTACAGGTTTAGAAAACCCAATAGGTTCCGATTCTCCCTCAATCGCATCCAGCAATTTCAGAGCAATCTTTGAAGATCATCCCTCTTACAATTCCCCCACCAAGCTAATGATCAAGTTTCTCAAGAACCACATTCTGTTTGGTCCATTCGATGCGTTTATAGACGTAGTTCCAACCTCTACACTCTTCAAATGAGCGTTTTCTGCATATCGACCATTGGAGAACCCCCAAGAAGTGCATCTCAATCTTATCAACGATTCCTTGGTCATCTTGACCAAAGAAAAAATTGTCTCCGCCATTAACCTTCTGGTTCACCCCTCCATCAAGTTCTTCTCACCATCGATGACTGACGTCACCACCGCACTATACCAGATGGGGTATCAGAAACCAATCTGGGGGATTGGTGAATTTAAAAAGAACCAACTGCCTGTGGTTTGGCAATTTGTGTGCCACTACGTCATCCACAGTCTATCCGGCAGAACCGGAGGCATCGACAACATGGGTTTAAAGCTACTAGAACTGGTCTGGAACATTTTCACAGGCACAATGTCAACTATGGGAAAATCCTTTAGGACGATTTTCTCCAATACATTCCCAAGGAGCACCCGAAGGAAAACCCTACAGAGCTCACTTTTGCACGCTTTTGGTCTCTCTGCATCTCAGATTTGCATGCGGATGCCGACATTGATATGGGCAGTGACATCAATTTCTTTGTCACCAAGGAGCTAAAAAGGTACAATCCTTTTTCTGACCAAGCTTTATTTGGCCCTATCCACAGGCTCCCCACACATATTCTTACTCTCCTTGGTCTTGAGACTGCTAATGTATCAGACCACATTGAGGCTACGGATGGTATTGCCCAATACCCTTCTACCCCGCCTCTTCCATCCGCAACCATTAACCCTGAGGGTACCGCAGTCCCCTCTGCCACCACTTTATCGAATATTTCTCAAAGAAGAAAGAAGTTGGCTTCCAAGAGGAAGCACAACACACCCAAGAAGGGTGCTTCTAAACCAACCGCACCCACTAAGAAACGCAAGTCAAAACCTTCCCCAACCATATCTATCAGTGACGAGGATAGACAACCGATTTCTATCCTCAAGAAAAGGAAAACAACCAAAGTCACTAGCCATATGCGTGATAGGACAGATGCTGAAGCGTCTCAAAAGGCTCCAGTAGTCCTTGGGGTTCCCGCAAACCCATTCGACACCACCATCATTTTTGATTCAGACTCAGAAACTGAGTCTGATTCCCATTTACATGGAGACTCCCCCCCAACGAATTCCTAAGAGGATGACACTGTTTCTTGCCCTAAAGTCTCCAAGGATTCCCGACTGCATACTTTTTCCCCAGAGTAGGTGCGCTTCATCCTTCTTTCAGTTACCCAAACACTACAAACACCATCCCAACCGCAGGGCACTTCTTTCGCCCATGCCAGAACTGGCCCGAGGCCAGACTTGACCACGGGTCAAGGAGACCGAGGAAGCCCAGGAAATCCTACTCTGCTTACATCTTTATTAGGTGTTTTAGGCACGGTGAGCACTAATGTGCAAGGATCCATGGACCCGAAGGACACTTCAGTGTGTGTTACAGGTTTTGAAGATGATGCTTCAAATTTGGTTCTATTAATGCTTTCTATAATGGTACCTTTTATTTTGAAGCATTACCTTGTAATGGTGTATATGAAACTGTTTTGGTTGTAGATGAATTAGGAAATAATGTTTTGCATATCGATTCGTCTAATGGTTTAGACAAGGCGTACTTATGGCATTGTCGTCTTGGACTTGTCAACAAGAAGCGCATAGCCCAACTCCAAAAGGATGCAGTCTTAGAGTCATTTGACATAAAGTCAGATGACATGTGCGAATATTGTTTACTTGGAAAGATAACTAAATCACATTTCAATGGTACTTGTGAAAGAGGTGAGGTATTGTTGGATCTCATACATACAGATGTGTTTGGGCCCTTCAGATCCACCATAAGGGATGCTAACCACTTCTATGTGACCTTTAACAACGATTATAGCAGATATGGATATATCTACTTAATCAAGCACAAGTCGGAAACCTTTGAAAAGTTCAAGGAGTTCAAACAAGATGTGGAGAATCAATTGGGCAGGAAGATAAATATGCTCAGATCCAACATGGGTGGTGAGTATCTTAGTATCAAGTTCCACAACTATCTTAAGGAATGTGGAATTATTTTGCAATTGACGTCACCCAGAACACCACAGCTCAATGGTATTGCTGAGAGGCATAATCGAACCATGTTGGACATGGTTTGCTCTATGATGAGTCCAGCTTCGTTACCTATCTCATTCTGGGGGTATGCCTTAGAGACCGCCGCCCACATCCTTAGTCTAGTCCCAAAAAAGATGGTTAACAAAACACCTCACGAGATGTGGACAGGGAAGGTTCCCTCGTTAGCACACATCAAGTTTTGGGGTTGTGAGGCTTTCGTAAGACGAGAAACTCAGGACAAGCTTGAATATTGTACGTAGTGAGCGATGTATTTTCATTGGCTACCCGCAAAAATCTTTTGGATATCTTTTCTCCAGACCTAGGGACAACGTGGTCTTCGTAGCAAGGAGAGGGGTTTTCCGTGAAAGGGAATTTATATGCCAAAAGGGCAGTGGGAGGTAAATTGATCTTGAAGAGCTTCAAGAATCAAGCGATGAAGGAACTTCTAATGCTAGCTCTCAACCTGAGGAAGAGATTCATGTTGAACCAGTTGGCGATTCATTATCTCTTAGGCGTTCTGCAAGGGTTAGTGTTCCACCTGTGTTTTATGCACTATTAGAAAAATAGCTTTTTACGACACGCAATGTGTGTCGTAAAATGCTCAGACGACGCGCAAATGCGTGTCAAGGAAGGCCCTGTCATAAAAGAAGACGACACCCTTTTGTGTGTCGTCTATTTAAGACATGCATTTATGACATGCGCTTACGACACGCAATGCGTGTCAAGGAAGGCCATGTCATAAAGAACACGACACACATTTACGTGTCGTAACCTTACAACACACTTTTACGACTCGCATTGCGAACCATTAAAGCCTGTGTCATAAAGAAAGATGACACACATTTTTGCGTGTCATAATTTTAAAGGTCTTAATATATATATATATATATATATATATATATATATATATATATATATATTTGAAAGATTTACTAAATTTCAAATTAAATAACACATTTAAAAGTTTCATAATGCAAAATAAAATACTTATATTACAAAACAATCCATTTCATGAAATAATTATATTAATATTCAAAATAAATCACATTTAACTATTATTTTATTAACATAAAGTCAAACCAGATAAACAAATATTCCTAATCCAAATAACAACAAACATAAAACGCAAACTATTTTGGAAATATGGATCTTTGACTTGTGTAGAAACAATGTGATCGATTAGTTTCAAGATATGTAATAGTTGCTCTACATGACTTCTTCCATCTCCTGGCTTCAATTACAGTTGAAGGAGCATATGTTGCAGCATATCCACAAATGAGAGCTAATTCATCATGAATGTCATCAGAATCTTTAATCTTAGTTTTATCTGAGAAGAAGGATGGAAATCTACATTTCAAACAGTCTTTTGTTATCAAGAAGATTAAACATAAAATAAGCATAAACAATAAATAAAAATTATATAATATAAATATATACCTTTGGAGAACACTTTTTCTAATGTTGTTAAAAATGTTTTTATGTTTGTCTAAAACAGTATCCAAGTGGGATGTTGCAACCTGAAAACGAATTGACATGGACTTAATTTACTTCACAGGGGTAATTTGGTAATTCCATACATACCAATCCCACGGCTTTAGCCAAATCAATTTTCAGGAATGGTGATATTTGCTTGTTTGTACATCCAGTCGATTTTATCACGAACATAGGTCATGTTATCAACTTTCTGAAGAAGTATACCAAGACATTTGTAGGAGAAGAATACTCTCAATAAGATAATTTTATTAAAAAAAGTAATGATAATGATAATGAGTTCATACCTGTAAAGTAGTGCAAAATGCTCATCATGTAACATCCGGATTTTCAGGTACATTACTTATTCATTCATTTTTGGAGATTTTCGGAGGGACTCGGCGAGTTGATGCTTAGACTCACCGAGTAGTGTCGCGATTTTCCATCCGCGTTAATGACCGGACTCGACGAGTCAATGCTGTTTAATGAAACCGTAATTTCCGGGGTTTGAGACCTATTTAAAGGCCCTTATAACCTTCATTTGCGGTTACCAGTTGATAGACAGAGACCCCATAGTGTGTAAGCGTTTTGAGAGAGAAAGGAAGCCATTTTTGATCCTTGTGTGGGTGATTTTGCAAGAAGAAGGTGACCAAGGCAAGAGGAAACTGAAGAAGGTGCTAATATGTGGATTTCAGAGCTTAAGGACTTCATCTTGAGGTATATATTCGATCCTTCTTAAGTTTTGGGTGTTAATCCTTGAGAGTTAGGGTTCCTAGCCCATTTAGAGTATGATTGTTAGTGCAATTGTTCCCTTCTTGTGTTGAGGTTGCGGATCTGGATCCAAAGAGGCTTGAGATCTAAGCCCCTTGATCTTTATGGGGTGTCATTGGGTTATATGAGCTTAGGGTGGCATATTGAGGCCATTTCTTCAAATAGAGCCATTAGGTCTTTGCATGGGCATCAAGATCCAAACTTTACATGTTTTTATTGCTTTAGGAGGCCATATCTATGAGTTAGAGGAACGGATCTGACCTTAAGAGCTCATCTGAGCTCGAGCATGGCATGAACTCATCGAGAACCAAGAGCAGACTCGGCGAGTAGGGTTAGGGTTTCCCCCTAGTTCACTCAGTAAGTACTTGCCGAGTTGGTGGAATGACTCAGTGATTCAGAAGGAATTAAAGGACTCGAGTTCAAGGCGGAACTCACCGAGTTCATAATGAGACTCAGCGAGTTTAGTTGGGGTGGCCCTGCGATTCATGCTAGGTGAAACCTGTCGAGCAAGAGAAATACTCGACGTGCCATGTGGGACTAGAGGGATAGTGGACACACGTAGACTCGCCGAGTCACCCAAGTGCACTCGGTGAGTCGGGTCAAAGTCTAATCGTTGACTTTGTTGACTTTGAAGGTTTGGTCAACAATGGGGTCTTTGTGTCAAGAGAGGGTTGAGTCTAGTCTCGAGAGTTATATTTATGAGAGTATTTTATTAGGCGGAGGCTAGACCATATTTTCACCAAGTCGGAGATTTACTGAGACATCTGAGGTGAGTCTTCTCACTATACTTTACCTAGAGTGGTAATCAGAGCTATGTGACAGTGTATCTTATATGCTATGTATGTGTTGTGATTTCTATGTGATATGTGATATGCATGATTCAGAGTTACAGAGTTAGGACCAGTGGGTCCATAGAGTTATAGGACCAAGAGGGTCCCACAGAGATATTTGACCAGAGGTTCATCAGAGTTACAGCCTTGAGTGGCTGATATGTGTTTATGTGGTATTTTGGGGAACTCACTAAGCTTTATGCTTACAGTGTTATGTGTTATGTGTTTCAGGTACCAGTGATGATCGCGGGACGGCGCCAGCATGATCTGTACACACACCCGCGGAGTTATTATGATTTGATGTTGGGATTTGTAATGAGATAATGTTGATACAATGTTTTCTTGAAAGTGATTATGAATGAATTTAAATGGTTTTAAAAAGCGAAAAATTGTCTTAATTTTTACGGTGTTACAAGTTGGTATCAAAGCCTTGGTTTGAGGGATTCGGATGCATCTTCGGACGTATCTGAACTCAAACTGAGGATTTGGGAAAAAATTGATTACAAAACAATCTTAAAAAGAGTTTTGAGAAAAAACAGAGCAGAGTCGTGTGTATGATCAGCCAGCGCCCGAACGGTGATTTCCCAAAATACCCTTGTAATAAGTGTTACGAGATATAGTGTGTTATGTTATATGATGAGCTATATTATGCATGCTAGAGTAGACTAGGTATCCTTATTAGGATTAGAGTGGCCTGATATATGATGCCTTAGTCTAGGAGCTTTGCTGTTAGGGATGCTTGAGATTGTTTAGATAGTAGCGAGGAGCTTATGAGAGATCAGCTAGTGAGTAGCATATGATTTAAGAGAGTAGAGTGCTTGGAATTTGGGGCTCTGGGAGGAGGACATGGGATGAATGATGGCGCGGTGTGGTCGGTAGTATTGGGCCCGTACTACCGAAGGCACCAGGTCAGTGCGCAGCCCAAGTAAGAATCGTTAGGGTACCAGAGATCAAGTAGGATTGGGATATCGAGTGTGTGTACACCCGAGCGAGTCTCTGATATCTTGTGTTGTATTTCAGAGAGGATTCATGGTGGGGACGCGCCATAGGCTAGGGACTAGTGGAGGGGGTGTGAGCGACGAGGAGCTCCACCAGATGATTCATGATGAGGTGGCTGCTGCCATCCGCGCTAAGATTCCAGAGATGTTCGGGTCTATCAAGACCACCCTGATAGAGACATTTGACGAGAGATACACTGCTCTTTCTGATGCGGCTGTTGTTGTAGCCACTACAGTTGTAGTTGCGGCTAGACCTCAGGGTGGTGGTGCGTTGCTGTTCCGGGAGTTCAGCAACACAAAACCACCTGAGTTTGATGGGACTCAGGACCCGATTGCAGCGATGAGGTGGATTTTAGAAATCAAGGGGTGTTTCTTCACCTGCTCATCTCCAGAGCATTTGAGAGTCCGGTTCGCATTGAGCAGCTTTGCTTGGGAGCGAAGGACTGGTGGAAGTTTGTGACGACGCATTATTCGCCTGCTGAGCTTGCTGCAGTGACTTGGAAGAGGTTCACTGCTATGTTCCAAGCTGAGTACGTTCCCTAGGTGGAGAGGGAGCGTTTGGCCCAGGAGTTTCTGACCCTCAAGCAGGGTACTGAGTCTGTCACGGTGATTACGAGGATGTTCCATGAGCGGGCGATGTTTTTCCCAGAGCACGTGTCCTCTGAGCAGGCATGTATGAGCTGATATCTGAGCATTTTAAGGAGGGATATATGAGAGTTCGTGACGAACTCGATGTACCGGACATTTGCTGAGCTTCAGGAAAATGCCCGGAAGAAGGAGATAGGGCTGGAGACCCAGGCTAGGGAGGAGGCTGAGTCTCAGGGGAGGGATCAGCGACCGACGCAGTCTCAGTCGGCAGCCAAGTGGGCCAAGCCCACTGATTCGAGATCTAGGAGTCAGAAGGGACGCACTTGTGGCAAGTGCAGCAAGAGCCACGATGGGGTGTGCAGAGCGGGGTCTTGCTAGAAATGTGCAAGGAGGGCATATGGGCAAGGATTTCCCCAAGGGGTTTGCAGTATGTTTTCACTGCAACTAGACCGGATACCGCAAGGCAGAGTGTCCACAATTGCGAGGGATAGCCCAGGGAGCATCTCAGGGATCTGCCCCTGCTGCTATCAGAGCCACTGAGAGCCGGCCCAGTGAAGGCCGAGGCACCGAAGGCACGAGGGAGAGCCTTCCAGTTGACCGCGGAGGAGGTCCGCGCAGCGCCCGATGTTGTGGCTGGTATATATTCTTTCATGTATTTATTTTGATGATGAGATATTGTGTTTATATTATGTTATGCGTAGGTACTTTTCTTGTGAGTTCTGTACCTGCCTTGGTGTTATTTGACTCGGGTGCGAGTCGGTCTTTTGTATCTTTGGCTTTTAGTCAGCATATCAATATTAGCCGAGAGGCGTTGAGTCGAACTTTGAGAGTTTCCATAGCTGATGAGAGGGCGGTGTACACCACCGAGGTGATCCCAGGGTGTGTACTCGGGATTTTCGTAGTGGAGTTTCCGATTGACTTAGTTCCTATTGCGATGGGAGATGTCTGTGTCATCGTGGGCATGGACTTGTTGAGTAGATTTGGAGTGCTTATCGACTGCGAGCGTCAGCTGGTGACCATATGAGACCCTAGTGGGGCAGTTCTTACAGTGTACGATGAGGGTACATGTTCTGGGTCAGCATTTTGTTCAGCCGCTAGAGCGAGACAGAGTCTACAGCCGGGCTGTAGGGGTTTTGTAGCGTATGTGATGGATACGAGGGTTGATTCAGAGACACTGAGGTCAGTTGATGAGGTTCCGATAGTGCGTAAGTTCCCATATGTATTTCCGGAGGAGTTGCCAGGCATGCCTCCCGAGAGGCAAGTGGAGCTCCGTATCGATTTGGTTCCGGGAGCTACACCTATCGCCAAGGCGCCCTATCGCCTTGCACCTCCAAAGATGCAGGAGTTATCCTCGCAGCTTCAGGAGCTGCTGGGGAAGGGGTTTATTCGGCCGAGCAGCTCGCCGTGGAGAGCACCTATCCTTTTTTCAAGAAAAAAGATGGTTCACACCGGATGTGCATTGATTACCGGGAGTTGAACAAGTTGGCGGTCAAGAACCGTTACCCGTTGCCGAGGATCGACGATTTGTTCAATCAGTTACAGGGAGTATCTTGGTTCTCCAAGATCGATTTGAGGTCTGGATATCATCAAGTGAGGGTGCGATATGAAGACATCCAGAAGACAACATTCAGGACTCGTTATGAGCATTACGAGTTCGTGGTGATGCCTTTCGGGCTCACTAATGCACCGGCGGTGTTCATGGATCTCATGAACAGAGTGTGCAGGCCGATGTTGGATCGCTCAGTGATCGTGTTCATCGACGACATATTGGTGCATTCAAGATCTAGAGAGCAGCATGAGGAACATTTGAGAGAGATCCTCAGAGTTTTGAGATTGGAGAGGCGTTACGCCAAATTCTCCAAGTGTGATTTCTGGTTACGAGAGTTCCAGTTCCTGGGGCACCTCGTTAACCAAAAAGGGATATTAGTCGATCCGGCCAAGATTGAGGCAGTGATGAGTTGGGAGGTGCCGAGGTCACCTACCGAGATCAGGAGTTTCCTAGGGTTGGCTGGTTATTATCGGAGATTTATCATGGATTTCTCCAAGATCGTCATGCCACTCACCAAGTTGACCTCGAAGGGTGTTGCATTTTCATGGGGCCCAGAGCAGCAGGCCTCCTTTAAGACACTTCACCAGAGACTATGCGAAGCCCCGGTGTTAGCCCTTCCGGAGGGGATGGACAACTTCGTAGTGTATTGTGACACGTCGATATCTGGGTTGGGAGCAGTGCTAATGCAGAGGGGGCATGTGATAGCATACGCATCAAGGCAGCTGAAGCCTCATGACATGAGGTATCCCACCCACGATCTAGAGTTGGGGGCAATGGTGTTTGCCCTCAAGATCTGGCATCACTATCTGTATGGGGTTCGGTGTACCATATACATGGACCACAAGAGCCTGAAGTATTTAATGGATCAGCCCAATCTGAACATGTGACAGAGGAGATGGTTGGATGTGGTGAAGGATTACGATTGTGAGATCCTGTACCACCCGGGCAAGGCTAACGTTGTAGCCGATGCCCTGAGTCGTAGGGAGGATGGCACCCCGATACAGGATGTTTGTATGAGGCTGACAGTGATGGCCCCAGTATTTGGTTCCATTCGAGGGGCCCAGACTGAGGCTGTGAGACCAGAGAATCGTAAGAGGGAGCGGGTTATCGGGCAGGTATTGGAGTTCGTCACCGATAGCCGAGGGGTTATGACCTTTCAGGGACGGATTTGGGTGCCGTTTGTGGGCGGAACGTGCACCATCTTGATGAAGGAGGCGCATAGATCGAAGATTTCGATCCATTTCGAGGCCACTAAGATGTATTTGGACCTAAAGAAATAGTATTGGTGGGCCTGTATGAAGAGAGATGTTGCATGGTTCGTTGAGAGGTGTTTGACCTATCTTAGGTTTAAGGCCGAGCACCAGAGGCTGCATGGTAAGTTGCAGCCGTTGGAGGTTCCCGAGTGGAAGTGGGAACAGATTACCATGAATTTTATCACCAAATTGGCGAGAACTACTAGGGGCGTCAATGCTATTTGGGTGATTGTAGAAAGGTTGACGAAGAGCGCTCATTTCCTTGCTATCAGTGAGAGCTCTTCCGCTGAGAGGTTGGCAGAGTTGTATGTGAAGGAGGTGGTATCACGAGCATTGGTATGCCACCCTTTGAGCTGTTGTATGGTAGGAGGTGTCGGACTCCCATTTGCTGGGGTGAGGTCGGTTAGCGTGTGATGGGTAGTACAGAGATAGTCCTTCATACGACTGAGCAGATTCTGCAGGTCCGGCAGAGGTTACTGACGGCTCAGAGTCGTCAGAAGCGCTACGCAGACAGGCGTCGCTTGGAGCTCGAGTTCCAAGTTGGTGACTTCGTACTCCTGAAGGTATCTCCTTGGAAAGGAGTGATCCGATTCAGGAAGAGAGATAAGTTGGGGTCTCGGTATATTGGCCCTTTCAGGGTGACCGCTAGGGTAGGCAGGGTAGCGTACAGCTTGGAGTTACCTGCTGAGTTGATTCAGATTCACGATACCTTCCATGTGTCTCAGTTGAGAAAGTGCATCGCTGATGAGTCAACAGTGGTTCCATTAGAGGACATTCAGGTGGATGCAAGCCTGAGCTATGTTAAGAGGCCGATCGCGATTCGGGATAAAAGGATCAAGACTTTGAGAAACAAGGAGGTGCCATTGGTTCAGGTTTAGTGGCAACATCGGAAGGGTTCCGAGATGACCTAGGAGCCAGAGTTGGAGATGCGCGAGCAGCATCCAGAGTTATTTGTGGAAAGAGACTTCGAGGGCGAAGTCTGATTCTAGTAGGTGAGAATTGTAACATCTGGATTTTCAGGTACATTATTTATTCATTCATTTTTGGAGATTTTCAAAGGGACTCGGCTATATAATGCTTAGACTCTCCGAGTAGTGTCGTGATTTTCCATCCGGGTTAATGACCGGACTCGGCGAGTTGACTAGTGGACTTGGCGAGTCCACGCTGTTTAATGAAACCCTAATTTCTGGGGTTTGAGACATATTTAAAGGCCCTTATGGCCTTCATTTGCGGCTACAAGTTGATAGAGAGAGACCCTAGAGTGTGTAAGCATTTTGAGAGAGAAAGGAAGCCATTATTGATCCTTGTGTGGGTGATTTTGCAAGAAGAAGGTGACCAAGGCAAGAGGAAACTGAAGAGGGTGCTAATCTGTGGATTTCAGAGCTTAAGAACTTCATCTTGAGGTATATATTCGATCATTCTTCAGTTTTGGGTTTTAATTCTTGAGAGTTAGGGTTCCTAGCCCATTTAGAGTATGATTGTTAGTGCAATTGGTCCCTTCTTGTGTTGAGGCTGCGGATCTGGATCCAAAGAGGTCCATAGATCTAAGCCCCTTGATCTTTATAGGGTGTCATTGGGTTATATGAGGTTAGGGTGGCATATTGAGGCCATTTCATCAAATAGAGCCATTGGGTCTTTGCATGGGCATCAAGATCCAAAGTTTACATGTTTTTATTGCTTTAGCAGGCCAGATCTATGAGTTAGAGGAACGGATCTAACCTTAGGAGCTCATTTGAGCTCGAGCATGGCATGAACTCGCCGAGTACCAAAAGCAGACTCGGCGAGTAGGGTTAGGGTTTCCCCATAGTTCACTCAGTGAGTACTTGTCGAGTTGGAGGAATGACTCAGTGAGTCAGAAGTAATTAGAGGACTGGAGTTCAAGGCGGAACTCGCCGATTTCATAATGAGACTCGGTGAGTTGAGTCGGGGTGGCCCCGCGATTCATGCCAGGTGTAACCCATCGAGTAGGGGAAAGACTCGATGTGTCATGCAGGACTAAAGGGATAGTGGACACGCGTAGACTCGCTGAGTCACCCAAGTGCACTCGGTGAGTCGGGTCAAAGTCTAACCGTTGACTTTGTTGACTTTGAAGGTTTGGTCAACAACGGGGTCTTTGTGTCAAGAGAGGGTTGACTCTAGTCTCGAGAGTTATATTTATGAGAGTATTTTACTTTATGTGATTAGGCGGAGGCTAGACCATATTTCCACCAAGTCGGAGATTTACTTAGACATCTGAGGTGAGTCTTGTCACTATACTTTACCTAGAGTGGTAATCAGAGCTACGTGACAGTGTATCTTATATGCTATGTATGTGTTGTGATTTCTATGTGATATGTGATATGCATGATTCAGAGTTACAGAGTTAGGACCAGTGGGTCCATAGAGTTATGGGACCAAGAGGGTCCCACAGAGATATTCGACCAGAGGGTCATCAGAGTTACAGCCTTGAGTGACTGATATATGTTTATGTGGTATTTTGGGGAACTCACTAAGCTTTATGCTTACATTGTTATGTGTTATGTGTTTCAGGTACCAGTGATGATCGCGGGAAGGCACCGACATGATCTGTACACACACCCGCGGAGTTATTATGATTTGATCTTGGGACTTGTAATAAGATAATGTTGATACAATGTTTTCTTGAAAGTGATTATGAATGAATTTAAATGGTTTTAAAAAGCGAAAAATTGTCTTAATTTTTACGGTGTTACACATCATCAGATGTATAAAGCTCATACTGCTTTGCAAAAGCATTTCCAAGAGAAATGACCCAATCAATGTCTTGAACAACATCCAAAGTTTCTGCAAGAAACTACAAACAAACAAATAAATAAATAATAATGACATGAAAAGTAAAATCTTTATCTATGTTGAACTTGCAGATCTCTACTCACAAAGAGGGATCTACAAAAAAAAAAGGGAATTCATTGTGGCATTTTATCATTGTGGCATTTACCTCAAATAAGAAAATATTGCAAGTTTGTGATTAAAATTCATCAGGCACAACTGCAATGAAAAGTTGAGTAGACAACCAGAAAATAAAACCTCCATGTCAGCAAAAAAGAACCATATGCAGCACCATAAAATTTCAAAGAGTAACATCTACTTATTTCAATCACCATCCAAGATAATAAAACTCCCATTGTATGATATATGAGCTTGATGATTTAGCGCCAAAGAAATCAAGAACTACCAAGCAACTTTGGTAAACCCATTAAGACATCAACAAATTGTTCTTTCAGACAGCAAGTTCTTTAAAGTATTAGCAAAAAGAAACAATGAACCTTTTCAATTAATCATTATTCCAAAATCAAATTTTATTTGTAATAATTGGTTTGTTTGGAAAGAACTGAATGGTAAAGCTTACCTGATTATATCCATTTATGTGTGTATGAGAGAGAAAGAGAGGGGTAGCCATAGTTAGATCTGAAAAAAAACCCAAAACATCTATCAATTCCTTTTACACATAAGAGTCAACAAACTTGCAACTACAAGCCCTCCAGACCTGATTACATGTGTAGAATTGATTAGGTCGATGGTAACAGCAACAATTTTACTGTTTAGATGATTTCACTTTGTAACATCAATGGTAGCAGCAAGGATTTTACAACTTGGATGAATACTGAAAATCAATGTATATTCAGGTATGCACTCAAGACTGACAGATCTGCTTAACAATAAAAACAAAGCAGAAGCAAGAGGGTTAAATCCAAAACTGAAAAATCGCTAATAACCCCACTTTTGTCATGATATATGAAGTATACTTTAGTAACTTACAAAGTCATGAGCAAAGGATAAATTGAACCTCTCTATATGAAAAGCTATACAAGGATAAATTTGTAATCACCAATCTTTCTGGAAAACCGAGAATGTTAAGTCGCTGGAGAGAGTTTTCAGGCTTAGATGTGGAGTGATTGAATCTGCAAGATTCTCCATATTTGCAATGACCAATTTGGTAAAACTGCAACACTGGGTAAGCATGTAAATATGGTATATGGATAGACAACAGTGAAAGAATATAATATCAATAAAGCAAGAAGCAGATACTAGCAATACAAGTTTGTAGGTTCATTAGGCACATTAATTTACTCTGCAGGTTCCCAAACTAGCCCTACTGATGGGATGTGGATCCATAAACACTGACATGGAGACTTCATATTGGGTCATGAGACTCACATGTCTCTTGCTACCCAAGACATACAGTGGATTGATATGGACACTATCCTACCAACACTTTTTCTTCTTTTTTCCTATCTGTTGCTAAGTAGATTGATTATTCAATCACAGTAACAAACAAGTTACTTTATTGATGAAAAACTCACATGAAACCCTCTTTCGCATGCCTTGGTTTGAAAATTGTCAACATCACGTACAAATAAAGTCGGTGACCAAATGTCTCACAAAATTAAAGGAACCAGGTCATATTTCTGCCTTTTATTGGTGGAAGCACCAATAAATCGAAAATCGTGTCATCCTTCTGCACCTGTAAAGATTATAACCAAAGAAAATAAGGAAAAAAACTAACCAAAATAAGAAAAACAAAAAAGATAAATTGGGAATCATGTCTAGACGAAAGCTATACTAATTAGCCTTTGTAAGCTCGGATGCTATCTATAGGACAATCCAAAAATACATTATAACATGGCATGGAAGGAAGTTGAGTTTGACCAAGTGCTGACTGCTTTAGCATCTATTTCTTCTACTTGCTTCAAGTCATCAATGGAGAATCCTATAAATGATGAAGCTGTGTAAACATCTATGTATCTCTTCACCTACATGAATATCTGGAAAAAAAAAAGAGTGGCTAGAATGTAATTTTAAAAACTTTAATTTTAAAATTAGAAAATGTATTCAAGTTAAAATTTACTTGGCAAGAATTGAAACAAAATACTTTTGCATAATTTTTCATCCATTCTTTGAATTTTTGTTGACTGAGGCCTTCTTCAAGATTCTTCCATGTTCCAGCTACTAAACCATATAGCATTGGATTAACACGACCAATGTTGTTTCAGTAAAAAAAAACAAAAAAGAAGTTTAATTGGTGAAATAATAACTTCATATGTAACAATGATCAAATTATATAAAAAGTTTATATCATTCATACCTTCCATAAGGAAAGGAGATCCCAAGTAATGCTGACACTGTTGCAGCAAAATCAAGTTGTAGAGTTTAATTAAATTAAGATTTGCTTTGTAACAAAACCTGAAGATCATTATAAAGAAAATCCAATACATGATATGCAATTATGAATTAAGAATATAGACAATCATACATGTTCAATAGAACTAACACAAACCTTCCTTCCATCCTGTGAACACAATACCAAAATGAGTATTGTTATAATAATAGTAGGGGTAATGTTGTCAAAAACAATTACTTAACAGAATAAATAGGATATAGTACCATATCTAGTTTACAATATGAGGCATCAAAATCTGATGGAATAGGAAGTGAAGGCTTTTTCAAACTTATTGCAAAAATTGATGTTTCAACTTGTATATATATATATATATATACATATATATATATATATGTGTGTGTGTGTGTGTTACTTTTTAAATTATCATACCTTACAGTTTACACAATGACATTTTAAGAGAACTACAATTACAAATTTACAATATTACATACCTCTTCAGGACTTCCACACCATTTATAGTTTGTCCATGATCACCCATAACAAGAAGCAAAGTATTTTCATGGAGGTCACCTCTGCCAAATTGGCTCTGCAGCACTTCCACAACCATGATCACCATTTATAGTTTACCATCTTTACTCCATATTCTGACTTGCCCATCATAAGAACTTATTCCAAGTAGTGTTCCATACCCATACATTACAAATTTCATTTATCAATAAAATCAAAAGCATGAGATGTAACAGTAAAAAGTAAATAAAAAATAACAATGAAAAAAACTCACATTCCAGTCATGTCTGGTTTTGTGGTTACATCTTTGCTCCTCTCGTTTGTTTGACCTCTGTAGTGCTTCAAAACAACAATATCTTTGGGTCCTTTTTGTAAATTTGAGCTACAATGTCCATCAGCAATTGTCCAAATTCGAGCTTTCCAGACCTAAATACATAAATCCAATTCATAATCTAGAATTTTGGCCTATTTACTATAATATTTTTGTTAAAAATAATAAAAATATCATCATATAGGCACCTAGATGCCAAAAGAGAGCGACCTGGAATCAATGTGAATACAGAAACCTGATAAAATGGTTAAAAGAGTTATATTAATTTAATATAAACCAATGAAAACTTATCTCAAAGCATTTCAAAACCACTTTTTTTTCACTATTATCAGTAAAAATATTATTTGAAGACCCTGTATCAAAATGAGATTATATAAAAAGTTAAGAATTTACACAGACCTCAGAATTATGACTTTCTAAAATTGTCACATCAGAGCCCAGAGCTCGGGATAACAGAAGGCAAAGTTGTTGAGCCTTGTCAATCTCCATTGGTTATGCTCCTATTTCACATTGCAAGGAACGTATTGTTGAGGAAAAACAATATATAATATTTATATCTCTAGATTCATAACCATGGTAAATCAGATTTATTTAACACAACAAATGCATATTACCTTCTACAATCACATTTTCTTCAGGTTGAACTCATATCTTATCATCATGATCTTGTAGCTTCAATTTCATATCTTAACACAACATTCTCGTTTTTTTTCTCTTTGAGTTTACCCTTTTCTCTTTCTTTATCCCTTTGTATCTTCTTTTTCTCCAACTCACATTCTTTGTCCCGTTGTTGCTTTTCCTTCTCTTTTTCTCTATGTTCTTCTTGCTTAAATCTCTTTTCTCTTTTCTCTGTGTTGTCTTTCATGTTCTTTTTCTTTTTCTCTAGAAGATTCATGTTCATGTTCTTTCTCTCTTTCATTCACATGTTTTTTCTCCCTTGCTCTAGCATGTCCATGGTCATGTTCTTTGTTTTTTCTCTAGTTTTAGTTTTCTTAAGACTTTCTTTCTTCTCCTTAATCAGTTTTTGTAGTTCATAAACACCCTTTGTGATAAGATCCATATGTTATATAAAAGAAAAATTTTCATCGATGTCTGAATCATTCTGTAGACTCCAATAGATAGTTATATGAACAAAAAGGATTACACGCAGTAAAAGGTATAAATATTGTAAATGTATGCTTACCATGTCAGGTTAGATTATAATGCAAGATACTGAATTTCTCTATGCATAAACATAACAAGAGGTTTTTAGGCTTAGGACGTTAATATAGATAATTCAAAAGGTATATTTATTATACAATAGAAATAGAAGGGGTAAAAATGGAGAGAAAATAACTACACAAGGAGTACCGCGGGAACACTGATCGTTCTGAGGCATCGTTGATGAACGAAACCCTATAGGAGGGCTTTTTGGCTTATGCGGTACATAACGAGGTTTTATAAGATTTTTTTTGGTGGATTCATCTAACTTGATCTGTTCTTGAACCCTAACTTCATGAAATTCGTTTGTAAAGACTGGAGTACAAGTTTTGGCATGAAATCAATTTTTAGTGATCTAATGATGTTACAAATCATGGTAAAAGGTGGCGAAGAAACATTGGAAAGAAACAAAACATACCTTAATCAGACCTGGGGCTTATAAATTTGATCATGGTAGTCTCCAACGAGGTTAGGTGAGCCCAAGGTCGTCAGCGAGGAGAAGATAGCCTGAGGTTGTCGGAGGGGAAGTAACCCTAAGGTCTCCAAAGGAGAAATGAGCCTGAGGTTTCCGGCAAGGGGAAGAGAGACGAGGCGAGATTGCCGAACGGATTGATTTTAGAGATCACGTACAGAGCGAGTGTTTAGAGTGTTATTAAAAAAAGCCCTAGAATTAGTAGTCTCTGCGATTTTGTGATAAGAGACGCACGTGATGGGGTAAATATATAAAGCGACATTTGTAGAGGACACTCGGTTAAGATAAATGCCCTCCGAGTTTGTATTATTTTTTTAGACACTGATTTTAGGGCACGCATAAATGCGTGTCCTCTATACTTCAAATTTTGGAAAGCTAAAATTATTTTTAGGACCCACAGAAAATGCGTATCGTAAATCAGTGCGTGTCATTAAATGGTTGTTTTCTAGTAGTGATGGATTCCATATAACAGCTGAAGGTAATACGTTAATCAGTGATAACACATTGGTAAATTTGGATGAACTTACTAACTACAAGGAAGCCATGGCGGGCCCCGAATCTGCTAAATGGAAAGAGGCAATGGACAACAAGATTCAGTCCATGTATTACAATCAAGTTTGGAACTTGGTTGACATTGTACCGGGTCGTAAGACGGTCGGGTGTAAATGGATCTTCAAGAAGAAGACCGACATGGATGGGAATGTGCATACATTCAAGGCAGGGCTGGTTGCGAAGGGATTTACTCAAACCCCGAGGGTTGACTATGATGATACCTTCTCACTAGTGGACAAGATCAAGTCTATTAGGGTTATGTTGGCTATTGTTGCATTTCATGATTATGAAATTTGGCAGATGGATGTCAAAACCGCTTTCCTTAATGGGAAGCTGGTTGAAGATGTTTACATGTGTCAGCTAGAAGGTTTGGTACATGCTAAGTACCCTAATAGAGTATACAAGCTTGATAAAGCAAGCATCTCGCAGATGGAATCTTTATTTCGATGAGAAAGTCAAAGAGTTTGGATTTTCGAGAAGTGAGGATGAGTCATGTGTGTATGTCAAGGCTAGTGGGAGTATAGTTAGCTTTCTAGTTTTGTATGTGGATGACATGCTGCTCATAGGAAACGGCATCCCGACCTTGCAAGAGGTTAAGTCTTGGCTTGGAAGTGTTTCTCTATGAAGGATGTAGGGGAAGCTGCTTGTATTCTAAGGATAAGGATTTTGAGAAATAGGGGTAGAAGACTGATAGGACTCAATCAAAGTGCGTACTTGGAAAAGGTGCTGAAATGTTTTAGCATGGAGAATTCCAAGAAGGGAGAGTTGTCTATCCAAAGAAATACCAAGCTGAGTATGACTCAGAGTCCGAGTAGCGATGTCGAGATAGCGGAAATGAGTAGAGTACCATATGCTTCCGCTGTTTGCTCGATCATGTACGCTATGACATGTACTCGCCCTGATGTGGCTTTGGTTTTGAGCATGGTAAACCGATATCAAGGGAACCCTGGTAGAGCTCACTGGATAGCAGTAAAGAACATTCTTAAGTACCTGCGAAGGATTAAAACTGGTTCCTTACACTTGGTGGGAGTGATGACTTGAGAGTGACAGGGTATAGTGATGCCAGTTTTCAGACCGACAGAGATAACTTTTGCTCTCAGTCGGGCTGGATATTCACCTTAAATGGAGGGGAAGTTACTTGGAAAAGTTCCAAGCAGGAGACTGTGGCTGATTCCACGTGCAGATCACTGCATATAGCAGCGAGTGAAGCATCGAATGAGGCGATATGGTTGAAGAACTTCGTTACAGACCTTGGAATTATACCAGCCATTAACAAGCCTATGGAGATTTTCTGTGATCACGAAGGAGCGGTTGCCTTAACGAAGGAACCAAGGGATCATGGTAGATCTAGGCATATTGACAGAAAATACCACTTCATCAGACATCGGGTAGAAGAAGGACTCCTTATAGTAAAGAGTGTATCGTCAGAAGAGAATCTTGCGGATCCCCTTACAAAGGGTCTGAGTAGTATCAAGCATTTGCAACATGCGAGGAGCATTGGTCTGATGGATGATATTACTTTTAGTGATTAGATAGTATGTTTAGAAACTTGTAATAGATAAATGTAATTGAAATTTGATGATTAAGTAATTGAGATTTATTTATAAGTAAAGTTTAGTGTCTTGTGTCGATTGTTTAATATTGTTTCACTTTTGCATATTTTACTTCCAGAATAATTAGATTGTTCAAATTATCCAGAGTCGATCATACTTTGGAAGTAAGTAATCAGGTTAGACTGTCATGAATTGTTTGTAAATTGTCTAAGTTGAAAGACCCCAACTTTCATATGAAGAAACATTATTACTCCAAAACATGCTACATGCATATTTATTAAACAATATCTTACATTGATAACGTTATTACAAAAGACTGAATAGAAACCGACTATGTTTTAATATTTTACATAACTACCCAGGATATTGTAATTTTATACAAACATAAACCGAAGTACAAAAGTAATAGTAAAAACTATTCTAAATCTTCCGACAGTACATAACTATACTGGTTGCTTATTGCCTGCAATTGTTAAACATTGAGTGGGGTAAGCGGTGACGCTTAGTGAGTTCAATAATAGATACAATATAATGTTATGCCATATATATATATATATATATATATATATATATATATATATATGTATGTATACACACACTTCAGTATGGCAGAAGCAAAGAGGAACAAGGAACAACAAAGGTATATGTGAATCATGCGGCAAGCTTTCCATATCAATCGATGATTTGATTCATTGATAAAAAATCAGTGAGATATAACAATTTCAATACTTGATATACATCAATAACATTTCAGCGCAAATGGCACAGAAGACATACAATTTCTGATTAAACATTTTGGTAGATTTCAGGCTTTCAGCCTTGTCTAACCTTCTACCAATGCCATAGAATAGAAGTCATTCTCTTACGAGACATGCTCTACATAGCCAGAGGCTACATACCAATACCATCGTTAATCTAAGTCCTTTCATTGATCACATGGTAAAAGGTATAACTTTGCTATCAAAATAGCTGAGATAATAACATGGAAAAACACATGGCACATATAACACATAACATACAATTGTTCCTATATATTGAACTCACCGTGAAATAAACCAAAGGAATAAATGATAATTTGGGCAGCACCTCGGCTCTAAATATGACTTTCTGTGATGAAACCCGGGATTTTAGTTGAAAACCGGCCTTACACGGGCAGAGTTTCGACTTTAAAATATAATTTTCTCGGGAACTTCGGACCGTCGGGACTTGCTTCGGGTGTCAGGGATGACACCGGGACTTTGGGGGGTGAAAAGTGTGTAAAAGGGTGAAAGAGGGTGTGAAAGTGTCAATTATGTAAACATAATACGGCTGCCCTCACATGCCTTATATAGGGTGCGAAGCACCTTACTACGCGGGGCGTACGAGGCTACGTGTCTGATTCTCGGAAGGGAAGGCACATGGCTCGGACGTGTCTAATACGTAGCTCGCATGCGAAGACCGGAAACGTGGTTGATACAAGGCCCTTCCAGGCGAACGCTGGGCGTAGCTCTTGTACGTAGGGCGTACCTCCGCGGGCTAGCCTTGATATTTGTGACAAAAACTTGTAAAATTCATATCTTTTGCATATGAACTCCATTTTTAACGTTCTTTATATCGATGTGTAGGTGAAATTATGCTCTACAACTTTCGTGTAGATTCCTTCAGCAAATTTTGACTTTATTTTTATTACTATATTTTTAACATGCCGGGACAGGATAAGACCGTTAAAAATTTATAACTTCTTCATCTGATGTCCGTTTTGTCTGTCTTTTTACCGTTGTACTACTATTGATGAGACCTATGTTTGTTAAATAGGTTGCGTCGGCTAAAAATCACTCGATCTTTATTTCGAGTTTTTAGCTGTGTACTGCTATAACGAAACTTAGAAAAATCATAACCTCTTCATACGAAGTCAGATTTGGACGTTCTTTTTATGGAAATTCTCGGTTTAACGTATACTAAGACTTTCATTTAGATCACTAAGGATAAAAAGTAGCTAATCGAAAACTCACTTTTTATGTCATTGGCGTCGTGCCGCTTCTGTCATGAATCTTCGACTGGTCATAACTTTTTCGTTATAACTCGGATTTCGATGAGGTTTTCATCTAAATGTTTCTAACGAAATTATCTACAACTTTCAATAATAAAATTTTACTTATTTCAAATTTTATATTTTCGTTAAATTTTAATATTTTCCTATTGATTGGAATCTCATAAGACTTCCAATATCCTCTGAGTGATTCTAAACATAGTTTTACTTCAATTCTAGTAAAAACTATCTGTTAGAACTCAATACTCAATATCACATAATATTTCATAATATTATTCATTAAAAAACATGATTTCAAAACGTGTATGTTACATAAGTGCTTAGACATAGCAAAGGGTTGCTGCAACATTCATGAGTACTTCTGAAATAAGATTTGAGTATTGGACTAAACCCATGCTCACATGAATCACTTCATGCAATTTATCACGAGTGATTGTGAGATGATAATATCATATAGTCTTTAAACCAAGATATATGAGTTGTTGTTTACAAGTTGGTTGTGCAGTGATAATGCGTAAACACATCAATAACTTGATGTTATAAAATGTGTTGTTGTGTATGATTTGACGAGCAAATAGTACAAGCATATAAGTCAAAGTTATCTGTTCCTTTTATCCTAAGAGGGTAAAAGCGATATCTTGGGCCCCTCGATGATTTTGTGTTGACTTATGTGTCGGGCCCGGTCAGGAGTGAATTGATGTGTTCAACGAAGTTCTATGTCAAACAAATCAGAAATCGGGAAACAAACTGTTGGACATGAAGAATGATCATATTCCATGTCTTTGTCCACATGACATCTTGTAGAATGGAGGATTATATGATCCCTTATCTAAAGGACACGTCATTGACTAGGTCAGAGTTCGACAACGGCTTTTGAGAGCTACGATTGCTAATCAGATTTTGAAGTTGTACTTGCGGTTATAGCTATTAGACTTATCCAAGTAGGAGACTATTTGATTAGGTGTCTAAGCCCATAACTATAATTGGTATGTACTTGACTCGATACTAGCATGGTCCTTTTGGGTTGCCTTAACCATAGCAATTGATAGGATGAATAATAGAGAAAGAGGTTAATAAATGATTTATTAATATATTATAAGAATAATATATTAATTGGGAAATAATATTATTTAATTAGTATTGATGAGAAATTAATTTGGTGATCAATAGAGATTGATTAAATATAAGGGTGTTGATATTGCAATTTAGCGATTGTTGCATGTTAGGCTATTAGACTCCTAAGGAAAGGAGTTAACGAAAACTCTATGGGAAGACCACATAGTGTTCGTCCATAAGGCTTTCTAGAAGGATCCTATGGACCGCTTATGGCCTAAGCAGTCAGATTAGGGTTTTACCTGGAAACACTAGTAGCACAACTATATAAAGACCCCTTGGCTAGTTGAAATCAGCTCCTATGCATTCTTAGAGAACCCTGGCCGATTTTCATAGCCTCCATCCTCTCTCTCTTGTTCATCCATTGCTAGTTGGTGTTTGTGACTCCATTAGAGGTGCAACAATTGAGGCACTAAGCTCTTAAAGGTCAAGATCTACAATCAACGAAGAAAAGGTATTCTTCTAAATATGTTTAGTTATCAATTTCGAAAATTGTATGCTAGATTAGGGTTTTTCTTTGGATAACTTAATTTGTATGTATAACTTGAGAAAAACTGAGATCCAAAGCAATTAGGGTTGCATGTGCACCATAGGAATGTTGTAATGCTCATAGCCCAACAGTATGGGCCCATACTACTGAAAGCACAGGACCCGTACACGTATCAAGGAAGTCATCAACCCTAGGGTTTGGGAATTGGTTCCCCTAGTTTTATGTGTGCTTTGTCTGATATCTCCCAGGTTTATTATCGAGTATGGAAAGTATGAGATGATTTGAGGCTAGATCTGGATCAGGATCAAGAGCAAATGGCCAAGATGGGCCAACATTGGCTAAGGACCATGTCAGGGAGATCATGCATGAGGAAGTTATTTCTTTTGTTTCGGGGCATATTCTGGAGCTAGTTGAGTCTGTTAAGGCCGCTATGATGGAGTACTTTGATGACCGATATGCTACACTTTCTGAGGTTGTTGTTGTTGCAGCCATTGCAGATGTTGTTGCCTTTGGGGATCAAGGAGAGAGAGATTTCCAGTATCGGGACTTCGATAGTCTGAAGCCCCAGAGTTTGATGGGGTCTCGGACCTGATTGTTGTGATGAGATGGCTGTCTGACGTGGAGGGTTGTTTCTTCACATGTTCTGGTCCAAATGACCAGAAGGTTAAGTGCGCCTAAACCTTCTCAGGTTGGGGTAAGGGATTGGTGGAGACCGGTGACTAGTTCTTCTACTCCTGAGTAAAGGGACACGATGACTTTGAAATAGTTCTCAGAGATGTTCCATGCAAGGTATGTTACCCTAGTACAGAGGGAGAGACTGGACCAGGTGTACCTAGATCTAAGACAGACGACCGAGTCGGTGAAGAAGATCACCAAGATGTCCACTGAGAGGGCCTTGTTGAGTAATGAGTTTGCTGCTACAGAGCAAGCTCATGTGACTCGGTATTTGAGCATGATCAAGATGGATATTCGATAGTTTGTGTCCATCCAACGCTATGGCTCTCTCGTAGAGCTTCAGGATGCCATGAGGAGGCGAGAGATTGAGATAGAGACCCAGGTGCGGGAGCAGTGTCAGGCTCCAGATCAGTCCCAACCTGCAGTAAAGCAGTTCGAGTCCATCGACCAGAGATCAGGATCAGTTGAAGGGAGACGTAGACCTGTTGCATGTCGCCGGTGTGGTAAGGAGGGTCATTTTGGAAGAGACTGCAGGCGGAGTGTGCGAGTTTGTTTTCAATGTGGTCAGGATGGCCACATCAGGGATCATTGTCCTTTTCCTAGTGAGGTGCTGGATCCTACGCCTTAGCTTGGCAGTTACCCGATGGTCGTCAGGGGACCGCCGGGGTCCCGAGGACCGAGATTTTAGTTAGCAGTTCTCCTATTTAGCAATTGTGGTAGTATTGGTATCTATCTGTCATTTTTGTTGTGTTTCAAGGTTCAATTAAAATTTTGGATGATCAGTTAAATGGAATTATCTCATTTATCTTGTTCCAGTTGATCTCTTATTATGTATGGATTAATTATCTTTGGCATCGATTGCATGCGAGTTGAAATGTACGATTGTTGTGTGAAATCAGATTCTCCTATGTATGTGGATATCAATGGTTGAGATCAAGTAGTAGAGTTCAAGTTAGTCGGGTATCGAAGGACTATGAAGTTCTCAGTCTCTAGTATATTTCAAGTGGGGGAGATTGGATCCTTGCAGAAGGAAGACTCTTAGCCAAGATTCGATACTCTTTTGGATTTCTCTAGGTTCTAGATTTCTGCACAATTGATAACTCTTCTGGTTTTGCGATAAGATCATCATCAGTTGTTGGAATTTCCCTTTAATTCGTGTTAGTATTGGTTGTGATGACATCTATAGGGCCCTTGTGCTTAGATCCGAAGGTGTTAGTAGCTCAGGTTGAGGGTTAGCGTGTTTTTTATCGTTTGATCAGGGGTGAACCCCAGTGTTAATAGTGGGTAGCTTAGCTGGGCAGTCGGAGCAAAGTAAGAGTGTGGTTTAGTTCAACATGAGAACAATTAGTTTTCATTACGGTGATGCCTTTTTGGTGTGGGATTAGAGTGTCGACGTTGGGCCGAGAAGTTCAAAGATCGATTGATTCTGCGGATTTTGGTTCATCGTGGTTGTTGTGGGGGAGTGCATCATGAAGTAGAAGCATGAGCTGATTTCGAGGACGAAATCTAATTTAAGTGGGGGAGAATTGTAACACTCCATTAAAAATAAATAAATAATAATAATAAATTAAATAAAAATAAATAAATAAACAAATAAATAATCCATAAAACCCAGAGATGTATTTTATATTTTATTTTATTTTAGCCTTAAATACGTAATAATTTATTAGTGTTATCCATAGGAGTTGAAAGTTATATTTTCTTGATGTTAAGGGTTAAATGGTAACCTATGGACTTGTATTTTATAGCTTTTTAGAAGCACGGGGCTAAAGAGTAAAATATGGACTTAATTTGAAAAGAAATTATAGAGGCAGGGACCATTCTCGTTAAAATGTGACCAAAAAGTTAGGCTAACCCCTTCTCTAAGTCTTGGAAAGGGTGAAAGACCATTTTACCCCTCTATGGTCTCCATAATTCGTGTCTTGACCAAACCCTAAAAGTTAACGGAAGTCAACACTCGAGTCAACACCCCATGTTGACCCAACTCGTTGAGTGCATTTAAGCGACTCGTCGAGTTCATTCATTTTTTCTGAAGTATCGGGAAAATCCAACTCAACTCGTCGAGTTGTCTCACCAACTCGCCGAGTTTTAACGCATCCAGACTATCGGGGAAAACCCTAGCCAACTTGTCGAGTTGACTCATCAACTCGTTGAGTCCCTTCAGTTTATTCTCTCATTCAGAAGTTGTTAAGAAGAACTAAGGCCCCATACTCTATATATAGCCTTCTAAGGCTGAAGTATTACATAAAGCTGCAAGCTTTACGTCGATGCATGACATCTAGGGCTCAAAATGCCAAAACAAGCTATATAGAGGATTTAATGCATGAAAGTTGGCCAATAGCTTGATAAATCTTGAAACTTTAGGCCCAAGGAACCTCATGTTGGATTAGTGTCTAAGTCCATAACTATAATTGGTATATACTTGACCCGACCCAGCATGGTCCATTTGGGTTGCATGGCATCGGAACATTTGGGTAGACCTTTTAATGAGAAGAAGATATTTGTGACATACTAATATATTATTAGTTCTAATATATTAATATGAGATCATATTAGTATTGACCAAGAATTAATTTGGAATAAATTTAGTGATCAAAAAGAGACTAATTAAATATATGGGGATTGATTGTGTAAATCATTGATTCTTATATATGTGGGCTTATGATCAATGATTCCTTATGTTGGGTTTAACCCATGTGGTGGCCCATGGATACTCCATGGAGGTTAAAACCCATGGAGCATAAGGAATGCGTAAAGTCATAGGTTACATGGTGTAACCCTAATAGCCACACTATATAAAGACCCCATTGGTTGGAGAAATTGGCACTAGTGCATAATATAGAGGGCAAGCCAATTTCTATGAACTCACATCTTCTCTCATGGTTATTCCAAATTTTCATGGTGTTGTGTGAACTATTTGAGGTGTCACATTTGGGGCACTAGGCTCTTGAGCTCCATGGAATCAAGCACCAACAAAGAGGTATGTAATTCTACTAGTTTTATATTAATTGTACTTCATAATATGCTAGTTAGGATAATACCTTGGAAAATTGATATTTTCATGTATAATAGAGAAAACATAGATCCAAGGTATTTAGGGTTGCATGTACACCATAAGAGTGTTAGAATGCTCATAACCCAATAGTGGTATAAGAGCCTAGGGTTGTTTTCACTTATACTTGATGAAAACTACTGAAAAAACAAAGAATTGTGCTGTCTGGACAGGGGACTCGGCGAGTCCATGAAGGGACTCGATGAGTCCAAGGCAAAGTCCATCCAACTTGCCGATTTGGTTCATGCACTCGATGAGTTGGACCCCCAAACAGCATATCTTTGAGTTTTGGTGCTGGAATTGGTCTAGAATCATTACCTTTGATTGTTTTGGAGTTATAATACCTGTTTTAAATGTGGTAATGATTATGTTAAACCAATTTCAATTCTATAATCAAAGTTTCAAGTTTATATATGTTTATGTAATTCTTGAAAAATTGTTGATTTATGAATGTTCATGCTTGTGAATTTTAGTTAGATCATACGAATTATGTGCAAATTGTTTTGTTAGTATAATTCTTGATCTTAATGAAATTGTATGGACTCCATAACTAGTCCTCAAGTTATGGATCACCAAAAGTTTTTTTTGTGTTACCTTGTTTATGAGTTAATTTAGATTAATAAAAAAATTATGTGTTAGTTGTTTTCAATCCATATTGATCTAAAAGAAGTTCATAAACTATGTTTTTGTAACTTGTCTTCAAGTTATATGAAAATTCATATTTATGAATCTTAAAACTCATAATTATTGCCAAAGGTTACACAAAATGAAGAGTCTTATTCATTAAATTGTTTTATGAGTCCATAACTTGTCCTCAAGTTATGGATATTTAAGAGTCACTTCTTTAAAAGTGTTATTAAAGAATAAGGAGTTACATAAAATGAAGAGTCTTCATTTTAATGTACATTAAACTCATAAGTTATGAATATGAAAGGTTTTGAATAGTTTCAAAACTTGCCCTCAAGTTTTGGAGTTTGTAAAGTCTCACACACATTAATGCTTTAATTCCAAACTCTAAAATTTTAAAAGTTAAAATTCAAACTTTATGGATTTCATTAAATCAATTAAAGTGTTTAATTAAAGGAGTTAATAGTTCCATAATGACATGTTTCAAGTTTAATTAAATTAAGAGTATAGTTTAATTAATAAGATTAAACCACCAAGTGTTTTAATTGTATAAAATACACTCTTATACTATTATAATATTAAAAGTTAATACTTATATATATATATATATATATATATATATATATATATATATATAGGAGTAGGATCAAATGAGAACACCAAAAAGGTTGAGAACACGAGAACAAAGTATATTCATTTGTGATTCTATGTATTCATTTGTGGAGGAATGATAAAATTTTACGCCTTTAATTTCAATTGAAGAGAAAAAACATATTTATGTTGATTGTGTGTCAAAATTTATCATTTCTGGACAAATGAATACATGGAATCACAATTGAATATGCTTGTTCTCACGTTCTCAACCTTTTAGGTGTTCTCATTTGATCATTTCCCTATATATACATATATATATATATATATATATATATATATATATATATATATATGTATGTATATGTATATATATATATGTATATGTATATATATATATATATATGTATGTATGTATGTATGTATAAGAGTGAAGTCAATCTTAGCGTTAGTAGGCCTCAATCACAAAGCTAGTCTCTAGGGGGGTATAAGGTTACTACCTATAAAATGACGGTTTAATGAGTGTCCACTCTCACTCACCGCTTCATTGACTGGTGGAGGGTCGTTAGCCGAACGGGTAGAATATGACTATAATTCTCCCTTCATTAAAAGTATAATGATAAATACTAAGTAACTAAACACTTATAAATTCCCAATCTTAGTAACTTAGGAAAATGTGAAAAGGTGCTAACCCATGAAATTGCACTTTGCACCTTGTAAAGTTGTTAGTGGATCATGTGTGGTTAACCGGCACACTAACCTGGGACTGACCAAGTGTGGTAAAGGGTAACTTAAATTTATCATAGATCGGTGGAGTGTGTGTGGTTAACCGGCACATCGATTAGGTGATAAATATTAAGGGTACCAAGTATATTTTCATGGTTATTCACACCTTTGTTTGTGATTTCGGCATCCTAGTCACAAACTTGAGAGGGCACAATCGAGATTCAAACATGCCATTGAAAGTTCAATGTATCTCAAAAGATCTAGGAGTTTCAAATCCAATTAAAACTTAATTATATTTTGTTTTTCATGGTGGAATTGGTAAATCGTCATTTAGCTACCTTCAACTATTTTATAACTCGGATTACAACATCCCTCTTCCAAATATAAGTAGGTTGTTGGGTCCTAGCCTTAATATTTCATATTGGGTATTATATTAAGGACTTTAAATCAACTAACTTGAATTTCTCCCTTATAGATGTCTCTTTCAGACAACTATGGTCTTCCTAAATTTTTAGGAACAAGCTTCCTAATGAAGATGATATCCCAAATGGCAACCATGGTGAAAGATCAATCCCTTTGTTGTGCATTAGTGGGACTGAAAATCATACTTCACTTCCTCCACCTCCTCCAATAAATCTCCCTATCCCACAAGTTTCAAGACTTGATAAGTTCTAAGTCACTCAATCCTTATTGGCAAGAAAAGTCTATATGTCCTTACATCTTAGAGGTTAAGTCACATATTGACAAGCCGGTGTAGTCGGGTGTCGAAGTCTCGAGGTAGCTGGCTGTTGACTTGGTTCTTCAGTCACTCACTGATGACAAATCACGACATGACCCTTAATGATCTTACCTATTTGCTTGATGATGCTAAATCAGAAATGATTTGGAGCATTGGTAAAGCAAATTAGACTGGAAGATCCACTTACCAAACCTATTTGGACAATGACAATGGTGACACTGGAAGTCTAGAAAAACTTTCTCTTCCCAATTCAAAGGGATCGGCCATGGTCAAGTCGTTTGACCTAATAGTAAGGAGAAATTTGAAGTCTGTGATATTCCCATACACCATTTCCAAAGAGTCCATATATTTCTTTTGCCAATAAAAGGGACACTGGTTCCGAAGCTGCCCAATTTATTTGGAATATCATAACGAAGGTAAAGTAAAAAAAGTTTGACTTTGCTTCGGGTAAACTCTATTAAGTCTCTTTTTGATATTCTTAATACATGATGTAATGTAATTACATTTTGATGTTTTGGAAGAATCAAATGAAGCTTAAAGTATGATTATGTTGATTCTGATCGCGAAGATGGATTTCAATCGCATGGTCCAATGATCAGAATTTTGAGCTGCTGCATAAGAGTTATGATATATATTGCTTAGGAATAGACAAAAAATGTTTTTCATATGTATTTGCATTGTAAGGATAAGTTTTTTCCGCAAGTTTTAAAATAAAAGAAAATTTTTGTTTTATTTATTTTAAGTATCCTTACAATGACATTTGTGAAAAAAATGTTGTTTATATGTTTCCATTGATAAGAATTATTGGTAAATGGATTTGATTCTTTCATTTGTGGTAGTATCATAATTTACCAAATAAGGAAAGATTCTCATCACCCAGGGTTCAGTTGGATAGAAACTTGGAATCATGCAACTTGTATTGTATGATGAATGAGAAATTTTCATCATTGGGAAATTAAGACTAATTCCTTGTTCACATGTACATGTGAGTCAGTAAAAGGACTCAAGGATTGGGTACACTTGGGTGTGCGCTGATCAGGTCCACCACAAAGACTATTCCTCATGATTTACGAAAGTTTAGTAAATATGGTTATGCTTACAAGTTTAAGAGTAATTATGAAACATTGGAAAGGTTTCAATGTATGACAGAACGGATAAGAAGAATCAAATCAGGCAGGAAGATAAAAGTTTCTCCAATATGAAGAGATGGGAGAGTACTTGAGCATCTTGTTTTATGATTATCTTAGTGATTATGAAACCATATCACAATTGATCCTCTAAGGACACCTTAGTTCATTTGTTTGGCTAAGGAGAGGAATCATGAATTGTTGAAATGGTTAAATCAAAAGACAAATCATACTTCGTTCCAAAATCAAATCTTAGAGTCATACTCCAAGACTGACCCTTGCGTGACATAATCTTAAGAAATGTTTAAAAAACTTGTCAAATGTAGAGTAAAGTGTTTTCTTACTCTTGTACATTTGAAATTGGTAAGTTGTGATGTTTTGGATAAAATAAAGACCAACTAAGGCCAATTGTGTGAATTGTTTGTCTTGATTAGAATCCACACTATCTCTTAAATATTTGGCAAGAGAGTCTTATATGTCAAGAGGACAATGGGGGTCTAAAAGATCCTGAAATAGTTTGAAGAACTAATCAATAGTATTGTTAATCACTAGCCCACGACCTTCAGTCCATATGTGTTTGGATTTGCCACTAACCTTGTCTTGTGATTATGATTATGACAAATTCACATGGATGGGAACACTTACACCACATAAAATCTAAGTGTCATAAGGTTTCTCTCTGATTCATGAAAATGATGGTGATGAAACGCTTTCACTAAGTAGATTTTAAGTAGATAGCAATTGTGATATTTGCATTCTCAAAGTCGTTAGTGGAGCGTGTGTGGTTAACTGGCACACTAACATGGACTTGTGAGAAATGGCAAAGGTCTAAACAATTGAGACTATGATTATGACATCCATTTTCATAGTTCTGAATATTTTTAGACACACATGTGTGCTATCTAAGGAAAGGTGTATGATTTTGATAAAGTTTTATCAAAGCATCTTGTATCAGAAATCTGAACTTTGGTAAGGAAGTCAATAAAGTATTGTACGTTTTTCTAGAAGTCCAGCTGATTTCTGAGTACATGTCAAAGCTAGTGGGAGCATAAGTGTTATGCTAGTAAGATAATAATCATTATGCTAAGGGGAGCATGATGATTATAGTTAGCAATGTTAATTATTGACAACAAAATTTTCAATTCTCTTTGAAAAGTTGTTTTCTATAATTAAGGGAGATGATTTTATACTTCATTCCAATTCTACAAGATGAGATTGAGATTTTAATGAACTTTAGTCAAGGATATATATGAATGTTATGTTGGAATGGTTCAACATAAGGAAATTCTATATATGTTGCTTTTCCAAAATTCGATTATGATTACGGCCTACCTCTTCAAAGTTCGAATTATCTGAACATGGCAAATAAATTTTTTTATAGCAAAAGAATGGTAAAGTATCATGTCTTTATGTAAGACATCATGAATTGTGTCCCATATGCTTCAGGCATAGGATCGATTACATGTGCTATAGTATTCATCCATTCTAAATTTTCCTAATGCTTAGGGCATTAAGAAGGAAAAAGGGATTAGAACTGGATATGACTAAAATGATTAAGCAATTGTCGAGGACAACTTGAGGCTTACCAAAGATTGGTTACTTATAGACAATTGGAAGTATATAGTAAGGACCATATTGACATATTTTGAAAAGAGACAACTCTTGTTCAGAAGTGATAGTCAAAATGGTAATGTGGAATTGTTTCCATAGGTGGAAGTTATTCTTTGAATCTGTGAAAGATTAGAAAACTTAATGCAAAGAAGGATGTTCAAAGGAATGTACTTTGAATTTGAGATTTCATTTCCATGGGATTGCTTTCCATTGGAGTACTCTGTAATATATGTTGCCAAGTCTTTGTGACTTTGTGCATAATCATTACAAGGGGATCATTGCATATAAGTTTAGAATCTAATAGATTATAGTGAATGGGAAGAGTTTGGTATTCTTACATTTACAATAAGGATTGGAATTATGAAATAAGCATCATTGAAATGATGTCAATCGATATGTTCTAGAAAGAGAGGACCATATGTAAACATAGTATGCATACTTGGAGTATGGCATAGTTGTTGTTTAGACAAACATAGTGTGCATGCTTGGAGAATGGCATCACTATTTTTTTAATTCAAGCATTAAGTTGATTAATAGAAACATGAATAATGAGTAATCTATATGGTTCTTAGATAAAATATGTTTTATTTACACTCAAAGTGTTGAGGCCATACATGATTATTATTATTTTTGTGTTTCACTTTGCATGTTTTGACTTCCAGAATAACTAGTTTATTCTTCCCGAATGACTAAGTTATTCAAACCATCCACAGTCGGTCATATGTTGGAAGTAGATATGAATCAAGACTGTCATGAATCTAGCTTGTAAGATTTGTCTAATGTGAATTAGACATAGAAATGGTTGCTACAACATTCATGACTGCTTATAAGTTCTGAGTATTGGATTAAACCCACGCTCATTTGAATCAATTCATGGATTTTATCATGAGTGAATCATGAGATGATAATATCTTATACTCTTCAAACCTAGAGATATGAGTTGTTGACTATGAGTTGGTTATACATTGATTGCACGAAAACGCATTGGTAACTCAATGTTATAAAATGTGCCTTTGTGTATAATTCAACAAGTAGTTAGTACAAGCATATGAGTCAAAGTTTATCCATTCCTTTTACCCTTAATGGGATAAAAGCGATATATGTGGGCCCCTCGATGATTTAGTGATGGCACCCATAAGTGCTTGGCCAAGCCTGGACTGATTTAATTTGTTCAATTAGTCGGTCGTCATAAATCAGACATCGGGAAACAACAAATGGACAGAGAGAATGATTATAATCCATGTCTCAGTCCATATGATATCTAAAATGCAGGAATATATGATCACTTATCTAATGGACATGTCATTGATTTGTTCAGATTTTGCCAGTAGCTTTTAAGAACTACGATTGTCGGTCATGTTGTGAAGTTATACTTGCAATAATAGTTATTAGACTTATCCAAGTGGGAGACTATTGGATTAGTGTCTAAGTCCATAACTATAATTGGTATATACTTGACCCGACCCGGCATGGTCCATTTGGGTTGCATGGCATCGGAACATTTGGGTAGACCTTTTAATGAGAAGAAGATATTTGTGACATATTAATATACTATAGGTTCTACTATATTAATATGAGATCATATTAGTATTGATCAAGAATTAATTTGGAATTAATTTAGTGATCAAAAAGAGACTAATTAAATATATGGGGATTGATTGTGTAAATCATTGATTCTTATATATGTGGGCTTATGATCCATGATTCCTTATGTTGGGTTTAACCCTTGTGGTGGCCCATGGATCCTCCATGGAGGTTAAAACCCATGGAGCATAAGGAATATGTAAAGTTATAGGTTACATGGTGTAACCCTAATAGCCACACTATATAAAGACCCCATTGGTTGGAGAAATTGGCACTAGTGCATAATATAGAGGGCAAGCCAATTTCTATGAACTCATATCTTCTCTCATGGTTATTCCAAATGTTCATGGTGTTGTGTGAACCATTTGAGGTGTCACATTTGGGGCACTAGGCTTTTGAGCTCCATGGAATCAATTACCAACAAATTGGTATGTAATTCTTCTATTTTTATATTACTTGTACTTCATAATATGCCAGTCAGGATAATACCTTGGAAAATTGATATTTGCATGTATAATAGAGAAAACATAGATCGAAGGTATTTAGGGTTGCATGTACACCATAAGAGTGTTAGAATGCTCATAATCCAACACCTCATACTGTCCAGATCTGAAGTCTCAACTCCATGTCAAGATCAACAATTTAAGGACCTAAAGAAAGATGTAAAAAGGGCCATAAACTCCCAAGTGAAGAGATCTAACCAAACAATGATCAAGGTGATAGCTTTTTTACCTCCAATTAGCATCTAACACTAAAAGAAAAATGGATCCACGGGACTTCATACTGTCCATATCTGAAGTCTCAACTCCATGGCAAGATCAACAACTTAAGGACCCAAAGAAAGATGGAAAAAGGGCCATAAACTCCCTAGTGAAGAGATCTAACCAAAAAATGATCAAGGTGATATATTTTTACCTCCAATTAGCAGCTAACACCGAAAGAACACTGGATCCAATGGTTCCTTCTCGTTCTAAGCCTTTTGCTCCTCAATCTTCTTCCAAAAATGCACAAGAACATACAATATTAGCCTCTCTTTCTCTCACAGATGGATATAGCTCGATTAGGGTTTCTCTCAATGTGTCAAGGTGATAAGGGAAGCGGAAATGAAGGCTTAAGGTCCTTTAAATAAGGTACAAACCCTAAAATTAGGGTTTTCACACTCAGCTCCTACTCGTCGAGTTGGGGTCCTCATACTCGTTGAGTTAGGGTCCTCCAATTCATCGAGTAGACTCTAAAATCACGTGGCCATTTAAACTCTCTACTCGGAGAGGTCGTGCCTCCAACTCATCAAGTTGCCTTAACAACATGAATATTAATTAATTAATTATTATACCTGGGAGTCAGGATGTTACAATTAGCTTATCACGGTATTCTCCTTTTGCATGTTTGAAACCCACTTCCCGAGTATTAGTTTACTCAAACCTCCACATTTGGTCATACTTTTAGAAGTAAGTAGTGGTTTAATACTGTCATGGAGTTTTAGTATATTGTCTATATTATACTGATTAGGCATAGCATAGAGACTGTGACTAACGGTCATGAGTACTTAATGAAGATTTAAGTATTGGAATAACTCGCACTTATAGATTACTTTATGGATAAAGTCACAAGTAATTCTAAGATGATAATATCTATTCTTCTTCAAACAAAGATAGATAAGGCTTTTGCTTTAGAAATCTATTATGCGTTGGCCTTCTCCGAGGATATTTGTAGTTGGTACTAATAAAGGGTATGTCCATGTGTGACATGGTGAGTAGACAAAATCTATGTAATCAAATTGTATTTGTTCCTTCTATCTAGAAAGGAAAAGAGATATATGGCTCCTTGATGATTTGGTGTTGACATCTAAAGTGCTTAGTCGATCCTTGAATGAAATTGATGTGTTCAATTTAGTATCCAGATGTAGTTATCACAAATATTTATTGGAAAACATAATATTAAATATTAAGATTGACCATTATCCATGTCTCTGGTTCATATAGATACATTTAAGAACAAATCAATTGTTGATCATTTATCTAAGCGTTGAATCTTGATTTGATCAAAGTCAGTTGTTGCTTTAGATACCATGCTCTTTATTGACTATTTGAGAAGTGTTAGACCTTGTACTGTTGACGACTTGTCTAAGTGGGAGACTATTGGAAAGAGTGTCTAAGATCACTAACCATTGGTAATATTTTTAATAATAGTAGGGTCCTTTTGGGTTTCCCTCATAACCGATCTAAGTAAAAAGAATTTAGGAGAAATTAGTTTATTAATTTTTCACGGCTTGATAAATTAATTAGAAACTATTTGGAATTAATTGAGAATTAATTAACTCAAGAGGTTGAATATTAATTAATTAAAGGTTAATGATTGGAATAATCCATAATCAGTAAGGGATATGGTAAAGGACGAAATTGGATAGGGTTTATCCATAATTTTGGAGTTGCTTTAGGACTAAACAATTGAAGCCAATAAATAGGATGTTGAGGATCAAACCTTATTTTGTTCATTCTCTGCCCCTTCTCCTTGAGGTCATCGAATTTCTTAACCCGTCAAGGGTAGTAGAAATTTCAATCTAGCCTCTCTCCTAGTTTTTTTTTCTTTTTCTTTTATTTTATTTTATTTTTATTTTTTCTCTTTGGTGTTCTTGGGCGTGAACCATTATAAGGATTTCAATTTGGGTACTCCCATCCAAGAAAGGTGTCAAGAACAAGGTTTCAAGCAAGGATCGAGATCATTGGCTTCTAAATAGGTACATATTTTTTCTTAATTCTTTTAGTAATAGCAGTAATAGCATGAAATCTAGATCCTCTCAGATGCATAAACACATAGGAATTATTGTTTCTTTTTGTTGCACATAATTGTGTGTTTAGATGTAGAAAACCTATCAAAACGATATACAAAGGTTGAAATTTTTTTGTTTTATAAAATCAAGTCTTTATCAAAACCTCCCACATATATTATTTATAAAATCACAAGTGGACAAAAAAAACATTACCTTCTTCTAAAAGGAAGTGAAGATGATGGTGGGCGTGTTGTCCTCTATTTGTTAGGCTCTCATCGTATTTCACTTTTTGTTGGTTTTAGGGTTCCTTTTTGAACGATATGAAAGTTCAATTTTTGAAGTTTCGATCAATAAAAGAGAGACGATGGGAACCCAAAATTGAGTTGCGCCAATGATTTGGCTTTGTAGTATGTCACCTTTCTTGATCATTTAATGAAGGAATTTAAATAAAAGTTATAAAGTGATGGTGATCGGTTTGAGTGGTCGTCGACGACGGTTGGCGACTATAAATTGGAGGTTGGTAGGTGGTGTGACTAAAAGAGATGGGAAGTTCTGGCTTTGTACATTTTTTTCGTGTTAGAAAAGTGGGATGAAGATGATGACGGTGGTGATGTTATAGGGTTTCTAAAAACTAATATCCCTAATTTAAAGGGTTATTATTTGAATTAGATTTTTACCATAATTAATTTACAGATAAGATTACTATTATACCCTTTTAAGAATTATTAATTACTTAATTATTTTTAAATTCTTATTGTGTCCTTACGTCCGCATAATATTTATTCATCCACAAATGAACCTACCTACCTATATATATATATATATATATATATATATATATATATATATATATATATATATATATATATAGTCTTACGTTATTTTGTTTTTACTAACTATTGTGTGCCAGAATGCACAGATCTGGACCACCGAATAGAATAAAATCAAATGTCATGATCTGAGGGTCTATGATCTTATAATAGGGTAACATGTACCATATAATCACCCAAATTTCAGCATAAGGGCATTTTAGTCAATTAACTCTCATTAAAATAGGAAATTTTCGGATTTTTAAGGATAATTAATTCATTTATTTTTAAAAATCTGAATATTTTAAATTAATTCAAATTTGAAAATTCGATTTTATTCTGTCAGAATGACAAAATGCCAACCATAAATTAGTAAATATATTTTCGATTTTATTCTTGCAGAATATATTTTCCAATGCATATATTTTTGATAATTAACCTGATTTAAGAATTCTATATTATTATTCATATACATCCAAGTTGGGTCTATGATTTTATTCTTAATACACATCCGAAATAAAATACAAATTCATACATAATATCCTTATACATTTTAATATATTTATACACATTCTAACAGAATAGCATCAAAAGAATGAATAAAATTCTTAAAAAATAGCATTCTTGAATATACAATTATTGGACAAATACACTTGATCTTCTTCAGTGGTCCATATAATCCACTTGATCTTTGCATATATACTTGTTGTTGAACTCTATTCTAAATATTTCTCTTGTATGATCAATATTGAATTCCTTCTTCAACCATTCTGAAAGAATAACATGCACTACTTGTTAGTATTACCATATAAGCAAATAGACTTGTTGTTAACAAACATTCTTAAAGACATTCTTATAGAATGCATTTATATAAATAAATTTTGACAGAATACACCACAAAATGCACTTAAATCATAGTTTTTTCTTCTGTATGACAAAAAATAAAACAAACTTTAAATCATAGCATAATGTTTTTTACTTATTTCTATCTTGCAACATTTTTTTTTCACTTTTCCTATCTTAACAAATAAGGAGATTGAAATTGAATTCTATCAGAATAATAGGCATCAAGTCGATGAGTGTTACTAACATCATTCTAAAAGAATATTATGTTCTCTCATTCTGAAAGAATTTGCAGATTTAAAATAACGTTCATTATAAATTATATTGGTGGAATACCAAACTTTCCATGAGTTTACTATAAGAAAATCACCTAGACATGTCCCGTATGAAGAAACTTAATAGGGCAACAAAAAAAATCATTATTTATAACCAAATAGATCACAAACATGACTAAAAATTAAGTTGACTTTGAGAGTCAAATGAATACAAATTTTAATTAGTTAAAAGGTAATTTGTAATGGAAATGGTATAGTGAAAACTACTTTGTACTTACCAGAAGGAGAATGCTTCTTCCTTTTCTTGATTTGTCCAACAAGATCATGCCAACAATAGTGATATGAATATGTATTTACCAATTGGTTATGTATTAACACGATATGAAAGAAATGAAACCAAGAAAAAAAAACTAAGACTTAATAGGGATTTCACTTGCATAAAATCTAATTCCATTTATTCCACACAAGTGTTGGCACGCCATTAATCCAACACCAATCTAAAACATACGTAAACCAAAAACAAATTATAATTGAATAAAATTTACAAATCATGAAAAAAGTTCTTATGCTTACAATAATCATCGCATCAAACAAATCCAATACTCTAGCATAGGAAGTTTTTGAAAATCAAGTGTAGTCTCCCATATAAACAAACAAAGAAACAAGCCCAAATTGTCAATTTACGTTTGCACCTTTTTTTCTTCCCATTGCTTTTCCTCCTACTAATTGAAAAAAGACACTACTCAGTTATTATTGATTTTGGTTCCTGCATAAATACAAACCTTGCAGTGCGCATCGACCATATCACGTGCAAAAGCCTTACCAACACCTTATCTAATGCCTGATGTGGACGGGTGCGACGAAGCTGAAGGTCGGCAACGGCAACGCTGATGGAGGCAATCATGATAACCAAGTGTAGGGTTTCTTGATTATTATAGGCTCTGACTTTGATATCTTTTGTTTAAAGGGATAATAAGTATTTTAAATATTTACCATAATTAAATATAGCAAAAATTACTATTATACCCTTAAATAATTTATTTAATTATTTATTATTTCCTAAATTCTCATTGGTTCTTAAAAGCACACAATAGTTGTTGAAACATTTGAACCTAACTCTCTCTCTCTCTCTCTCTCTCTCTCTCTATATATATATATATATATATATATATATATATATATATATATATACACGCTTAGGTTATTATGTTCTAACTAATTATTGTGTGTATGTAGGAATGATTGTAGGCCAATCATTTTACTTATTTTAAGAAACTGATTAATAAATATTATTGAATTAAAAATAATTGAAAAGTATCATCTAATTTCATTGTAAGAGTATTTTAGTCACTTAACAGAAATTTAAAAAAGGAAAATTGCGAAATTTAGGAAATAATTAATTCTCTTAACTTTAAAAATCCAACTTTTTTTTATAATAATTATATTAATTCAGACATTCTAAAAGAATGTGTTGACGATTATCTTGAAAAAACATTATATTCTGACAGAATACTATAAACATATATTATCAAAATTAATAATTTTTAATGAATAAAAAATTTATATGAGACGAATTTTAATAGTTAAGAATCTGTAATTACATTCATTCTTAAAGAATACAACTATGAACATAAATTACATTCATTCTGAAAGAATACGACTAATACGGTTAACAATTACATATATTCTTAAATATTGAGAATGGATAAAAATAAAATAAAACATTAAAATCTAAGTAAAGCACTAATAATTTGTAAAAGAATGTTGTGGCAAATTCCTTCTGACATAATATATTACTAATCCCTTCTAAACGAATATTGTTGCTACTTCTCACATATTGACACAATGTATTCCTATCAGATGTGACTGTCGTGAGAATAAAACGCTTTTATCTTCATTTCATTACCTGCAAAAATAATAAGAGCATTATGTGAAAAACATATATCATAATAATAATCCCCCATAGGTGCACACTTTTAAATGCAAAAGCTATCAAATTGCTAAAATTGGGTAGTGCAATGATCTTCTTGTCTTTAGAGGCTACTATATAGGAACAATGGTACTTGGTTTCTATGGTTTGTTCATTTGATTACTCAAAGTTATAATCATTAGCATATGACAATGCACACAACGATCACATAAAATGTGCTTAGGACTAGATGAAGTGATGAACAAAAGAAGAAAATGGCAAAGTCAATGAAGGCAAAGTGCCAAAGTAAACTTATCAATATGTTTAGCTTAACCATACCCAATTTCCGGTTCAAAATTAGCAGAATCAGTTCAACTAAAAACAATTTTGTGACAACCCGTTATTTTCTAGCCTTTGAAGTCAACAAAAGTCAACCCAAGGTCATTCACGTCCAATAAAATTCAAATTAAAAAGCGTCCAAAAATAAAATGTTAGATAAATCCAATATCAATGAACAAAGTGATCGTAGTCGTAACAAGGGTTCCGAAAATATAAAGAACACTGAAATCTGAGTTATAAAGAAGAAGTTATGACCCATCAAAGTTTCGTGACAAAACCGGCACGACACCATATGTCATAAAAAGCGAGTTTACAATAAAACACTTTTTTTAGCCTTAGCAATCTAAATGAAAGTTGTAGAATACGTTAAAACGAGAGTTTACATAAAAAGAACATCTGAATCTGACTTCGTATGATGAAGTTATGAATTTTCTAAGATTCAACATAGCAGTGTACAACCTGAAACTCGAATTAAAGATTGAGATATTTTTAGCCAACACAATATAGATGAGAATCGAAGGTCTTGTCAATAGTAGTTCAACGGTAAAAAGAAAGACGAAAACGGACGTTTCATAAAGAAGATATGAATTTTAACAGTCTTTTCATGTCCCGGCCTGTTAAAAATATAATATTAAAAATAAATTCAAAGTTAGCCGACGAAGTCTAAACAAAAGTTTTAGAGTATAATCTCACCTACGTGTGGATATAAAGAACGTCAAAAGTTGAGTTCGTATGCGAAATATATGAATTTTTGAAGTTTGAGGCATAATTTTCGAGGCTGGACCAGAGGTGTACACCCCGCGTACAAGAAGTACGCCCAGCGTACTCGGAAACAAGGCTAGGAGCCGGCCACATCACCCTTCCCTCGCACCGTTGACACGTATCTCGAACGTTTGACATGTCCGAAGCCCGGTATCCGAACACACGCCACATATCATGTACGCGCAACGTACGAGGGTACACCTTGCGTACCGAGTATGCTCAATGTTTTGTAATTACGCCCCGAGTAATGCGAGGTTCAGCCAACTATAAAAGGAATGCGAGGTCTCCGGATTTGGTTTACAAATTCCACTTCTCCTTTCACTTTAAACACCCTTTCAAGCTACTTTTAACCCCCCGAAGCCTAGGGAAACCCCCTAACACCCGAAGAGCCCGTAGCCCCGAAGTCCACGAGAAAATAATCTTTTTCGGCCGAAACTATGCCTGTGTAGAGCCCGGTTTTCAGCAAGATTTCCCGGTATCACCAAGAAAAACCATTAATAGCAACGAAGTGCTGCCCAAATCTTCATCTTATCAAGTGAGTTCATACCCCTACTTTTACATGTCTTTTTCCACGTTTTAGGGGGGAATACAAGTAAACGCACGGAAACTCATGTTAAACTACAAACTTTTGCTATGGTTTTCTTACAGTTGTTATAACTATTATATGAAAACATTAGCATGCGAAACATCTTATGACACCAACAGTCATAAGTTTAAATGAAAGATACATCTTAAACTATAATAGGTATAGTTTTGGGAAACATTCACATTATTTTACTATTTCAGGGAAAAGAAAATGATTATATAAGAATATGATTATTTTTATATATTACAAAAAGAGTAACAATTTCAGCTTACTTTTTTATATGTTAAGGGGAGGAATACAAGTATAACACAAGAAATATTGTGATTAAAAAAATAAATTGTTTATTACATTCTCTTATACTTTATAAAAAATTTATACAAAAATCTAAATAAACGTTATTATCAAACTTTTAAACTTTTTAAGTTGTAATAATACCAAGGTTTTATTTACATAAATAACATGCATACAAACTATAATAGGTATAGTTTATAGAGATTACAGGTTATTTTTCTATGAAGGAAAAATGATATGAAAACAAGCATATAAGTTATAATAAGTATAATTTATGAGTAGTTCCACAATTTTTATCGTAATCGGATATAAATAAAAAGTTACATTTTTATTTACAAAAAGGTTTTTCACCGTATTACTCGTGAACTCGTTGTTAGTGGTAGATTTGTGAGACAATGGCTTTTCGTTGTACCCACGAAAGTCCCCACTTATGAACCAGAGTCTCCTGAGGGAGAGCATGAATTTGTGTATAGATCTATACAGGACTGACGATCTCATGCCCTAACTGTTAGCTACAGTCTCTAAGGTAACAAATGTCATAACATTCGATGCCTGGATAATATCACATCAGGCATATCCCTCATAAAAGTATGCTTATAAGAACTTACATGGCGGAAACAATGACTTAATCACATAGTAATATGCTTCTCAAACAAACTTAAGGGGTAGTATTTATATGATTACTCTATATGTATCTCATATGTACTAAGTAATCATAGTAAAACTAAGTATGGTAATATATTTACACTTTTCAGTCTTGGATAATATTAGACTGCAACTCAACTTATGGAAAATATAGGATTTTCCGGGAAAACTATCATTGTTTTATAAGCATATAGTTTATAATTCAACTTTCTAAACAAATATATTTTGGTTTCAAGGCATAAGACTACATTCCATTTTATTAAGAAAATATAGGATGTTTTGGATAAACACTCGAAGGTTTACAAGAAACAATGAACATATTCTCTTAAGCTAAATACTTAAGAACTCACCAACTTTAATGCTGACACTTTTTCAAACCATTTGTATTCTTAGGAAAGATAGTTGACAGGTACTCTCTCGGGCATTTCGAAGAGGGAGCATAGTAGCATTTTGTATTATCTTTTGCTATAGTATTAATGTTAAACAAGTAATGTTTTGAATACGATGTAAATACTATGTTATGAATACAATGGTTGTTGCTTTGATTACTATTATACATTTGTTGTGACATTGTACATGACGTCCTTCGCCCGCGAACGGTTTCGCCGTTCCTGTTTCGGGGTGTGACAAATTTCATGTTCGAAAAATAAACTTAAAGTCTTTAAACCAATCTGATTCACATTATTGGCTATTCAACAAAATCAACAAACAATTGAATCTTAACTTTATCAAATCCAACATTCTTGGGAATTCTTAGATGAAAAACGTTAAATACACAATGACATATGTTACAAAACTAAACAAAATAAAGTTTAGAATGTTAAGAAAGTTACCACGATCAGAATAATTGTTCTGGGTAGAAAACCGATTTCTAGGGTAGGACAATAACGAAAACGAACTTGAAGCACCAATCGAAGAAATGCAATCTGGAAACAAGCGGACTGATATAGGAGGGATTCGATGGTGACTGAGGATATGGTAGCATTGGGGACAATGGATTTGCCATTCATAATGGGTTCTATTTTTGTTAGGATGAGAAGTATGAAGGATGAGCAAACTAAGAAAGGAGGGATGCAACAAATTAGAGGGTTTGATTATTTTTTTTGGGGAAAGAAGATCGTGAAACCTGTAGCAGCAGGGAAGAAGGAGGATTGCGACGGTGATGGAGTCATCCGAGTTAAGAACACAAGATGTAAAAGATCGACAGAGAGGAGGAACCAACGAAGGAATGAATAAACCAATGTGAGATTTAAGGGGGTAGGTTATAGAGATGGCAACGTGAATCAAGGGGATATCCCTTTAATTTGATTAATTAACATAAATAATTAATGTGTAATATTACTTTTTTACCCTTATTTTAAGTTTTGAAATGATTGATCCATATTTATTCTTATATCCACACAATAACTAGTTAGAACATATTGACCTAGCTCTCTCTCTCTCTCTCTCTATATATATATATATATATATATATATATATCATACATACTTATAAAGCTAGCATTTTTTCTTAAATCTCATGCATTTGAAACCCTCTTTTTTAACTTCCTCAAACCACATTCATTTGAAACCCCCTTTTTTAACTAATGCAACTCAAAAGTTTTCTTAATTATGATTTAACACTCAAAAGTTTTATAGCTTATATTATGTTTAATTAGCATTTAGTGAAAAGTTGACTATAAAAAGGCCAATCTTTTGGGAAAACATGCATACAAATCATATACAAATTTCAGAAAGAAAAAAAACAAACTTAAAGGTTTTTGTGTTGGATTGAGGTCTTATGACCACTTTTGGAGATATGTTATTATATTAGAGCTTTTAATTTGTAAGTTTGTTATACTAATTCGTTTTTATATTTTCTTCGTTTTTGGATTATTACTTCTCATGAGCTTTTGGTAAATCAACCATAAAGTTATTTATAAGTTAGATCAATTAACTTTGTTAACATGTATGTATATTTATTTTGTCTCTCTCTTTTTATGTTAAAAAAAATATTTTATGTACAAGAGAACATTATTCAACATGCATTTTATGGTATGTATATACTATGTTAGTTTCTATTTCTTATTTTGTAAATAACATCGATGGAGTAATTTACCTTTATATTTTACACTACATTCAAAAGTTTTTTACACTTATGGTTATTAATGTGCAATGCTTTTTTATTTTCCACTTATTTAATATACACATTATAGCTATATTAGTAGTATATAAGTAAGTTTTGATTAAAGTATCATATGTTTGAAAAGATTTGTGATTCAAAATGAAAGAGTTGAAAAAAAAGTTTTCATAGTTACTAATCGACTTATTTTAAAACTCTTGATGACATTTATGTATAATGATATATTTTGTATGACTTCATTCTTAATTTCAATGTTGAATATTTGAAAGTTCATATATGAAACTTTGGATGTTTTGGTGTAATATAAATAGTATAATACAAAGTTTATTAGTTCAATATTGTTTATTAATAGCTCATTCAAAACAACTTATTTCGTATTTTTTCCAAAAAAATATTATCGGATATAAGAAAGGTAGATTATATTAATGTTATACAAAAATTTATAACATATATTAGATAGTATAAAAGTAAAATAAACGTTTATAAGGTATGAACTATATTAGATACTATCAAAATATAAGTTGATGGATTTTTATATTATTTGATAATTCGGTTAATGCGCAAAACATGACTAAAAACGTAAATTTCAACATATTTCTATTTTTTCCCATAATTATTTCAACCACTTAAATGCATTGTTGCGCAACGCGAGGTTACGCCTAGTATATATATATATATATATATATATATATATATATATATATATATATATATATATATATATATATATATGTATTACATGCCATTGTTGAAAGCCTTCACACACCTAACCCACCTTTGGTGTGAATGGCAAAATTTATGATATCGGGGACTTAAAAACCTCTGCCAAATTACATTATACTTTGGAAATTTTTTTTGAAATGACAGACTAACTAATCTACTCCTAAATAACCACATATGTCTCCACCGAGACTTGAACCTCTGACCTCTCATATGAGATGGTCACTCCATACTGCTAAGAAGTCAAAAATAATATGTAGATAAGAGACTGCACCTTTCTAGCTAGCTTTTTCTCAAATTTGCAAAGAACACCACCACTTTAACATAAATCCAGTCTTTGAAGCTATCATAAAAATTAAAGAAAGCATCTCCCTCGACGGTTGAGAAGTAAAGTGCCACAAGCTATCCAAAATCCAGTGGCAAAACCCATGCCCCCACCAATATAAAGCCATCCCCGAGGTTCATCACCCTCGCTTTTACTAAGTACCGATGATGATTCTGATTCTCTATCTCCTTCTTTATCTCCTGGACATTTTTTTGGTAAGAGGAGGTCCACATAGTCTTGTGTTTCCATCATATCTTGAAGGTTGAAAGGACTGGAGTTGAGTGCTCGTTGGGATTCTCCTTGACAAGTTATTAAATGAAACGTCTAGATAATTCAATAAAGTCATTTGAGACATGCTTGGTGGTATATGCCCTGAAAAACTGTTTCTGGATAAATCTAAAGTCAAACGCTTTTTTATCTCACCAATTTTTTCTGGAATCTCTCCAAATAAAGCATTCTTTGACAAGTTCATGACAATTAAGTCATAAATATTGGTAATTTCATATGGGAGTTGTCCTGTTAGTTTGTTGCTTGACAGGTCAATGCTCTTCACCAATTTCACAGTGCTAAAGAATTCACGTTCATCTCCTTGCCACTCAATCATAGCATGGTCAACGTATATCTCAGGTTCATATGAATACCTACTTTCAATTTTATAATGATCTAAACCTTGTGAGAATCCTTGTTGAACCATGCTCGTAAGATTACTGAAACATGAGGGGATGCTTCCATGGAGATTGTTCATTGACAAGTCTAGAATTTGAACATTTGCTAATTGACATAATTCTAAAGGGATGGTTCCGAAGAAGTTGTTTGATCTCAGGATAAGAACATACAACCCCGATAAATTTTCCCCAATCCAGACAGGAACATTACGAGAAAACTTGTTGGCCCCCAAATTCAACGACTTTAGACTCGTGCAAGTTTTTAATGACAAAGGCAATCCTCCAGAGAAGTCGTTCTCGTATAAATATAACACCTTGAGTTGTATCAAAGATCCAATGGAGGGAGGAATCCGTCCAAAGAGATTGTTGTGTCCAATATTAAGAACTTGTAGTCCTTTGAAACGCCACAAACAGTCTGGGAGTTGTCCGATTAATGAGTTATGAGAGAGGTCAAGAAATGATAAGAACCCACCAACAATTTGGCATATAAAGGAGATTCCTCCAGTGAAACAATTGTTTCTGGAAAGATTTAATGTTGACAAAGTGGAAGAAACATTTGGTATCGGACCAGAAAACCTGTTGGAACTCAAATCTATCTCTGAATCGTTGGCAAAATTTGATGATAAATCCAGTACTGTCCCGCTAATGTTGTTGGATGAGAGATTCAGATATTGTAATTGAGAAGGCCACATGTCCCAAAACTCGAGAGGAGCTGTGTCTGAAATTCCAGTATTAGAAATGTCAAGAACGGTAAGATTTTTGAATGTCTGAATCCATTTGGGGAAGCGAGGCCCTAGCAGCTTGCAAGACCTCAGATAAATAGATTGTAGATAAGAAAGGCGTGACAAGTGGTACTTGGAAGGAACTGTAAGATTATTATAAGAAAGGTCAAGGTATTCAAGCCTTGGTAGTTCCCATAATTTCTCACTTATACTTCCATTTAATTGACTACGAGACAGGTACAAGTATTGTAGGGATGAAAACTTTTGAATCTCATCGGACAACGACCCTGTAAATTTGTTGTCTCGAGCAAACAACCCTTGTAATGTAAGTGTTGCACGTCCAGACAAGTTGTGGAGAAAATCAGGAAATTTGACAACACCAGAGTTGTTATTGAATTCCAACTGCTCCAAACTACAGAGGTTACCAAGATATTTGGGCATCCCATCTAAAATATTGTCAGACAGATAAAGGCACTGGAGCTTATTGCTAGTTAATGGGAACAACCAATGATACATGGATGATGTGAGATTGTTACCACTAAGATCAAGGTCTTCAATAGATGAAGAAGAAGAAGAGTTGAGAAATGAAGAAGAATATGGATACATGACTTGTGACAGCTCACATCTCCCTAAACTTAACCATGATAGTTTTGGGAGACTCAGAATTACATCTACCCATTCATTTGCTTTGGCTAGGGAAATTCCATCCATTTGAAGTTTCTCCAAATGAGAGAGACGAGATCACCACTCTATGTTTTCAACTCTACATCCTCCAACATATCTAACGGAAAGCACTTGCAAGTTGGTGAGGTTTCCAAAATCTGGAGGAATGGTTCCATAAAGAGAGTTAGATGAAAGGTCAAGATACCTTAATTCTCTTAAGGAACTAATGGACCTGGGAATGGTTCCATTCAAAAAATTGTAGTGAAGATCAAGATGATTCGAGTAGGTTAAGTTTAGCAATGAATGGCTTAACTCACCTCCAAGTTGACCATACCTAAAATCAAGCCCTATGACACAACCTGTTTGGTTGTTGCACGTGACTCCACTCCATTTACAACATTCATCATCTTCTACTGTCCATGAAGAGAGACGACCATCAGGGTCTTGAAGGGGAGCTTTAATTAAGGAGGGCAAGTCTCTCCTTATCCAAACACTTGTTCATAATAACATTATGATCATGATCTCCTCCTCCTCCTCCTCCTACCACATCTACCAATTGGCTGGCAGTTGTAGTATCAAGGTTTAGCAAAACAAGTGAGAAATTATAAAAAAACAAGGATTCATAATGTAAATCAAAATCTTTGTGATTTTTGGATTGTATTGATGCATATATGCACTGCCCCCATGAGAGTTTATATAGTCTCCACTATGAAGATGGAAGATTGTACATGGGTGGCCTCAATTGGTTGATACTTGTGTGGGGCACACATTACCTAATTGCTTTGAAATTAGAACCATGCTATAAGAAAAATCAAAGATGAGGATTGGAATTAATTATTTAATTACACGTTCTTAGACTTAAAAGTTTTGGCAACTTGTAGTTAATATAAATATCTTTTCTCATCTTGTGATATTTTGCAATTTGTATCTATTATCAATATTTTTTTCCCATCCTGAGATATTTTTTGGTATGTGATATAAATACCAAAATGTAAAACTAATGAAATCATTCAATCAAATACAAAACTACCCATGAAAAATCAAATTTGAAATGAACTTTTCTCACTTAGATTAACTAAATCAAGAACTTATATGAAGGGAACCATGTTTATCCATTTTGGATGATGTTAAGATGACGCTACACTAATAATAACTTGACTAAAAACAGATTAGATTATATTTAATACAATTACATAATTTGAAAATTAAACAACAAAAAGAGTTCATGGCCAAATAGTGACAATTAAACCTTATATAACTAACAAAACCACACAAGTTAAATCTTAGAGTTACTCTGGTCTCCTCATTTTGATATTGAGAGGAGTTTCCTTATAAGACCGGACCTTTTCAGCAGCCTTACGCGATGGTCTACCAAACAACATTCTTTGTGATTCTATGCCTTCTTTTTGGTCAACTGAAGTTTGACCATCTTCATCCATCTTAACATCTTCAATCTCAAACAACTTTTCATCTTCTTCTGATCTGAATCTAGCTGTCTGCCTTCTGACACAATGCCTGAAACAAAAAAATATAATTTTCAACTTTTTACTCACTATATATCAATCCCTCCTTTCATTTTTTGACTTTGCATCACACGATTTTAATCATTCAAGAGTTTTCTATTGCAATTTTGATCTTTATTTGAGGTTGTTATAGCGTTTTTAGTTCCTATACTGAGTAAAATAACTATTTTTGGGACCAAAATTGCAAACATCATTTACACTTAGGGACCAAAAATTGTTATTAACTACTTCAAATAACAACCAAAATTGCGAAATCAGCTTTACTCAAGGACCAAAACTGTAATTTTACACTTTTTTTAAACTTTCTACGCTCCCAAGAAGTATTGGATAAAGATTTCACATTTAAATTTGAAACAATAATCAAGTAATTTTTCTCATCTATTAGGAGAATTCGAAAATAATGGTATTTTATAATTATTACCTTTTATTCTCAGCCGTTTCTTTCTCAGAAACTTGTTCATCTGTAGTCATCCAGGGGCCATGTGCTGCAAATAAAACAGACAAATAAATAACAGAAAACAAAATGAAAATTATTCAAAATTCGTCTTACAGTTTTTATAGTATTTACATTGACTTCTTATTGGATGCATACATCTATTTGCAGTTTGTTGTTTGGTAGAAGTGTTGTCACCATTCTTCATTCACCAAAACCAGAAAAAACAAAAAAAAAAAAAAAAAAAAAAAGAAGGTATTAGTTAATGATGCAAATATGAAGAGTATTTGTAATAAATATTTAAAAATAAATAAATAAATCACCACTGATATATCCTTTTGGTCATTCATCTCACGTACTGCAGCCACTGCTTGAAGCTCCAAATTCATGGTTTTAAGCAATGCATCTGTGCAGGTGAGTTGATGTTGCAGTGTTTTTAACTGTGATGACCAAAAAAGTATGCAGTAAGTTACATTTTTGTTCCCTACTACGGCTGATTTATTCAATTTTAGTCTGAAAAAGCTTTCTTCCTTGTAATAGGTTCCAAATAAAATGACTATAACTATAGTCAGCTATGGACCAAAATGTTACAAGAACCTCAAATAATGACCAAAATTGCAAAAATCAGCTATAGTCAGGGACCAAAAACATTTTATTTTACTCTGAAATATATGTAAGATACAGATACAGAAATTTTCATTTTGCAACAAAACTTACCTTCTGTTTAGCTAAATTAAATCAGGTACAGATACGGAAGTACAATGTTAAGTAAGATGCTATAATACAAAAATATATGACAAATACATTGTTACTTCTTGCATTTAACCCATTATGTAATCACAAAAATAAATCATCAACCACAGATCTTTCAAATCCTAATGTTTTTACAATGGTTTAATAAGTGTAAAATTAGTACATACAAAATACAAAGAATTACGGAGAATTAATTTTTTTGTCTGTGATAAGCTTCAAAATGATGTTTCTATCACTCAACAAGATCTGGGTCAGAACAACAGCAATGTTTTAATTTGGATGACAACTGACAAGGGTTCACATCTGACATACCACAGTTTGTGTAATTCTCAAATTGATGTTTTCATCACTAATTGCTATAGATCGTTTTTATAATTAAGTTCATATGTTGTTTGTAATATGCATAAATCAGAATAATGCATATTAGTTTAATGAACAAATGTTTGTATGCAATGTGGGTTATCTAAGTTGTATAGAAGAAAAGAATATTACAACATTGGTTTTTGGTTTTTAAAACTGATCCCTACAAAAACAGACCAATAATTATTTTGGTTTTAAAACCTAAACCAAAACAAATCGAACCAAACCATGTGCAAAATCCAATCATAGTGAAAAACTAAACCATATTGATTTAAAAACCAGTACCAAAACGTAATTAGCTGATAAGTTGTTTTTCAGTGTTTGACCTCACATCTATTTACCAAAACAAATCTATCTTTGTCACGTGTACTACTAAAGATTCATAAGATACCATAAGAATATTAACAGTGTCCATGTGTGAAAGCAAATTTTAAAACAACGTAAATGCTAATTTTGTTTGATTTTTCATTTTGCAACTGCCTGTGCATGTCAGTGTGTGTGTGCATTTGAAGATATATAAAACGTCATTCTAGAAGAACATTACCTCACTTACCAAAGACATTCTAATCCCATCTTGTTAAGGGCACACACAAAATGAGGTTCTCCAGGTATTTGAATGCTAACATCTTCTCAATTGCTGTCTTCCTCTCCACCTAAATCACTTCCATTTACATCATTTTCCACTTGGTCCATACTTTGCACTTCACTATTACCTGAAAGGCATTAGCATTTTAGTCCCAACAAGATTCTAATAACTTCCATTCGACATATGCCTGCTTAAACAATACATATATATAATAGAAATCAAGAGCAATACCCCTGTTTTGGCGAATTGAGCCCGTTTTACAAGATACAAACCCAGTTATAATCACTAACAGCCTCATTGTCTCGAAATCTATCAACAGTCAGTACCATTAGTCAGATCAATAGAAGCAACCAATAGTTTATGCCACAAATGCTGCAAAGGAGCAAGAAAATCATACTTTGCCACACCCTCATAAAAAGGATTAAATATATATAATTAATAACAAAAGGGCTTCTGGCCCTGGTATCAGGTGGTGCCCTTCCTCTTTCAGGTTGAGGTTAAAGTCTCGTCGTAGACATAGGTGAAATTAGGTGTTAGCTTAGGATTAGATATATTTGTCGGTTCAAAAAAAAATTTATTATATAATTAATAAAATATTAAATTACAAGAACGGTCCCTAATCTTTCCCAAAGGTTGTAATATTGATCGTATAGAGTGAAAGCTTCCTAAAAATGTCCCTAAAGTTGTTTACTGTTTCAGAAATCGTCCCCCTCCTTAAACCCATTTCAGGCATCTTTCAGCATAAGTTAAACCCCCCATATACAAATAAATTAAAGTACGTTGCTATTTATTGTATTTATCTCAACAACATTAACTTTAAAAAATATCAAAAATAAAATGAGGTATATCTTTCACCTTTTTATTTATGTTTTCTTTTGTTCGAAAAACCAAAAGTTTTTAATAAGAAAACTAGCAAGGAGAGAACTGTAGAGAGTAATACAAAAGATTAAGATTGGCTCTTTTATTACAAAGAGACGAAAACCACGAATAACTAATTTCCGTAACATAATCAAATACATTCCAAACGCATCACCTTCTCTAAAGACTATGTCACCGTACATCCAAAGTAGTTAGATAACAATATGTCGAAACATTTGCTATCCTTTAGGAGTTAAAAATAACATTTTTCTAGTTTACTTAAAAAAAGTATTTATCGGGCATAAATTTTTCTTAGAAATCCTCCAAAACCTTGTAGCGACCATAAATTGAAGAACTGATAGATGGAAACAACATTTTTTTAAGGAAAAAAAACGGTATTAAAACCCGTGTCAAATTTATTGATATGTTGAACTTAAAACCCCCTCAAATTACATTATATACCGATATTAAAAGCCAAAACTAAAAATTAGATGAAAACTACATCTGTCTAGCCTTTTGTAAATTTGAAATGAATGCCACTACCTTCACATAAACCCTATCTTTGAAGTTATCATAACAGTGAAAAAAAGCATGTCTTCCACGACGGTTGACAAGTAAAGCGCCACATGCTATCCAAAATCCAGTAGCAAAACCGGTCCCCCCACCAATATAAAACCATCCCCAAATTTCATCTCCACCTTCCCCATCACCCACACTTTCACCAACGACAGGTGGCACTTTTAAATCTTCATCATCAGGACATTTTTTGTTAAGAGGAGGTCCACATAGTCCTACATTTCCATCGTATCTTGAAGGTTCAAAGGACTGGAGCTGTGTGCTAGATGGGATTCTCCCTTTCAAGTTATTAAATGACATGTCTAGGTAATTCAGTAAGCTCATCTGAGACATGCTTGATGGTATCTGCCCTGAAAAATTGTTTCTAGATAAATCCAAAGTCAAAAGATTTTTCATATCACCAATTTTCTGTGGAATATCTCCAAATAGATCGTTGTTTGACAAGTTTAGAGAAATCAAGTCATGAAGATTGGTAATTTCGTATGGGATTTGTCCTGCTAAATTGTTGCTTGAAAGGTCAATGCTCTTCACCAATTTTAGAGTGTTAAAGAATTCCCGTTCATCTCCTTGCCACCTAATCATCGCATTGTCAACATATGTCGTCCAAACATATGTTTGACCTCCTTCAGTTCTATATACCTTTATATCTTATGAGAATCCTTGTAGAACCATGCACGTAAGATTACTCAAACACGAGGGTATGGTTCCATAGAGATTGTTCATTGACAAGTCTAGAATTTGAAGATTTGCTAATTGACATAATTTTGAAGGGATGGTTCCAATGAAGTTGTTTGATCTTAGGATAAGAACACACAATCCTGTTAAGTTTTCCCCAATCCAGACAGGCACATTACCAGAGAACTTGTTGGCTCCCAAATTCAACGAGTTTAAACTCGTGCAATTCTTTAATGACAAAGGCAATTCGCCAGATAATTCATTCTTGTATAAATGCAATACCTTGAGATTGATCAGATATTCAACAGAGGGAGGAAGCCTTCCAAAGAGATTGTTGTGCCCCAGATTAACAATTTTTAGTTGTTTGAAATGCCACAAACAGTCGGGGAGTTGTCCAGTTAATGAGTTATGAGAGAGGTCAAGAAATGACAAGAACCCACCAACAATCTGGCATATAAACGAGATTCCCCCAGAAAACTTGTTTCTGGAAAGATCTAATGATGCCAAAGTGGAAGCAACATTTGGTATTGGACCATGAAAGTTGTTGGAACTCAAATCTATCACAGAAAGGTTGGCAAAATTTGATAATAAATCTGGTACTTTCCCACTAATGTTGTTGGAAGAGAGATTCAGATATTCTAATTGAGAAGGCCATGTGGCCCAAAACTCGAGAGGAGTTGTGTCTGAAATTTCAGTATTGGAAAGATCAAGACTGGTAAGATTTTTGAGTGTATGAATCCATTTTGGGAAGTGAGGCCCTATCTTACAAGACATCAGACCAATAACCTTTACATAAGAAAGGCTTGACAAGTGATATGTGGAAGGAACTGTAAGATTATTAGAAGAAAGGTCAAGAATTTGGAGCCTGGGTAGTTCCCACAGTTTCTCACTTATACTTCCATTTAACTGATTATCAGATAGGTACAGAGATTCTAGGGATGCAAACTTCTGGATCTCATCGGACAGTGACCCTGTAAATTGGCTACCTCGAGTAATCAACATTTGTAAGGTCAAGGACGTGCATCCAGACAAGTTGTTGAGAAAATCAGGAAATTTGACAACAGCAGAGTTGTTAACGATGTACAAACGTTCCAAACTACAGAGGTTCCCAAGGTATTTGGGTATCCCATCTAACATATTGCCAGAGAGAAGAAGAGAACTAAGCTTATTGCTGGTTAATGGAAGCAACCAGCGATACATGGATGAGTTCAGATTGTTGTTTGTAAGAAAAAGGTATTCAATAGATGAAGAAGAGTTGTGAAAAGAAGAATATGGATACATGACCTGTGACAGCTCACATCCATCTAAACTTAAACTCAACAGTTTTGGGAGACTCGAAATTACACCTACCCAATTATTTGCATTCGCAAGGGAAATCCCATCCATTCTCAGATCCTCCAAAAGAGAGAGATGAGACAACCACTCCATGTTTTCAACTCTACAACTTCCAGCAGAATCAAGATGAAGGTATTGCAAGTTGGTGAGGTTTCCAAACTGTGAAGGAATGGTTCCATAAAGAGAGTTACTGGAAAGGGAAAGGTACCTTAACTGGGTCAAGTAACCAATGGACCTGGGAATAGCTCCATGAAAGGAATTGTAGGAAAGATCAAGAAGATTCAAGTAGGTTAAGTTAAGCAAGGAATGGCTAATCTCACCTCCAAGACCATCCTGTGAAAAGAAGTTGTTGAGTTCAGGCTTTGTGAGATGACCAGTTTGGTTGCTGCACTCAACTCCACTCCATTTACAGCAGTCATGTTGGTCAGATCTCCATGTAGAGAGAGTATCATAAGTGTCGTGAAGGGGAGGTTTGAAGAGAAGGAGCGCAAGTCTCTCATTATCCAAACACTTTTTCATATTAACACCATTTCTATCATCTCCTCCTTCTCCCACTGCTACCAATTGGCTGGTAGTTGCAGTCACAAGGAGTACCAAGAAAAGTGAGAAAACTATAGAAGCACAAGGATTCATAATTTAATTAAAAATGAAAATCTTGGTGATTTGGTTTGTAATGATGCCTGCCTATATGAACTGCACCCGTGAGTGTTTATATATATAGTCTCGACTGTGAGCATAAGTGATTCTAAACGGGTGGCCTTGAATTAATTGTGTCGGGGATACAATATTTAATTCCCATGAAATTAGAAACAAACTATAAGAAAAAATCAAAGATGAAGATTTGAAATAAATGTCTCAAATTAGTCGTTCAAAGACTTGCAAGTCTTGACAATTTGCATATATTATCTATATCTTATCCGATCTTTGTGATATTTTCAAAGACTTTAAAGTGATGTTGACCATAACCTTTATTAAATACAAACATATAAGAATGTAAACGCAAACATTAAACTGACCACCAATTTAACAACAACTATTTAATAAATCTCGTATTCCCATTCCTTTGTTAAACAATTTATGTTTATGCTATCCTAAGAGTATTTTTATTAAATCAATTAGAAAAGTTTTAGCAGAAACATATATCTAATTTATCATATCAATTAATTCAAAATTTTCGAACAGAAACATAAACCCACTATTCAACAGAAACGAAAAAAATTCAAACAAAATCAAAAGAAACGTTATTCAACAGAAAAAATAGAGAACAGGGATGAAGAGGAGAAATGCGTTGAGTATTAGTGACGGAAAACCAAGAAGATGACAACGGTAGCTAGGCGGCGTCTTCGACGACAGTGGGGAGGTAAAAAAGCAAAAAATTTATGGATATTTTTTAGCAATATATTATATTATATCGACTTGTTCGCGAAAACATTATTATATTTATTTATTGGTTATGTATATATCAACCTGAAAGATATTTTTATATTTTTATCATACAATAACCATTTATATTGCTAAAAAATATCCATAAATTTATGTGATTATTTTTTTCCCACATTAATAAAAAATAACCTCATAATTTAAGTTATTATTCCCTAATTGCAGTACTTGACATCAGATCAGTGATAATTAATGTTTTGCAAAAACGACAGTTTTGAACCCTAATCCAAGTTTGAACCTTGAGTTTATTATGCTTGGAAAATATAAAATCTATTCATAATTACAAAAGAGTTTCTAAAAATAAAATATTTATAAATTTCTATTTGTAATCACTAACCTCTCTAGTCTTTAAAGACTTTGAGTGTGTTCTTTGTGAACGTGTATGTGAGGTGACGTTAAGCAAGAATTGAAGATAAAACAAAGAGTTTGTTTGTAATCTCCAACATAAGAAAACAAGGTATTAGATCAAAGTTGAATATTATGAGCAAACTCAAGAACCTTAAGTTTAAGGTTTGGACAAATGATGACATTGTTCTTAAATAATCATTCTTTGATCATGCATCAGCCTATCATTAAGTGGGATTGGTGGTTAATTAAAGAACTATCATAGATTTAAAAAAGATACAAGTATTTGATGCATAACATGAAAAGTATAAGTTGTATAGTTTGGTAATATAGAATTTCAAATCATGTTTATGAGTAATTAACATGTCATTAGTAGAGACTGGGAAACTAATCATGTATTAGTATGAGTTTGAAGTTGGTTTTAGTAGTGATGTATAGCGTATATTGTTACCCTGCATGAAAAGCATGATCGGGGATTATGAAGCAAAGGTTTCGTGCATGATCGGGGATCACGAAGCAAAGGTTTCGTACTCCTGTAACACCTAGCTTTCTTTATAAAATACAGAACAAATTACTAAAATCGTCCTTATGGTTTGATTAAAATTGCATTTTTGGTTCTTAACTTTTTTTTTTTTTTTTGCATTGGGACTGTTCTCAAAATATAATTTTATTGCGTTTTTCGTCGCTATCCGGCCTGAAAAGACTATACTTCCCTCTCTAATTTATTTTTTACTTGTTTCTATTATTAGTTTTATATTTTTTTTAATAAAAAAATAGAATGGGCCCACACTCAACTCTTTGTCTTCTCACATGTTCAACCATCTTTCACTTTACTACCATTCACTACCAATACTATGCCATTACTCACCCACTAAGACTCATTATCACCATCTCCAATGAGACTAGAAGTCCGACAAGACCAGAACGTCGACGAACATCACACGTCATCACCCACCACATGTCACCCACCTCCACCATCTCTCCCCGTAAATCGGTAAACCCTCATCAATAAATCGGTAAACCACTCACCTCCACCATTTAACCCCCTAAATTCTTCGGCGAGTCCATAACGACGACGAACACCACACTCACCCTTACTGTGCTTTTTCCATATCTTTCCTCCATTGGACTACCAATAAAGATCTTAAATAAAAAATTAGAGATCTACAACACAAGATCTTGAACTCAAATCAAAATTGGAGATCTGCAATATAAGGTCTGGAACTCAAATCAAAGATCTTCATTGAACTTGTATCATAAATCTCCCAACACCATCATCTTCTTATTAAAATTGGAGCCACCACCACCACCGTGTTACTGAAATGGGTGATTTTCTGAAATAGGAGGCACCACCACCATCGCCTTACGTAAACCAAGCCAGAACCATCAACGCTTCTGAAAATCGTCTTTCATTTATAGGATATCATCAAATTTTTTCTTTCATCATTGACTTGAGGTTGGGGTTTACGTTTTGGGTTTTGATTTCTATATTTGGTTTTGATTTCATTTTATGTTCTGATTTAACAATTTCGGGAGTTGACTTTGGTTAGATTTTGATTTCGGGATTAGACGTTGGTCTGCTTTTGATTTCTTAGATTTGATATTGGGTTGTCACATGATGAAATTGATGATGTGGGCGATGGTGGTGTCGGAATAGGTGTATGGTGGTCGTGTCAGAATCGTTGAGTGGTAGTTGTCAGCAACTGTGGTGGTTGTCAATGAACGGTGAATGAAGGTGGTTATGGTGTAAGTAGGAGTATGAGTGGGTCCCAATAAATCACTTAATTGATTTTCATAAATCAATTAATAATAAACAAATAATAAAAAAAAAATAGAAAATATAAAGGGCGATATAGTTTTTTTTATCTCTACAAGGGACAAAAAACGCAATAAAATCATAACTTAGGAATGGTCTGAGTGCAAAAAAAATAATACTTAGGGACCAAACCAATAGTTTTTACCAAACCATATGGACTATTTTAGTAATTTGTTCTAAAATAAAATATTATAGTTTTAAAACACTTTCTGGCATTAAACCATATTTATTAAAATATGGTCCCGAAAGTTTTCATTACAAAACAAATTGCAATACTTTAAACCGGGTATTACAACTGATACAACCAAAGCCATAGTAAAGAAATAATTAGACATACTCATAGAAACTATGTCCAATTTCTATCATTTAAAGCTCATTTTATCGGTGCAAAAAAACTCTTTTACATTTCATATCGGACTTGGAATACATGGCATTTAAACAAAACATATGTAAGACAATAATGTCTCGTAAGGCATATGGGGTTAGACCCAAAATATTTACAATATAGGTAAAAATTACCACTTTCAAAACTAGAGAACTCTTTCATATCTTGAAAACACTTTGATAACTTGTAAACTTTTTTATAGCCTGAAAATACTTTTATAACTTCTAAACTCTTTTAGAGCTTGAAAATACTTTTATAACTTGTAAACTCTTTTATATCTTGAAAATACTTTCATAAATTGTAAAATCTTCTATAGCTTGAAAAACATTGAGACTATACAATGCATGTCCTCACTCAATGCAAACTTGTGGGACTTCACAAATCTTTTATCTTTTTTTAACTCATGGATATGTGTTGAATATGGTGTCGAAAAGGACAAAAGTTGTGAGAATATGTCGAATATGGCTTATCATGATAGATGAAGAAATCAATCTACCATGATATATGATTTGAAGTACGAGAGGTATTATCCGAGTAGTATCTTGCTAATCCCTTCTGTTGTGGCTCGCTTGGTATTCATTTTACTCATTTACTATGCAATTTACTATTATGATGCGTGATCACACTTTTCTTGCCAAGACTTGATCACACATGATGCTACGCTTTAAACTTAATCATAACAATTTGGATAGTAATAACATTTTCATATAAAACATATACTGGTTGGGGGCAAGCTAAGACGTCGCCTAGGGCCCAACTTCCAATCTGTTAGTATTTGTATATAAATTACATTGTCAAAAACATTAAATAAACAAGTTACAGGCTAGTTGGTAAGGCGCTTCATATCTTTATAATCAACCTTGGTTCAATTTTAGCCTGGAACATAATTGATTACTTTTTGCTAAATTTAATGTTTCTAATATTACAATGAATTTTAAAATGATAACACATAGAGCTTGTCCGACAATACTAGCAGATAGCGGGTAGCATTTGCTTTTGGAGTGTTTTGATGAAAGCTACTCCATGTAGCTTTTGATTTTGGAGTGTTTTGTTTAGGATAAAAGTTAAACGCTCCTGTCGCCAAACAAGGCTTTTTTTTACTAGCGTTTTCCTAAAAGCTAGAAACCAAAAGCTCCCAAACGGTGCATGTCGAACACGCCCATAATTTGTAGCCACCTTGGTAAGAACCTATGAAATATGCACACAAATCCATGTTCAATGCACAACTATATATATATATATATATATATATATATATATATATATATATATATATATATATTAAACTAACTTAATTTATACTTATACAAACATATTTAAAAGAATAATAAACATTGTGTACAAGTTACATTTTGTTGGAACTGATTTATACATAAACCTATTTTTATAAAGAAAAGAATAACTCGGAAAACAAATTACAATATTTGAGTTTAATTTATTAATTTGTTTATTAATAAAATTGTTTTCTATAATAAAAATAATGTGTAGTTCAGTTAGTCAAAAAAGTTAAATACCTTGCGCATTAACAACAATATTATACTTAACTTAGCTCAAATTTAAAAGTGAGTTTTTGATATATTCAGGGGCACTTTATTTAGTTTTTCTCCCAGGCCCCAAATATGTATGGACCGACTTTGGTCAAAACATAAATCATAAAGCTTGTAAAATACTTTTTCCTTACAATACATTTTGATATGTGCATATTTAATCATGTATATCGTGCATATTTATAATACTTTTAGCTACAATTATGCTTATTTTGGGACATAAGGTACTTATTATGTTTAAAATATGTTTTTAGTAGCAAAAACATGCTCGGGATGAAAAGGAAAAAAAACGAGGAGCTGGAAGCAGGAAAATTTGGGCTAAGTTAAAAAGAAGACAAAGAATGCATAAAGTCTGAAGCCTACAGCGTGGTCACTATATTCCATGCCACGGTAAACGGAAGAATCACGATCAATCATCTGACTTGGAGAATACGAGATTTAAGAGAAGACCACAATGTGGTGCCTATTCACTATGCTGGCGATCAAGTTTATGGAAACTATATATATATCCGAACATTAGATCGAATGTAGAAACTTCTGGCTGATTTTCTGAGAGGGATTGTGACTAAAACCCTCTAGAAAACCTTGGGAAAATCAGGACTCAATTGGAGCTCAAGAGTTGAAGAGATCTAGACGAAATCAACATAGATCTATTAAGTTTGCTAGCATTACTCATGTCTAGTCTTAATTACATTGATTTAGTGTGCTTTTCTGTTGTGATGAAAGGCTAAAAACCTTATACTTCGGTTTGGTGAAGATGAACCCAAATCTTATGTGTTGATTTCAATTTATTGATGTTTTACATTGATTTTACTTGTGTTTGATAATAAAAATCCTAACATGTTTTAGTTCTAGTATGTGAATGCCTTGCTATGAGTTTAGTGTAGATGAACCCAAATCTTATGTGTTGATTTCAATGTATGGATGTTTTACATTGATTTTACTTGTGTTTGATAATAAAAACCCTAATATGCTTTAGTTCTAGTATATGAATGCCTTGCTATGAGTTTAGTGTAGTAGATGATCATTCTATTTGCATGAACTTGTTTACCTAGTGATTTATGATCATTAAATTGCTATAGCTAGGATTAATCACATCTTAGATTAGGTAATTAAAGCTAGTAACTTTAATTTTGTTAGAGAGCATAATATATCTTAAATTGTGCTTCCTTGCTTAACTTAATCATAGCAAAGTAACTATTAGATTTATCATTCATAGTCCAATTTGTGCTTATATCGATTTTGTGTTTAACCTATGCTTGATCATTGCATGGTAATTCATAAATTGGTACATCTAGGTATTTGATCATAATAACTAGTAAATTAATGAATTGGTATATCCTGATAGCATGTGTTTGCACCATAATCCATTGACAAAACATTGTGAAGTCTCATCAGCTTATGGTTTTTTATGTTGAATCAATAACTACTTTTATTAGAAGAATCAGGAGAAGAATGGTATGATACATTTAATACACTCTAGTGTTTTGGTGTACCCATCGACATAGAGTTTCCAAGCTCTCATCAACATTTGTTATTAAATGTAGAATCATAAAACTTTAAATAAGAAAATTGGCCAAGAATGGATTTATGCATGTGATAGTCTACGGTAGATAGACTAACCATTTGCACCTATTTTCAAGATCTCATCAGTGTATGGTACTTTACACTGAATCATTAAACTTTAAAGAAGAAAATAAGGCAATAATGGATTGGTGTGTGTGATAGCCTACACTACAGTAGTACATAGACTAATCATCGACACAAAATTTTCAAGCTCTCATCAGTGTATTGTATTTTACGATGAACTATGAAACTTTAAAGAAGAAAATCAGGGCAATAGTGGGTTGATGTGTATGATAAACAATAATACATAGTTTAACCATCATCATAGAATTGTAAACCTTCATCAGTATGTGGTTTTCACAGTGAGTTGTTAAGTTCTGGTAAGAAGAAGTTGAGAGAAATGGATGTTTCAGTCACACTGAAGTGAAATCAACGTGAATGATAAAATAGTTTAAACTCATCAACAAAAGTGTTTTCATCTTCCATATCATAGAGTTAAGTGTCAGTTTAAAATATTCAATTCACCATCAATTTGTTTAATATGGTACAATACAAGAATGAAAGAAGATAAGAAAATGAAAAACAACCAGAATACTTTAAAGAGAAAATTTCAAGCTTTTGCAGAATAATCATAAAAATGATTGAAACATTTTGCAAGAGCATCATAAAAGTTTATACGAAAAATATTTTGAGTTGAATACTCATAAAAGAGTTTCCTTTTTAAAAGATATATCTTATTAGGAATTAACTTTAAAAGATAAGAAATTAGCATCTCAAACCATAAAAAAAATACTACAAACAAGGGAATAGACATAATTCTTATCCATTGATAGGATAAGAGAATTGATGATACGGTCTTTGTAACCATCGAGTTAAAAGTTTCTAATATGTGGGAGCTTCGAGATGCCAAAATCAACAGGGAGGTAGTTGAGGTTTTATTGAAGGTACTTGAGGTTTTATTGGATTATGAGCCAGTAGATGCACGTAGGAGTAAATGTAATATCAGTGACTGCTTGTAACCATGACATAGGAAGGAGGGGTAGGAGAGCATCGTCAAGAAGAAGAGGACATGATTCAGTCTTTCACTTCATATCCTCATTTGCATAAGATGAAGGTGGCTGAGTTGACATCAAGGGCAATCAGGAAATTCACTAAGCCTCTAGCTCTTTTAATATGGAGTCAAGTGACAATTCTGAGTGTAAACGTCACCATTCATTACTTACGAATTGATAGTTGCAACCATTTCAAGAGTAAGAAGACGATTCAATCTTGCAACTTCGGGGATGTAAGAAAGATAAGTGATGCACAAGAATGAAGATACATGAGAAATAAATTAGAGAGGCAAAGAGATGAAAACAATGTAATTACTAGATATATATAGAAAAGGAAGCAAGCAATGTCAAGAATTTTTCTAAAAAGAAAGAAAAAGAATAAAAGCATTTTGACTTTATGTTTTTGTGTTTTAATAAAAGCATTAAGAAAATAAGTAAAGAGAAATTAAGTCATTGACAACATTAGGGGTGAGCATTTGGACCGGTGGACCGGACCAGACCGGACCGGACCGTTTTTTTGGACCCCTGGGCCGGTTCTCGGTTCTAAGATTTCTGTCCGGTCCGTTCCGGTTTTTTTCCCGGTTCGGTCCGGTTTTTACCGGGTTTAGAACCGGTTGGACATGATTATGATTTTTGTGACGTTTTTTAAACACCTATAACTCATTCGTTTTAAGTCGGATTGACCTGCGGTTTTTTCCAATATTTAGTTTACAGTTTGTAGATAAAATTAGACTATAATTTTGTTTATTTTGGTATTATATTCACCGCGTTACAATCCTTCAAAGTAGAGCTATCAAAGCTTAAAAAATTCAGCCTTTCAGCAACATTTTGTAATCTGTGACGTTTTTTAAACACCCATAACTCATTCGTTTTAAGTCGGATTGACCGGCGAGTTTTTCCAACATTTATTTTACAGTTTGTAGATGAGTTTAGACTATAATTTTGTTTATCTTGGTATTATATTCACTGAGTTACAATCATTCAAAGTAGAGCTATCAAAGCTGAAAAAGTTCAGCTTTTCAGCAAGATTTTGTAATCTGTGACGTTTTTTAAACACCCATAACTCATTCGTTTTAAGTCGGATTGACCTCTGGTTTTTTCCAACATTTAGTTTATAGTTTGTAGATGAATTTAGACTATAATTTTGTTTATTTTGGTATTATATTCACTGAGTTACAATCCTTCAAAGTAGAGCTATCAAAGCTGAAATATTTAAGCTTTTTAGTATTATTTTATACTATAATTCCGAGTCCGCGTTTAGCACATGTGGTAGAGTTGTAAGTAAGTATCAGACTAGTTTATCAATATTGATAGTTGAAGCTTTGTTATGCACCCAAGATTGGGTGATAAAGTCTACAAATCCGATAGTTGACAACGTTGATGACATCTTGAATGATGATGATATAGCTTTGGGTAAAAAAAATTACAATCTTTATTCTTTTTTTATACAATTATTATTTTTTATTAAATACTAACAACATTTTCATTTGTGTTTATGTAGAGATTGCACAAGATTTAAATATGTTACTTATGGATGACAATGATATGGGGAAGAGACCAATAGAAGATTAGATTATGAGTTTATGAAGTTTATTAGTTTGATTGATTTTAAAGTTTAAACTATGATTTTTGTTGTTACGATAATACTTTTGTATGTTTATCTTAAAATTGTTTAAATTTTGTTGGCGAACTTGATTTATATGTTAGTTGCTTTTATTTGGAAAATTAATTTTTGCAAATTGCAAGTTATAATATTATACATCAATGTAGATTAGTTAGGCATGAAACGGAAACGTATTAATTTTGCAAGTTCTAATATTATAAATCAATGTAGATTACTTATTATACTCTATGCAATTAAACTTGTACCAGTCCAAACGGGTCCAAAAACCGGAAAGCCCGGATCTGGACCCGGACACGGACACGACTCATCCGGTCCGGTCCATGGTCCACAAAATTCTCCATAACCGGTCCGGTCCAAGAGCCGGTCCGGTCCGGGCCGGGCCAAATGCTCAACCCTAGACAACATGCCAAGATCAACAACCAATTTGTTTAAAGTCTTCTCATCTTGGGCCTTAGTGAAAATATTCTCCAATTAATCAACGGTATGGATGTGGAACAAGTCTACTTTGCCTTTTTGAACAATTTCCCTGATAAAATGATGGTGGATATCAATGTGCTTTGTCTTTGAATGTTGTACTGGATTTTGAATCATTTGGATGGTACTTGTGTTATCACAGCATACGAGAGTCTTTGAGAAAGAAAAAACATAGTCTAGGTGTAACATCCTGATTTTCCCAGGTATATTATTTATTTAATTATTTTGGAGTTTGTGGAGGAACTCGGCGAGTTGGAGCCAAGACTCGCCGAGTAGAGTCGCGGTTATTCATCCGGGTTCGCGTCCGGACTCGGCGAGTCCACGCTGTTTAATGAAAACCTAATTCCCCGGGTTTGGAGCCTATTTAAGGGCACTTATAGCCTCCCATTGCGGCTACCAGTCCCTTGAGAGAACCCTAAGAGAGATAAAATGTTGTGAGAGAGAAGAACTCACTTTTTGATCCTTGTATCCTTGGTTTACCAAGAAGAAGGTGACAAGAGCAAAGAGGAGGTGCGATTCAAGCAGATCTAGAGTTCAGAGACTTCATTTTGAGGTAATAGTTCAGACCTCCTTCAGTTTTAGTGTTTATCTTTAGAGTTAGGGTTTTCTAACCCCCTTTGGAGAGTGATTATGTGGAGCAAATGGTCCCTCTTCGAGTTTGTGCCTTGGATCTGGACTCAAAGAAGTCCAGAGACCTTAACCCTTGGAGCTTTATGGGTTAGTTTGGGGTTATTGGAATTAGGTTGCCATTTTTGGGACCAAATCTCCTTTTGATGCCTTGTTGTGGTTATACAAGCATCAAGTTTCGAACTTTACGTGACATTCATGCTTGGGGTGGTCAGATCTATGGTTTGGGGAAACAGATCTGACCTCAGGAGGTCAATAGAGTTTGTGCATGGCATGAACTCGCCGAGTTGTTCTTGAGACTCGGCGATTAGGTTTAGGGTTCCACATAAATTGTTCAGCGAGTAGACTCACCGGGTTGGGGGATGACTCAGTGAGTCAGGAGGGAGTTAGAGGACTGGAGTTCAAGGCGGTACTCACTGAGTTGTTCTTGAGACTCGACGAGTTGAGTCGGGGTGGCCCTGCCATTCATGTCTGGTATGACTCGTCGAGCATAGGGAGGGACTCGGCGTGTCAAGCGGGACAAGAGTTAGAGGACATGTGGGAACTCATCGAGTCACCAGGGTGCACTCGGCGAGTAGGGTCAAGGTGTGACCGTTGACTTTTGTTGACTTTTAGGGTTTGGTCAGCGATGTGGCCTTTGGGCCAAGAGAGGGGTAAAATGGTATTTTACCCTTAAGAGGGTGTCAAGAGAGGGTTGATTCTAGTCTCGAGAGTTATATTCATGAGAGTATTTTCATTATGTGTTAGGCGGTGGCGAGTTCGAGATTCAAGTGTGAGGATATTTACTTTCTGCTTACTAGGTGAGTCTTCTCACTATACTTTACCTTGAGTGGTAACAGAGTTATGTGATAGAGATATTACATGCTATCTATGTGATGTGTGGCATTGCATTATTTCTATGTGATTTATGATGTGTGTATATCAGAGTTAGGACCAGAGGGTCCGCAGAGTTAGGGCCAGAGGGCCCACAGAGAGCTAGGACTGGAGGGTCCCACTGAGACATACTGACCGAAGGGTCAACAAAGATTATAGCCTCGAGTGGCTAATATGTGTTAGAGTGGTATTTTGGGGAACTCACTAAGCTTCGTGCTTACAGTGTTTTGTGTTACGTGTTTCCGGTTTCCTCAAGATCACGGGACGACACTGGCTCGATTGTACACACCAGAGGAAGCGTTTGTTTGAGGATCCTGGTTTATCAATTGATTGAACAAAAGAGTCATGTATTGTAATTTAAACCAAATCGGATTTCTATGAAAATTATTAAAGAGATAAGTAATTTTAGATGAAAATTTTGTTTTGAAAATTTCGGTGTTACAAGTTAATATCAGAGCCTTGTTTTGAGGGATTCGGATGCACCTTCGAGTAAATCTGAACTCAAACTGAGGAAGTAAGAAAAGTTTTCAAAGAAATGAAATTCTAAAAGTGAAGAAGAGTTCAAAGAGAAATCGAGAAAGAGCAGTGTGTACAATCAGCCAGAGCCCGAATGGTGATTTTCCCAAAATACCCTTACTTTTGTGTTATGAGATATTATGATACATTTTATGAGATATTATGCATGCTAGAGGCAGGCTAGGTATTTCATATCTTATGATTAGAGTGGCCTGATTTGTGATTCCTTAGCCTAGGAGTTGCTGTTATATGTGCTGTGCTTTTGAGTATGAGGGAGAGTATTCAGTTGGAATCCTCTTAGGGGATTTGAGTAGAGGAGTAACCTAGGAGAGACGCCTAGATGAGTATTGTGGTGCTTATCGAAAGAATAGTTAGAACCCACGAGGGGTAGAGTTGCAGAGTTCAGTGGTGCTTTTGAGAATGAGCTGAGCAGGAGGAGTTATCACCTAGGGTGAGTTCTATGTATTCTTCGATGCCCGAATGCTGCTTGCTTCGTGCTTTGTGGAACTCTCGATGATGGGAGTCATCTACCAAGTGAATATGACGATATTCAGGAGGTAGATGGCTAGAATCATTAGGAGCTCTTCAGCAGATGATGGCGGAGAAGTGGGAGTGACCTTAGCTAGATGAGTACGCTGGCAGAGTAGAGCATTTCACTAAGGAGTAAGCACGCGTGGCAGAATTAGTGAACGAGAAGGTTGAGCAGCTACTTAGGGACTCTAGAATGGTCTGTGTGGAAAGTATGGGTAGATGTGGCAGGTAGTATGGGCCCGTATTACCGAAAGCAGAGGACCCATACTCGATATAGGGAGTATTCTGAAGGTTCTAAGTACCAGATTGAGGAGTGATGTTATGGTACGAGTACCATACATCATAGCAGATTGAGGAGTGATGTTCTGGTTCGGGTACCATACGTCGGAGCAGATTGAGGAGAGATGTCAGGGGCTGAGTACCATGGTTCTTAGCAATTGATGCTTGTGATTCTCCGGTTAACCGATCAGGATTGATTGTTGGAGTATGGACGCGGTGGGGTTTTAGGCCTGAGGGCCATGATTGAGTTCAAAAAGGCATCCCTAGAGAGGGAGGTCGAGAGCATTTTCAGAGTACCTTGGTAAGATGTCAGAGGTAGTCGCAAGACTCCGGGATAAGTAGAGAAGACATTTATGGAGGATTGCGGTTTGAGTGACCAATCAGCCGATGGAGGAGATGTCACCTTCTTTGACTTGTTGGGTGCTAATTACGTTTCCTTTGGGAAGTAGGAGAAGTGTGGGATTTCGGTTTTGGGGTTTAGGAGTAAAACCCTGCGGAATGACATTTATGTCGATGTTCCACCAGAGTATCAAGCGGCATGTTCGCTGCAAGGTAAGGATATATCATGAGCATGTAGTCGGTTGGAACTGAGGTGGTAAAGGACCATGTTGCACCCTATCTGAGTATAGTGGGGCGTGTTGTAGTGGTATCAGTGGGCAATCCAGATGAGTATATCAGGGCGGCAACTCTTCTGTCTATGATGGATATTAAGTATGGGAGTGAAGTCCCTGTTCTTGTGATGATTCAGGTGATGGAACTTGAGTTGAGAAATTGAGGTTGAGGAGTACGCTGATTTATTGTTTCAGTCTAAGAGTCAGTAATATTACTGGACAGTTGAGGTATTCGGTATTGGGATGGTATGAGGCTTCGAATGGCTAGAGACAGTCGCGATGAGAAGTCCCTGAGGATTTCTTTGGAGATTTAGGGTATTTGAAGTTTCTTGATCTGTAAGTGGGGGAGATCATTGGTCGACATGTGGCATCTTCCGAGGGTAGGTGCGATATTTCTAGTGGAAACAGTCTGTGGGGTGGTTGTGCGTCAATTGGTGTTGGTTCAAACCCTAAGTGGGGGAGAACCGGGTATTTTATTGAGGGAACCAGAGATTGTGCAAGAGAGGTTAGGGATTGGATACAGGAATCTGGTGGTGACCAGGGCCGTTTCAAGGGGAAGACTCGTAACGGTGGTTCAGGCAGTTAAGAACTTCTGGCTCGAAGTATGGATTGCATATGTCCCTTTTTAGATGGATAGAGGATTATCGAGCTGCCAAATTCCGGGCCGGTGTGTGTATTTCTGGCATGGATTTTGAGCAGTAGGGGAAAAGGGTTTCAGAGGATCACCAACGTAGTTTGAAGCGTTAGTGCTTTCTTTGTTTCCAATTGAGTGTTTGGGTACACTGAGGTTTCTCAATGAGTAACAGAGAATTATTTATGGAGTTCATAGGAAATGAATTGTTGTATTTGTATGGTGCTGAGAGTAGGAGAGCAGTGTTTGAGGCAGGATATCGTGATGTCCGTAATGGTGATCCGTGGTGACCGGGAATAATGTCCCGATTTCGGAGTTATTTAGAGCCTTGAGTTTGAGACGACCAATGGTATATCATGTATCTACGGTTCCAATGGGAGCCCGTCGAGTATTGAAAGCAAAAGGGATTATTTTAGAAGATGGATCTCCCCAGAGGCAAGTAATTTTGTTATAGTGGTTGCCGTTAGAGTCTGTAATGCATATGTGGGACAAGTGTGTTGCTATCTATGATAGTCTACGGGCATGAGTGAGTGGACATAGTGTGGCGTTCGGATGAGTTGAGAGTGTGGGGTGAAGCTACGGGGAGCCGTAGTATTCACTTGACAGAGGGTGTTGTGATGCTACGGGGAGCCGTAGCATTCACAAGTCAGAGAGAGGGAGTCGTGGTACTACGGGGAGTCGTAGTACCCACGTGATAGTTGGTGTTGTGGTGCTACGGGGAGCCGTAGTACTCACTAGTCAGAGGTCGTCGTGTTATTGCGGGGAGCCGTAATACTCACTAGACGGCAAGAGAGTGTGATGTTGGGGTGTTCCCCTATCAGTGTTTGATGCAGAAGAGTTTTAGGCTTGAGCAGCCTTAGTATAGAGTTTTGGAGCCCGGTGGTTGAACCAAGGGTGGAACTGGGGGTCAGAGTTGAGTCGATCCTTGGTTGGAATGTATTTTTTGTATGAGGAAAAGAGAATCTCGTGACTTGTGAGTCACTGGGCCGGGATTGTGGTCACGGGGAGGAAGCTAGTGAGATATTTTGGATCACGTTATAGGTGATCTTTGGTGGTTCAGCTGTGGAGTCAAAAGCTGAACTGGTGCTCAGTATCGAAGTGGGATATGAGAAAGGAGCTAGAGTTTGTCATGGTGATATCTGAGGACACTTCAGAGCGAACGGACGATTCAGACGCTCGAGGACATGCTTCGGGCATGTGTAATAAATTCGGGGGAGTTGGGACACGTATTTACTCTTGGCTGTTGTATAGGAGGAGGTGTCGGACCCCCCCCCCCCCCCCCCGCATTTGCTAGGGAGAGGTAGCGCATGGACCCGAGAGTCCTTGCGAGCAGATCCAGAACATGTGCGATACATGGAGTAGTGGCAAGGTTGACAAGTGGATTTCATTGGGTAAGGAAAGAGAAAGGTATGTAACTCCGGGAGGGAGTGTTGGTTCACGGAAGTGAAAGCAGTAGTGAAAACAGATGATTAAGAGTATGGTGGTTGAACACTGTGTTTGTGCCAGTGGTATGGAAGCACATCCGGGTTGGGTGTCTGTTGAGGTTGCAGAAGAATCTCTGGTGGTTTAGAACCAGAGGAGTTCGGAAGAGATGCATTTATAGAGCCTTGGATTTAAGTATGGTTGTGATCTGGAGGTTATGTTTATAGTGGTAATGCATCCTGGGGATGTCTGTTGGTATCAACAGTATGTCGGGTTTTTCCAAACCGAGGATGTAGAGCAGGCTCAGCATGTGTATGCGATTTCGATGGAAAGCTCATGGGAGTTGCTCAAGGGTTGCAGGGTGTGTCATCCTGTCAGCACGGAAGGAAAAGAGTTAGATTCCGAAAGGAAGCGGGATAAGTCCTAGCAGTCAGCACCGGGTCAGGAACACGTGGTTCAGGGTGATATCCAGCTTAGTAAGGGCTTAATGATTGTTGTGATTTGGAGTGATGAAAGTATCATCGGGTGATCATTTGGCTAATAAGGGTTGTAATCAGAGAAAGAAGCCGATGGTCGGCTTGATTCGATTGTCGCGACTCTGTGAGAAGGAGTCAGACCTTATCGGGGTTTGGTAACAATGTTAAGGGAACCTGGTCTAGTTAATGTAAGGAGGTGCATTGTGAGAGTAATTCTGGAGTTGTGTGCCGCAGGCTTCGAGGGCGAAGCCTAATTTAAGTGGGGAGAATGGTAACATTCTGATTTTCCCAGGTATATTATTTATTTAATTATTTTGGAGTTTGTGGAGGAACTCGACGAGTTGGAGCCATGACTCGCCGAGTAGAGTCGCGGTTATTCATCCGGGTTCGCGTCTGGACTCGGCGAGTCCATTAGTGGACTCGGCGAGTCCATGCTGTTTAATGAAACCCTAATTCCTCGGGTTTGGAGCCTATTTAATGGCACTTATAGCCTCCCATTGCGGCTACCAGTCCCTTGAGAGAACCCTAAGAGAGCTAAAACACTGTGAGAGAGAAGAAGTCACTTTTTGATCCTTGTATCCTTGGTTTAGCAAGAAGAAGGTGACAAGAGCAAAGAGGAGGTGCGATTCAAGAAGATCCAGAGTTCAGAGACTTCATTTTGAGGTAATAGTTCAGACCTCCTTCAGTTTTAGTGTTGATCTTTACAGTTAGGGTTTTCTAACCCCCTTTGGAGAGTGATTATGTGGAGCAAATGGTCCCTCTTCGAGTTTGTGCCTTGGATCTGAACTCAAAGAGGTCCAGAGACCTTAACCGTTGGAGCTTTATGGGTTAGTTTGGGGTTATTGGACTTAGGTTGCCATTTTTGGGACCAAATCTCCTTTTGATGCCTTGTTGTGGTTATACAAGCATCAAGTTTCGAACTTTAAGTGACATTCATGCTTGGGGAGGCTAGATCTATGGTTTGGGGAAACAGATCTGACCTTAGGAGGTCAATAGAGTTTGTGCATGGCATGAACTCGCCGAGTTGTTCTTGAGACTCGGCGAGTAGGGTTGGGGTTCCATGTAAATTGTTCAGCGAGTAGACTCGCCGGATTGGGGGATGAATCAGTGAGTCAGGAGGGAGATAGAGGACTGGAGTTCAAGGGGGTACTCGCTGAGTTGTTCTTGAGACTCGACGAGTTGAGTCGGGGTGGCCCTGCGATTCATGTCTGTTATGACTCGTCGAGCATAGGGAGGGACTCGGCGTGTCAAGCGGGACAAGAGTTAGAGGACATGTGGGAACTCATCGAGTCACCAGGGTGCACTCGGCGAGTAGGGTCAAGGTGTGACCGTTGACTTTTGTTGACTTTTAGGGTTTGGTCAGCGATGTGGCCTTTGGGCCAAGAGAGGGGTAAAATGGTCTTTTACCCTTAAGAGGGTGTCAAGAGAGGGTTGATTCTAGTCTCGAGACTTATATTCATGAGAGTATTTTCCTTATGTGTTAGGCGGTGGCGAGTTCGAGATTCAAGTGTGAGGATATCTACTTTCTGCTTGCCAGGTGAGTCTTCTCACTATACTTTACCTTGAGTGGTAACAGAGTTATGTGATAGAGATATTATATGCTATCTATGTGATGTGTGGCACTGCATTATTTCTATGTGATTTATGCTGTGTGTACATCAGAGTTAGGACCAGAGGGTCCGCAGAGTTAGGGCCAGAGGGCCCACAGAGAGCTGGGAATGGAGGGTCCCACTGAGACACACTGACCAGAGTGTCAACAGAGATTATAGCCTCGAGTGGCTAATATGTGTTAGAGTGGTATTTTGGGGAACTCACTAAGCTTCGTGCTTACAGTGTTTTGTGTTATGTGTTTCAAGTTTCCTCAGGATCACGGTACGGCATCGGCTTGATTGTACACACCAGAGGAAGCGCTTGTTTGAGGATCCTGGTTTATCAATTGATTGAACAAAAGATTCGTGTATTGTAATTTAAACCAAATGGGATTTCTATGAAAAGTATTAAAGAGATAAGTAATTTTAAATGAAAATTTTGTTTTGAAAATTTTGGTGTTACATGAGGAGCTGATTCTGAATCTAAAGAATCTAAGTATAACATCTTCCAGTGGCTACGTATTCAACTTTAGCGGTAGAGCATGCCACTGATGTATGTTTCTTGCTGGATCAGCTCACAATCCTATTTCCTAGCATTTGAGCTCCTCCATGATCACAGTCTATAAATCCCACTAGTTTGAACTTAGAGTCATGAGGATACCATAACCCAAGATTAGGTGTATGTTTTAAGTAGTGAAAGATCCTTTTTATAGCCAACAGATGGGACTCATTTAGGGTAGCTTGATATCGAGCACACAATATCGTAATAAACATAAGAAATTATCATTCCACGATACAATGTTGCATTCACATGAGTGCCAACTTGATCATCAAAAATAGACGTTGATGGAGACATTGGAGTTTTTGCTGGTTTAGAGTTAGAAAAACCATATCTCTTCAGCAAATCTGAGATGTATTTTTCTTGGAAAATTTAAGCTTCCATCAGTGAGTTGCTTAACCTAAAAAGAATGTTAGTTCACTCATCATGCTCATTTCAAAAATTTTGGCGATAACATTAGCAAACTCATAACTCAGTTTCTCATCAGTGGATCCAAATATGATGTTGTCGACATACACTTGAGCAAGAATAATGTAAGATCTAGTTGCTTGATGAACAAAGTGTTGTCGAGTGCTCCATGTTTGTATCCATTCTCTAGATGATAACTAGCTAAAGTGTTATACCATGTCTTGGGAGCTTGTTTCAAGCCATAGACGACTTTATCTAGAAGATACACCTGATCAGGGAATTCTTCACTTTCAAATCCTAGAGGTTGTTTTAGAAAAACTTCGTCTTGAAGATCCCCATTGTAACAGCCCGAAATCCAGGTAAGCTTATGACCCCTTTTATTTTGGAGAGTTGGCATATTAGTCCCTCAAAGTTGTATGTGATGGGTTTTGAGCATTCTAACACTTCCTAAGTGTACATGAAACCCTAATAGCCTTGGATCTATGTTTGTCTAATTATCATGCAAAGTTGATTTCCAAGTCTATGATCCTATCTAGCATACATGGGGAACAATTTTAACTTAAATAATAGATAGAATTACATACCTTGTTGTTGTAAATGTTCCTTGAAACCTTGTGAGCCTAGCACCCCAAGTGTGATGCCTCAAATGCTTCACACAACACCAAATGCTATGGAGTAAACTTGGAGAGAAAGTATAACACACTAAAATCAGCTCTAGCCCTCTTGTTTCTTGGTGTAACCGGTTTTGGGAGAACACATGAGCTTTATATAGTGTTGACACATCTTGGGTTACACCATGTAAACCCTAATGTGTGATGAGTCTTCATTTCCATGACCCATGGGTTTGTAACTACCATGGAGCCTCCATGGAGCATCCAATGGGTTTAACCCAACTTAATTATCCATGGAGCCTCTAAGCCCACTATATAAGTTATGGATGATTTACATACCAGAAATAGTTATGGACTTAGACACCTTATCCAACAGTATGGTGGATTAGTGAGTACGTTGGGCGCACTGAAGTGTACGCCGCGCGTACTCACAAGCTTAAATTGGATGCGGACTCGCCCGGGTACGCTGGGCGTACCCAGGGGTTACATTGGGCGTAGCGAGCCCAGATGCAAACCCTAATTCCTGGCTTTTTCGCTATAAAACGAACATGTAGTCCTTTGCCCTACCCACCATATCCCCTTGAGTGAGTCCTTTGAGAGCGGAGATACGTGCTTTAGCTTGTGTGTGTGTTTTTGAGCTTGAAGTTATCTTTTCAAGGTAAAGAAGGAGAAGAAGGAGCCATTGTTGGAGCTAGAAGTTGAAGAACAAGTGTAGATCCGAGTTCTATAGTGGTTGGAGATCCTTTCTGAGGTAAAAAGCTCAAAGCTTTCCGTGTTCTTCATAAGTTTTTCTTTTTGGACCATTTTTAAGGTTTTTGGTTCAAAGTTGGAGACTTTATGTGCAAAGAGTCTCCATCAGCTTAGACCTGACCTTTTCTAGTGTATAATGTGTTGAGGAGTCATAAAAATCTAGTCTTGGACGTGGATCTTGTATTATGCATAAGTTATAGTCTCATTATGGAAAGAGGAAAGGTGTTTTAAGCACAAAGTGACCTTTACAGCCATGCAAAGGCTTAAAGGTTTCAACTTTATGGATTAAGTCACATTAGAGGAGTCGGATCTGAAGTTTGGATGCAAGTCTTAACTGATTAAGACCTGCATAAGATGGATAAGCAAACTGGGCATTAAGTTGGGGGTAATCCCAGTATGTGCGGTGTAAGCAGCTGCGCACCCCGTTTCTATGAAGGCTTCGGGTAGGCCGAACGTACACGTTTGGTACGCGCAGCGTAACCCAGGGGGTTGACTTTTGTTGACTTTTAGGGTTTGGTCAATTTTAGTGTAATTGAGCCAAGTAAGGGGTAAAATGGTCTTTTACCTTCCTGGGTGTGATTAAAGGGAATGGTCTAGCATAGGGAAATGTGTTGATGTTGAGTGTTATTTCATATGATTAGGCAGAGGCTAGATCTTATCCTACGGAGTCCGAGATTTCTGAGATTTACGAGTTACCGAGCTACACGAGGTGAGTCTTCTCACTATACGTTACCTAGAGTGGTATTTATGTGGACCGGAGGGTCTTATGTGTTATCTATGAGATTATATGAATCTATGTGCTATGTGATATTTGCATGTTATATGATTGTATAGACCGGACCGGAAGGTCCAATGATATAGACCGGACTAGAGGGTCGAACGATTCAGACCGGGCCGGAGGGCCCAACGAGCTATGGGACTGGAGGGTCCCGTTGAGACACATCGACCGGAGGGTCGTACTGTACCCTCTAGTGGCGTATGTGTTGTATATGGTATTTTGGGGAACTCACTAAGCAATTATGCTTACAGTCGTTGTGTTATGTGTTTCAGGTACTTGCGAGGACCGTGAGAAGGTGCCGGTGTGACTCGTACACACTAAAGGAGGGATTTGTTTTTGTGATCCTGGGATATGTTATGTTTTGATAACTATGGTTGAATACTTTTGAGAATATTTTTATATAAATTTGGTTGATGAAAAATGAAAATTTGTTTTGAAAATCACGTTGTTACAAGTTGGTATCAGAGCATTGGTTTGAGGGACTCGGATGCACCTTTGGGCGTATCTGAACTCAAACTGAGGATTTGAGAAATTTTCAACAATAAAAACTAAATTTTCTAAAAGAGCAAAGAGTTTTGAAACAAACAGATTAGAGCAGTGTGTACGGTCAACCAGCGCCCGAACGGTGAATCCCCAAAATACCCTTACATTATGTGTTATGAGATATGCTATGTTATGTTATGCATGCTAGAGTAGGCTAGGTATTCATATTAGGACTAGAGTGGCCTGATTTGTGATGCCTTCGCCTAGGAGATTTCTGCTACTATGAGATGCCTTGAGAGCGAGTAGGTAGCAGTTAGGAGCTCATGAGTGGTCTATCGGAGGGTAGCCAATGCATAGTGAGAGTAGAGTACTAGCAATCCGGGATCCAAGGAGGAGGACTTGAGGTGAATGCTAATACGGTGTGGTCAGTAGTATAGGGCCCGTACTACTAAAGACACCGGATCAGTATGCAGCCCAAGTAAGAATCCTTTGGGTATTGGAGGACGAGTAGGGTTCTGTTATCGAGTGCGAGTATGCTCGATCGAGTCTCTGATATATTTATTTTGTATTTCAGAGGCATCATGGTTGGGACACGACACACACCTGAGAGTAGTGGGGTCAGTGACAAGGAGATCCGTTGTTTGATTCATGAGGAGGTGGCTAGTGCCATCCGGGCTGAGATTCCAGAGATGTTTGAGGACATCAAGACCACACTGATTGAGACCTTTGATGAGCGGTATGTAGCGGTGACTGAGGCTGCAGTTGCTGCAGCTACTGCTGATGTGGCTGCTGCCAGACCTCAGGGAGGTGACTCGTTGTTGTTTCGGGAGTTCAGCAACACGAAGCCACCAGAGTTCGATGGGACGCAAGACCCGATTGCTGTGATGAGATGGATCTCTGAAATCGAGGGATGTTTCTATACGTGTTCTTGTCCAGAACACTTGAGGGTGCGGTTCACTCTGAACCAGCTCTGCTTGGGAGCGAAGGATTTGTGGAAGTTCGTGACGGCGAGCTTCACTCTGGCAGAGATTTCTGAGGTGACCTGGGAGAGGTTCACCGCCATGTTCAGAGATGAGTATGTTCCCCCGGTGGAGAGGGAAGGATTGATTCAGGAGTTCTTGACCCTCAAGCAGGGTACTGATTATGTTACAGTCATTACCAGGAAGTTTTAGGAGAGGGCGATGTTTTGCCTTGAGCAAGTGTCTACTGAGCAGGCTCGCATGAGCCGATATCTGAGTGTTCTGAGGAGAGATATTCGAGAGTTCGTGGTGAACTTGACTTACCGTACATTTGCTGAGTTCCAGGAAAATGCCCAGAAAAGGGAGATCGAGTTGGAGACTCCGGCCAGGGTGGAGGCCGAGTCCCAGAGGATGGATCGGCGGAAGGCTTAGTCTCATCCGGCAACCAAGTAAGCTAAGCCCGCTGATTCGAGATCTAGGGCGTGAAGGGTCGGACTTGTGGGAAGTGCGGCAAGAGTCACGAGGGGTCGTGCCGGGTAGGAGTATGCTACAAGTGCTGGAAGGAGGGGCATATCACGAGGGATTGTCCCAAGGGATTTTCGGTTTGCTTCCATTGCAACCAGACCGACCATCGGAAGGCCGAGTGCCCTCAGCTTCAACAGGGATCTGTGCCGGCGACCAGGACTACTGAGGTTCGTCCAGTGAAGGCTGAGGCGCCAAAGGCTCGTGGGAGGGCCTTTCAGTTGACAGCGGAGGAGGTCCACGCAGCACCCGACGTTGTGGCCGATATGTATTCTTCTCTCTATTTATTTAAGTCTGAGATATTATGCTTATATTATGTTATGCGTAGGTACTTTTCTTGTGAATTTTGTACCTGCCTTAGTGCTATTTGACTCGGGAGCGAGTCGATCTTTTGTGTCATTAGCCTTCAGTCACCATATTAGTATTTGTCGAGAGGCCTTGAGTCGACCTCTGCGAGTTTCTATAGCTAATGAGTGAGAAGTGTATGCCACGGATGCGATTCGAGGATGTATCCTTGAGATCTTTGGTGTGGAGTTCCCGATAGATCTGGTTACGATTGCGATGGGGGATGTGTGTGTTATAGTGGGCATGGATTGGTTGAGCCAATTTGGAGCTATTATAGACTGCGAGCGTCAGTTGGTGACAATACAAGACCCTAGTGGGGGAGTACTTATGGTGTACGGAGAGGGTACCCATCCTGAGTCAACATTTTGTTCAGCTGCTAAGGCGAGACAGAGTTTACAGCAGGGCTGTAGAGGATTCGTGGCCTATGTGATGGACACGCGAGTGGCCGCAGGGAGGCCAAGTTCGATTGATGAGGTCCCAATTGTGCGGGAGTTCCCATACATTTTCCCTGAGGAGTTGTCGGGCGTGCCTCCCGAGAGGCAGGTGGAGTTTCGTATCGACTTGGTGCCAAGGGTGACACCTATTGCCAAGGCACCCTATTGCCTTGCGCCGTCCGAGATGCAGGAGTTATCCTCGCAGCTTAAGGAGCTGTTGGGAAAGGGGTTTATTAGACCAAGTAGCTCACCTTGGGGAGCGCCAATCCTTTTTGTCAGGAAGAAGGATGGTTCACACTGGATGTGTATCAATTACCGGGAGTTGAACAAGTTGACGGTCAAGAACCGTTATCCGTTACCAAGGATTGACGATCTGTTTGATCAGTTGCAGGGGTGTCTTGGTTCTCCTAGATAGACTTGAGGTCGGGATATCACCAGATGAGGGTCTGGGATGAGGACATCCAGAAGACAGCGTTCAGAACTCGTTACGAGCATTACGAGTTCGTGGTGATGCCATTCGGGCTCACCAACGCACCAGTAGCGTTCATGGATCTCATGAATCGGGTGTGCAGGCCGATGTTGGATCGATCGGTGATTGTTTTCATCGATGATATCTTGGTATATTCGAAATCCAGAGCGCAGGATGAGGAGCATTTGAGGGAAATCCTCGGAGTTCTGGGATCGGAGAGGCTTTATCCAAATTCTCCAAGTGTGATTTTTGGTTACGGGAGGTCCACTTCCTAGGGCATCTCGTTAACCAGCAGGGGATATTGGTCGATTCGGCCAAGATTGAGGCTGTGATGAGCTGGGAGGTGCTGAGGTCACCTACAGAGATCAAGAGTTTCTTAGGGCTAGCAGGGTATTATCGGAGATTTATCAGGGATTTCTACAAGATCGTCGTGCCAGTCACCAAGTTGACCCGGAAGGGTGTTACTTTTTCTTGGGGTCCAGAGCAGTAGACCTCGTTCGAGACACTTCGCCAGAGATTATGCGAATCCCCAGTGTTGTCCCTTCCGGAGGGAATGGAGGATTTCGTGGTGTGTTATGATGCATCAATATCAGGGTTGGGAGTAGTGCTTATGTAGAGGGGGCATGTGATAGCATATGCATCGAGACAACTAAAGCGTCATGATTCGAGGTATCCCACTCACGATCGGGAATTGGGGGTAGTAGTGTTCGCCCTCAAAATCTGGCGGCACTATTTGTATGGGGTTCGGTGTACGATATTCACGGACCACAAAAGCTTGAAGTATTTGATGGATCAGCCCAATCTGAACATGTGCCAGAGGAGATGGCTGGATGTGGTGAAGGATTACGACTGTGAGATCTTGTACCACCCAGGTAAGGCTAATGTTGTAGCCAATGCCCTGAGCCGAAGGGCAGAGGGTGCCCCGATACAAGATGTTTGCATGAGATTGACAGTGATGACTCCGGTATGGGACACCATTCGAGGGGCCCAGGCAGAGGCCCTGAGACCGGAGAACCACAAGAGAGAGCGAGTGATCGGGCAGGTATCAAAGTTTGTTACCGATAGTTGAGGACTTATGACCTTCCAGGGTCGGGTTTGGGTACCGTTTGTGGGCGAAACGCGTACCGTCTTGATGGAGGAGGCGTATAGATCGAAGTTCTCGATCCACCCCGGGGCCACTAAGATGTATTTGGACCTGAAGAAGGAGTATTGGTGGCCATGTATGAAAAGGGATGTTTCATGGTTCCTAGAGAGGTGCTTGACCTATCGCAAGGTTAAGGCCGAGCACCAGCGCCCGCATGGTAAGTTACAGCCGTTAGAGATTCCCGAGTGGAAGTGGGAACAAATTACCATGGATTTTATCACCAAATTGCCGAGGACTGCTGCGGGTGTCGATGCAATTTGGGTGATTGTGGACAGGTTGACGAAGAGCGCTCAATTCCTTGCCATCAGTGAGAGCTCTTCTACGGAGAGGCTGGCAGAATTGTACGTGAAGGAGGTGGTATCGCAGCATGGAGTACCGATCTCAATTGTCTCAGATCGAGATGTGCGTTTCACTTCCAGATTTTGGAAGAAATTTCATGAGGAATTGGATACGAGACTGTATTTTAGTACCGCATACCACCGACAGATCGACGGGCAGAGCGAGCGGATGATTCAGACACTCGAGGACATGCTTCGGGCATGTGTACTGGATTTTGACAGGAGTTGGGACACGTACTTGCCCTTGGCTGAGTTTTCCTATAACAACAGCGATCACTCGCGTATTCGTATGCCACCTTTTGAGCTGTTGTATGGAAGGATGTGTCGTACCCCCATTTGCTGGGGCGAGGTAGGACAGCATGTGATGGGTAGTATAGAGATAGTGCTTCAGACAACAGAGCATATACAACAGGTTAGACAGAGGTTGATGACCACTCAGAGTCGCCAGAAAAGTTATGCAGATAGGCGACGATCCAAACTCGAGTTCCAGGTCGGTGATTTTGTGCTCCTGAAGGTATCTCCTTGGAAAGGAGTGATCCGATTCAGGAAGAGGGGCAAGCTGGGACCCCAGTATATTGGGCCGTTTAGAGTGATCGTGAGGGTGGGCAAGGTAGCATATCGCTTGGAGCTACCTGCGGAGTTGGACCAGATTCATGATACCTTCCACGTGTCGCAGCTGAGGAAGTGTATTGTCGATGAGTCGGCAGTGGTTCCCTTAGAGGATATCCAGGTGGGCGCAAGTCTAAATTATGCTGAGAAGCCGATCGCAAGCTTGGATTGGAGGATCAAGGTTCTGAGGAACAAGGAAGTGCCCCTGGTTCAGGTCCAGTGGTAACATCAGAGAGGGTCTGAGTGACCTGGGAGCCAGAGTCAGAGATGCGGGAGCAGCATTCGAAGTTGTTCCCAGCATGAGACTTCAAGGGCGAAGTCTGGTTTTAGTGGGGGAGAATTGTAACAGCCCAAAATCCAGGTAAGCTTAGGACCCCTTTTATTTTGGAGAGTTGGCATATTAGTCCCTCAAAGTTGTATGCTGGATTAGTGAGTATGCTGGGCGTACTGAAGTGTACGCTGCGCGTACTCACGCACTTAAATTGGACGCGGACTCGCCCGGGTACGCTGGGCGTACCTAGGGTTACGTTAGGCGTAGCGAGCCCAGATGCAAACCCTAATTCCTGGCTTTTGCACTATAAAAGGAACATGTAGTCCCTTGCCCTAGCCACCATATCCCCTTGAGTGAGTCCTTTGAGAGCTGAGATTCGTGCTTTAGCTTGTGTGTGTGTTTTTGAGCTTGAAGTTATCATTTCAAGGTGAAGAAGGAGAAGAAGGAGCCATTGTTGGAGCTAGAAGTTGAAAAACAAGTGTAGATCCGAGTTCTACAGTGGTTGGAGATCCTTTCTGAGGTAAAAAGCTCAAATCTTTCCTTGTTCTTCATAAGTTTTGCTTTTTGGACAATTTAAGGGTTTTTGGTTCAAAGTTGGAGACTTTATGTGCAAAGAGTCTTCATAAGCTTAGATCTGACCTTTTCTAGTGTATAATGTGTTGAGGAGTCATAAAAATCTAGTCTTGGACATGGATCTTGTGTCATGCATGAGTTATAGTCTCATTATGGAAAGAGGAAAGGTGTTTTGAGCACAAAGTGACCTTTACACCCATGCAAAGGCTTAAAGGTTTCAACTTTATGGATTAAGTCACATTAAAGGAGTCAAATATGAAGTTTGGATGTAAGTCTTAACTGATTAAGACCTGAATGATATGGATAATGAAATTGGGCATTACGCTGGGCGTAATCCTAGTATGCGCAGCGTATGCAGCTGTGCACCCCGTTTCTGTGAAGACTCTGGGTATGCCTAACGTACACGTTTGGTACGCGCAGCGTAACCCGGGGGTGACTTTTGTTGACTTTTAGGGTTGGTCAATTTTAGTGTAACTGAGCCAAGTAAGGGGTAAAATGGTCTTTTACCTTCCTGGGAGTGATTAGAGGGAATGGTCTAGCCTAGGGAAATGTGCTGATGTTGAGTGTTATTACATATGATTAGGCAGAGGCTAGATCTTATCCCACGGAGTCCGAGATTTCTGAGATTTACGAGTTAGCGAGCTACACGTGGTGAGTCTTCTCACTATACGTTACCTAGAGTGGTATTTATGTGGACCGGAGGGTCTTATGTGTTATGTATGAGATTATGTGAATCTATGTGCTATGTGATATTTGCATGTTATATGATTGTATAGACCGGACTGTAAGCTCCAATGATACAGACCGAACCAGAGGGTCCAACGATTCAGACCGGGCTGGAGGGCCCAATGAGCTATGGGACCTGAGACACATTGACCGGAGGGTTGTACTGTACCCTCGAGTGGCGTATGTGTTGTATATGGTATTTTGAGGAACTCACTAAGAAATTATGCTTATAGTCGTTGTGTTATGTGTTTCAGGTACTAGCGAGGACCGTGGGAAGGTGCCGGTGTGACTCGTACACACTATAGGAGGGATTTGTTTTTGTGATCTTGGGATATGTTATGTTTTGATAACTATGGTTGAATACTTTTGAGAATATTTTTATATAAATTTGGTTGTTGAAAAATGAAAATTTGTTTTGAAAATCATGTTGTTACACCCATGTAAGAAAGCAATTTTTACATCCATCTAATAGACCTTGAAGTTCTTGATTGAAGAAAAAGCACGAAACAATCTAATTGCCTCAAGTTGAGCAATGGGAGCAAAAGTTTCATCATAGTCCAAACCTTCTAGCTAACAAAATCTCCGTGCCACCAGTCTAGCCTTGTTTCTTACAACAATCTCATCTTTATCCATCTTGCTTTTGAAAACTGAACAAGTACTGATGTTAGTTTTTTGTTAAGGCTCAGGGACAAATGTCCGTACGTGATGACGTTCAAACTCATTCACTTCGTCTTATATGGACTTTCGTCATAATTTCGTTCACCCTTTAATCCATCAGGTTTCCCAGCCCAAAAACCAACTATCACCCATTTGACAGTTTAAGCCCCTATATTTAATTAATCTATTTTGGCCACCAAATTAATTCCTAATTAATTTATGACTAATACTAATTAAATAATATGATTTTCCTTTTAATATATTAATAAATCATAATTTCCTCTCTCTCTACATAAATTACCTGGTAAAGTTGCTTTGGTGAAGGCAACCCAAAAGGACCATGCACAACCTTGTCAAGTTCATACCAAATATAGGTTCGGGCTTAGACACTAATCCAACAGTCTCCCACTTGGATAAGTCTGATAACTATATCTCACATAAGACTTCAGGATCCGATTAGCAATCGTATCTCTTATACGTTGTTGTCAACTCTGATCAAAATCCTATCCTTTAGATAACGGATCGTATAATCCTCTGTTCTAGATATCATGCTGACAATCACATGGAACATAGTCATACTTATTATTCAGCACATTGTTCCTCGATCTCCAATTTGTTTGACATGGAACCTAGTTGAACACATCAACTTTGTCCTGACCGAGCCCAGCACATAACTCAAACCAAATCATCAAGTGGCCAGATATCGTTTTCATCCTCTTGGAATAAAACGAAAAGATAAACTTCGACTCATATGCTTTTATTATTCATTGGCTAACTCATACACAACAATACGTTCTATAACATCAAGTTACTGATGCGTTTACCCATTATCAATGCACAACCAACCAACAAATAATAACCATATCTCTAGGTTTAAAGATTATATGATATTATCGTCTTGCGATCACTCGTGAGAAATTCCATGAAGTGATACCAGCAAGCGCGGGTTTATTCCAATGCTCAAATCATACTTCATAAGCACTCATGAACTTTGCAGCAAACCTTTGACATGCCTAAAACCTTTTAGACAATCTACAAACAAATTCATGACAGTCTTCTTTCATATCTACTTCCTGATGGGTTTTGAGCATTCTAACACTTCCTAAGTGTACATGCAACCCTAATAAACCTTGGATCTATGTTTTTCTAAGATACATGCAAATAATTATTTTTCCAAGGTTCATATCCTAACTAGCATGGCATGGGGAACATGAATCAAATAAAGCTAGTAGAAATACTTACCTTGTAGTAGTAGTTGATTGCTTGGAGTTTTAGAGCCTAGCACCAATAATGTGGATGCCTCAAATGGAAATCACAAATCACCACAAACTTGGAACTTTGAGAGAATAGTCACTACTATCTTGAAATCGGCCCTCACCTCAACAAGTGTCAACTAGTGTAATTTCAAGAACCAAAGCCTCATTTATATAGTGTGGTGTATTAGGGTTACTTCCATGTAAACCCTAATACCCATGTCTCTTCATTTCCATGAGATCCATGGGTTAAAGCTCCATGGAGTATCCATGGACTTTTCCATGCAAGCCTAGCCCATTCCAAATAAGCATTAGCCCACACTATATAAATATAGAAGCCCTTATTTAATTAGTAATATCTTTGATCTCTAAATTAATCCTAGATTAATTATAGATCAATACTAATTAAATAATATGATCTTATATTAATATATTAGAACTTATAATATATTAATAAATCATAATTTGTACTATTCTCAAATATTATCCATAAATTGTTCGGGTGAAGTGCAACCCAAATGGACCATGCCGGGTCGGGTCAAGTACATACCAAATATAGTTATGGACTTAGACACTATATCCAACAGTCTCCCACTTGGATAAGTCTAATAACTATAGTTGCAAGTATGACTTCAGGAACCGATTAGCAATCGTAGCTCTTTAAACTCTGTTGAACTAGAATGCGCCATTTAGATAAGTGATCATATAATCCTCTGTTTAAGATATCATTCGGACAAATACATGGAACATGGTCTTACTTATTGTCCAACATTTGTTTCCCGATTTCTGATTTGTTTGTCATAGAACTTAACTGAACACATCAATTTAGTTCTGATCGGGCCCGATACATAGGTCAAAACACAATCATCTAGGGGCCCAAATATCAGCTTCTAATCCTAGAAGGAACAGATAAACTTCGACTCATATGCTTGTTCTACCACTCATTGAATTATACACAAAGGCATGTTTTATAACATCGAGTTACCAATGCATTTTCGTACAATCAATGCATAATCAACTTGTAAGTAACACATCTTATCTATAGGTTTGAAGACTTATATGATATTACCGTCTCATGATCACTCGAGATAAAATTCCATGAAGTGATTCCAGTGAGCATGGGTTGAGTCCGATGCCGTATTCGTTGTTTCGCGGGTTTGGCATGGTTATGGATTGGTGTTTCAGGTTTTCGCTTTGGCATTCGTTGTTCCCTGATGGTTTGGTATGGTTACAGTTGGTGTTTTGGTGCCGGCATCCTTGTGCGGTTTTCGATGCGATATTCATCCTTTTGCAGGTTGTGGGTTTGGTTATGGGTTATTGCTTGGGAATTCCATTGGTTATCGTTCGTGAGGGTTGATAGTGGAGATGCGGCACTGGGTTGAATGTCGGGTAGCATCTGCAGTCGTGGAGCGGATAATTGAAAGACCAGATTCTTTTGAGCGGATTGATCAGGGAGGAGATGTGTTTTGCTGAGGGTTGCTTATGCTTGAGGGAAGCAGTCAGTGTGTAAGTGTTCTCTCTGTGCGGGGTTGTTCTGGAAGGTCGTTAATGGCGATCGGTGGCTGTGAGTCAGTGTTTTAAGTGGGGGAGAATTGGAGAATTCTCCGGGAGATCGATGAGTATGTGAGGGTGCTTAGCTGTTGGGATTCAGCAGTGTTCTGTCAGCTCAGAGTATAGGCTGACAAGAGCGATTGTCGAGTACGCGGGGCGGGATACAGACCTAGGGCATTTGATTGTGGAGGCCTGAGAGAAGGCCGGGATCAAGCTTGAGTAAGTAACCGGGGTTATGCGATCAGAGTATTGGTATGTTTGAGGTACGTGATGGGTTGTACTGCATTAATCCCACGGGATTATGTTGTGCATGCTTCTAGAGCTGGAACCGGAAGGTTCCCAGAGTTAGAACCTGAGGGTTCGCAGAGTTTGGGTGTACGGACCCACAGAGATATAGCCTCGAGTGGCTAGTATGTGTTATGAGAGTCGGGCCAGTCATGCTGGAGACTCTGTTAGTATTGTTGGATCAGTTTGAGATTGCGGATTGTGTATGTTGCAGTGTGATTGCATTGGAAGGTCTGGCCCCGGGATAGTGATCTTGTTTAGCTGAGGCAGTGATTTTGATGAGTGGAGAGAGTGCATGGGATTGAGAGCCCCTGCAATGAGAACCAGAGTATGTGAATAGCGGTTACGCAAAAAGGGTGGTGTCGCTTGGGGCAAGCACCGTGGCACCGGTGGGAGTGGCATTATGGCCAAGAGGGTCCCTTGGAAGGAAAAGAGAAAGGTGTGTAACTCCGAAGGGGGTGCAAGTTCACGAAAGTGAAAGCTGCAGAGCAGAGTTATGGTTAGAGTATTTCGAGTATGGTTTTGAGCATCGTGTTCGCGGCAGTGAAGTAGGAACCTATCCGGGTTGGGATGACTGACGAGACTCAGAAGGGATGCAGGGGAAGAGAGAATCTTGAATTCTCAGTGTGATTCTGATCAGAGTGTAGGGTGGATGTAGTGGTTCATCTTGGAAGATGTTCGAGGATATCATCAGTGTATCGGGCCTTCCAACCTGCGGGTGTTGGGGCTAGTTCAGCATGTGTATGTGATGGCAAGAGGAGAACTTGTGAGAGTTGCTCTGAGAGTGAGAATGGATCTCTCAGTCGGTCCGGTATGGACAAGGTGGGCCTTGGATCGGGGATTCGGTGGCTTCTGGTTTCCTAACCCTTATGGGTCGAGTGATTGTTGAGATTTAGAGCAGAGTTGCATCTTGAGTAATTTTCGGTTACAGAGAGTGATGTGCAGTACAGAGACCGGGCTTCAGTCGACAGAGCAGATTCAGCGGATGAGACAGAGGTTATTGACCGCCCAGAGCCGACAGGAAAGTTATGCGGACAGACGCCGGTCCAAGCTTGAATTTCAGGTCGGCGACCTCGTACTCCTGAAGGCCTCTCCTTGGAGAGGAGTGATTCGATTCAGGAAGAGGGCAAGTTGGGGCCCCGGTATATTGGGCCTTTTCATGTGATTGCGGGGGTAGGCCGGGTGGCCTACCGTTTGGAGTTGCCCACGGATTTGAGACAAATCCACGACATTCTTCATGTGTCGCAATTGAGAAAGTGTATAGCCGATGAGTCGGCAGCGGTTCCATTAGAAGACATTCAGGAGGATGCGAACCGGAATTATGCCGAGAAGCCAGTGGCAGTACCGGAGGGGATCGGAAATGAACTGTGATCTGGAAAGTGAGAGATGGGAGCAGCATCCGGGGCTATTTTCAGAGTGAGACTTCGAGGGCGAAGTCTAGTTCTAGTGGGGGAGAGTTGTAACAGCCCGGAATTCGAAATATTGATATAATTATGATTTTGGGGTGTTTTAAGAGGGGACTCGGCGAGTTGGAGCCTAGACTCGCCGAGTAGGATCGCAGACCGGGTCGCGGGTTCGCGACTGGACTCGACGAGTCCAGATATGGACTCGGCGAGTCTACGCTGTTTAGCGAAAACCCTAACCGTTCAGGTTTGGGTCGTATATAACGCATTATATGCCGTCATTGTTCGTCTTTTAGTCGATTGAGAAGAACCCTAAGCGGCTGTGGGCATCTAGGGCAAGATTGAAGGCCATTGGTGACTTGAAGAGATTGTGGTGCAAGGAGGAGAAGAGTCTCGACTAAAGGAACTGCAAGGGATTCGAGTTCTGAGGTTTGGGGACACAGAGAGTGCGTTATTCAGGTAACATTTCGAATCATTTCTGTTATATTGATGTGTGCATGGATCTAGGGTTTATGGAACCCATTTGGTGATTAGATGGATTATTACCTTGTTACCCGAACGAATATAACCTTGTATTAGGACCTTTAGAGGTCCAGAAGGTCCCATGCTTGTGTATTTCGGAACCATAACTATCCCAGGATGCAGTTGAGCGGTTGCATGGCATGGACTCGCCTAGTCGATGAACAGACTCGCCGAGTAGCTTGAAGATTAACTGGGACTCGTCGAGTTGTTCTTCAGACTCGGCGAGTTGAGTCGGGGTGGCCCCGCAATTCTTCCAGGAGGAACTCGTCGAGTAAAAAGGGGATACTTGACGTGTAGAAAGGGAATCTTAAGGAATCGGTGAGTCAAGGGCGAGTGGACTCAGAGTCGTTGAACTCGGCGAGTCTTGGGGTGACTCGGCGAGTTAGGTCGCGGGTTAAGTGAAGTTCTGAGTATGGGGACTCGGCGAGTCATAGGGTTGACTCGGCGAGTAGGGTCAGTCAGGGGTTGACTTTGACCTTGTCTTTGACCAAGGATTGACCAGTGGTTCCAGGGGTATTTTGGTAATTGTTGTTTATTGTTTGAGTTCAGTGCATTGGTGACTGTCCAGAGAGGAGATCGTATCAGTGATCGGAGCAGCTTGAGCTATCTGTTCAGTCGGCAGTTTCGAGGTGAGTTATCCTCACTATATCGCTAGGGTTTACGGCATCAAGGCCGACCCTTTTATAGGATGGAAATCCGGGTAGTTGTCATTGCATGTTATGGGCCGGAAGGCATTGCTATGTGGACCGGAAGGTCATGGCCTGCAAAGGCGTATGTATGCATTTAGTATGTTGACTGATTCGTAGGGTAATGTTATGCTAGTGACCGGCTAGATCGGTATCTTGTTTAGAGTAATGCTATGATATGTGATCTGTTGATCGATTGTTGTCTTTGAACTGCTATATGATTATTTGTTATGTTATATATGCATTTTATGCTTATGGGCCGTAAGGCAATATGTTATGGGCCGGAAGGCGATTATGTTGTGTGATGGACCGGAAGGTCGGCGTGGGTAGGACCGGAAGGTTTACCCAGCAGGGACGGAAGTCCCCTGAGACACATGGACCGGAAGGTCAGGGCCTGGAAAGGCGTATATGTGGTTGGTATTCTGGGGGTATCTCACTAAGCTTTCGGGCTTACAGTTGTGGTTTTATGTTTCAGGTTCTCAAGAGTCTGTGGCGAGGCAAAGGCGTGATCGTACCGTTCCTCGCGTTGGTGTTTTATGATATGAACCTGGGAAATTACTCTGTTTAATAATGTATTGAAAACCTTTTTGTAACAATGTTAATAAAATGGGTGATTTTGAAAAGTTTTAATTGTTTTGAAATTTTGGATGTTACATATGGCATGTTTGAATGGTCCACACACATCTGTGTGTACAAGGTCCAACAAACCTTCACCCCTCTCACAAGACCCTGTCAAGGGTGAATTTGTCATTTTTCCAAGTAAGCATGATTCGCAACTATCATCCGACTTTAGGTCAGACGACTCCAAGACTCCCTCCTTTTGGAGTTGGCCTATGCGTTTCTTGCTTATATGTCCAAGACGACAATGCCATAGTGATTCTTTATCCAAGTTATTATTATTAATAGAATCAATACACAATACATTATTTCCTAAGTAATCAACCATAGATATTGTTTCATACACGCCATCACAAGGTAATGCTTTAAAATAAAAACATTATTAAAGAAAGCATCAATAGAACCAACTTCATTATTAAATGAAAAGGTAAACCCTTGTTTATACAATGCATGAAAGGAAATGATATTTCTTGCCATTTCTGGCGAATAACAACATTTATTCAAATCTAAATTTAACACACTACTTAGCGACAAAGTATAAACTACAATCTTGGTGACAGGTGTAACTTTCCTATTCCCCATGATTAAGTTTATCCTTCCTTGCTCCACATTCTCACTTCTTCTTACTCCTTGTAAATCAGAACAGATATGAATACCACAACCGGTATCAAGGACCCAAGATTTAGAATGGGGTGAGTTATTAGAAATGATAGTGTAAATACCTGCATGGTTGGGTTTAACTTTCCCATCCTTCACATCTTGTTGGTACTTTGGGCAGTTCCTCTTCCAATGTGCCTTTTCATGGCAATAGATGCATTCAACCTCTTTTGGGTCAGAAGAAGGAGTGATGAAACCTTTCTTCGTTCCACTTGAAGAAGAGCCATCAAGGGTCCTAACCTTGGTACCCTTCGAATAACTCTTTCTCTTCTTCCCTCGTCCTTTCCCGATTGCCAAGACAGGGGTGGAGTTGGTAGGAGTAGGAGTAACAATCGCCTTACCCTTAAGACCACTTTCCGTGGTCTTTAAGAGTCCTTGAAGTTTGCTGAGTGTGACCTCTTCCTTGTTCGGAATTGATCATAACATGAAGGTAAGGAGTGCAAAATGATATCTATTGCAAGCTCCTCAGGGAAGTTCACATTTAGCTTCAGCAAACGGTCCACAAATCTTTGCATTTTCTGCATGTGGCCCGTGATGGGTTCACCATCCTTCATGCGAGTTGTTATCATGGAGGAGATGATTTCATACCTCTCTTGACGAGCACTTTGATGGTATCTTTCCATCAAGTCTTGGTGCATCTCAAAGGGGTAGAAATCTTCATAGGACTTTTGGAGATCAGCAGTCATAGTGGCCATCATGATGCATGCCACTTTCGTGGCATCCCTTTCATGTGCCCTAAATTCAGCGATCTCTTGAGGAGTAGCAACTGTCTCATCAATCTCCTTAAGCTCCTTATCGAGGACATATTCTTTGTCCACGTAGCGGGTAATCATTCGGATGTTTCTGATCCATTCATTAAAGTTGAATCCATCAAAAGTGACTTTCCCACACAAGTTCATAAGAGAAAAGGAGCCATTAGGATTAGAGCCAGAAGCAGCGTTGTTTGCAGACATCTTGTAAGAGAAGAAAGAAAGAATTAGTTTAGATATAGAGATAGTCCTTAATAAAACACCCAAATGTAGTATTAAGGCTAGGACCCAATCACAATATATTATACTTAGAAGAGGTATGTCGTAATCTAAGTAATAACATATTTGAAAGGTAGGTGAATGACGATTCACAAATTTCCACCAAAGTTGAAATATTAAAATATTTAATTTGGTTCTAAGAAACTCCTAGATTCTTTTGAGATTCAATGAACTTTTCAAAGGCATGTTTCAATCTCGAGTGTGCCCTCCAAGTTTTGTGACTGGGATGCCGAGGATCACAAAACGAGGTGTGAAGTAACCATGCAAATTACTTGGTACCCTTAACAAATTACCCCTCAATCGATGTGTTGGTTAACCACACACGCTCCATCGATACTATGATAAATATTAAGTCACCCTTTACCTACCTTGTTAAGTCCAAGTTAGTGTGCCAGTTAACCACACACGCTCCACTAACGACTTAGACAAAGCGTAAAGTGTAATTTCATGGATTAGCACCTTATTCACATTTTTCCTAAAGTGACTAAGATTGGGAATTTAATAAAACATTTAGTTACTTTATAATATTCATCATACTTTTAATGAGAATTTATAAGTCCTTGTCTTACCCGTTCGGCTAACGACCCTCCACCAGTCAAGCAAGCGGTGGGTGAGAGTGGACACCCATTAAGTTGCCATTTTATAGGCAACAACCTTATACCCACCTTATAGACCGGCTTCGTGAATGAGGCGTACTAGTGGTAAGACGACTTTGTTCTTATACATATATATATATATATAATTATTAAATCATAATACTATAAGTATAAGGGTTGAATTTTAAGTTTTAAAATTCTAAGGGTTGGAACTAAAGTTGTTAATATGACTTTACTTGTTCCAAAACTTGAGGGCAAGTTTTGTAAACTTTCAAAACTTTTCATATATATATATATATATATATATATATATATATTATATATATATATATATATATATATATATATATTAAATCATAATACTATAAGTATAAGGGTTGAATTTTAAGTTTTAAAATTCTAAGGGTTGGAACTAAAGTTGTTAATATGACTTTACTTGTTCCAAAACTTGAGGGCAAGTTTTGTAAACTTTCAAAACTTTTCATTTCTTGTAACTTATGAGTTTAATAGGGTAATAAAATGAAGACTCTTCATTTTTCTAACTCTTGTGTTCTTTTAATGGTTTTAATTCAAGTGTGACTCTTGGTTTTCCATAACTTGAGGACAAGTTATGGACTCCATTAAAACACATAATGATCATGAATTAATCTACCACATAGGTTACAAATAATTCCTATGATCATCTAAACATCATAAGATCAAGAACATGAATATGAACACTTTCATGAATCAAAAATTACACATAAAACTTTGTAATTTTGATAACAAGTTGTTGTAAATGGATTAGCAAAGACATTACACCATCTAAAACGAGTTTTCAAGTACCAAAACAGTTTAGGGTGATGTTTCTAGTCCATTTCCAGCAACTAAAGTCGAAAATCTGCACTCTGTCGCTCCTACTCGCCGAGTGCATGAACCTACTCGGCGAGTAGGTTGAAGATACACATGAACTCGGCGAGTCCCCCCATGGACTCGGTGAGTTCATCAGGCAGATAGCAAGTTTTTCGACTTTTTCCAATATATTGCATCAAGTATCAAACAAACAAGCATAGGCTCTGATACCACTGATGGGTTTTGAGCATTCTAACACTTCCTAAGTGTACATGCAACCCTAATAAACCTTGGATCTATGTTTGTCTAAGATACATGCAAATAATTATTTTTCCAAGGTTCATATCCTAACTAGCATGGCATGGGGAACATGAATCAAATAAAGCGAGTAGAAATACTTACCTTGTAGTAGTAGTTCATTGCTTGGAGTTTTAGAGCCTAGCACCAATAGTGTGGATGCCTCAAATGGAAATCACAAATCACCACAAACTTGGAACTTTGAGAGAATAGTCACTACTATCTTGAAATCGGCCCTCACCTCAACAAGTGTCAACTAGTGTAATTTCAAGAACCAAAGCCTCATTTATATAGTGTGGTGTATTAGGGTTACTTCCATGTAAACCCTAATACCCATGTCTCTTCATTTCCATGAGATCCATGGGTTAAAGCTCCATGGAGTATCCATGGACTTTTCCATGCAAGCCTAGCCCATTCCAAATAAGCATTAGCCCACACTATATAAATATAGAAGCCCTTATTTAATTAGTAATATCTTTAATCTCTAAATTAATCCTAGATTAATTATAGATCAATACTAATTAAATAATATGATCTTATATTAATATATTAGAACTTATAATATATTAATAAATCATAACTTGTACTATTCTCAAATATTATCCATAAATTGTTCGGGTGAAGTGCAACCCAAATGGACCATGCCGAGTCGGGTCAAGTACATACCAAATATAGTTATGGACTTAGACACTATATCCAACACTTCCAACATATGAGCGACTGTGGACTGATTGAATAATCTTATTATTCAGGAAGTCAAAACATGCAAAATTGAAACAATAGGTAAATAATCAGCACAAGATAGTAGCTTTACTCATAAACAATACACCTTTATTTATTCATCAAATGTCAAGTACAAATTATCTATTACACGTTTCCTATTTATCTAATTTAAATTTATATCGTCCTTCACCCTATGCTCCTCGCATGCCGCAAGTGCTTAACCCTACTAAGTCCCTTTGTAAGGGGATCTGCTGGGTTATCTTCTGACGATACCCTCTACACCACGAGGGGTCCAGCTTCTACCCGATGTCTAATGAAGTGATATTTTATGTCGATATGTCTGGATCTGCCGTGATCCCTTGGTTCCTTGGTCAAGGCAACCGCACCTTCATTATCACAGAAAATCTCCATAGGCTCCTTTATGGATGAAAAAACTCCAAGGTCTCCACTAAAGTTATTCAACCATATTGCCTCCTTTGATGCTTCACTTTCCGTAATGTATTCTGATTCACACGTTGAATAAGCTATCGTCTCTTGCTTGGAACTTTTCCAACTCATTGCTCCTCCGTTAAGGCTAAAGACCTAGCCAGGCTGCGATCGGTAATTATCCCGATCAGTCTGAAAACTAGTGTCACTGTATCCTCGTACCCTTAAGTCATCACTCCCACCGAGGACTAGAAACCATTCCTTGGTCCTCCGAAGGTACTTATGAATATTCTTAACTGCAGTCCAATGAGCTCTACCAGGGTTTCCCTGATATCTGCTCACCATGGTTAAAGTGAAGGCCACATCAGGGCGAGTACAAGACATAGCGTACATGATTGAGCCAACTGCGGAAGCGTAAGGTAGTCGACTTACCTCTGCTATCTATGTCTTTGTACTTGGGCTCTGATACTTACTCAGCTTGGTATTGCTTTGGACTGGCAATTCCCCTTTCTTGGAATTTACCTTCCTAAAACGTTTTAGTACCTTATCCAAGTATGTATCCTGACTGAGTCCTATCAGTCTTTTACTCCTGTTTCTTACATTCCTTATTCCCAGAATATACGCAGCTTCTCCGAGGTCCTTCATAGCGAAGCACTTCCCATGCCAGGACTTGAATTCCTACAAGGGTGGGATGTTGTTTTCCTATGACAGGAGTTGGGACACGTATTTGCCCTTGGCTGAGTTTTCCTATAACAACAGCGATCACTCGCGCATTGGTATGCCACCTTTTGAGCTGTTGTATGGAAGGATGTGTCGTACCCCCATTTGCTGGGGCGAGGTAGGACAACATGTGATGGGTAGTATATAGATAGTGCTTCAGACGACAGAGCAGATACAACAGGTTAGACAGAGGTTGACGACCACTCAGAGTCGCCAGAAAAGTTATGCAGATAGGCGACGATCCGAACTCGAGTTCCAGGTCGGTGATTTTGTGCTCCTGAAGGTATCTCCTTGGAAAGGAGTGATCCGATTCAGGAAGAGGGGCAAGCTGGGACCCCAGTATATTGGGTCGTTCAGAGTGATCGTGAGGGTGGGGAAGGTAGCATATCGCTTGGAGCTACCTGCGGAGTTGGACCAGATTCATGATACCTTCCACGTGTCGCAGCTGAGGAAGTGTATTGTCGATGAGTCGGCAGTGGTACCCTTAGAGGATATCCAGGTGGGCGCAAGTCTAAATTATGCTGAGAAGCGGATCGCAAGCTTGGATTGGAGGATCAAGGTTCTATGGAACAAGGAAGTGCCCCTGGTTCAGGTCCAGTGGTAACATCAGAGAGGGTCTGAGCTGACCTGGGACCCAGAGTCAGAGATGCGGGAGCAGCATTCGAAGTTGTTTGCAGCATGAGACTTCAAGGGCGAAGTCTGGTTTTAGTGGGGGAGAATTGTAACAGCCCAAAATCCAGGTAAGCTTATGACCCCTTTTATTTTGGAGAGTTGGCATATTAGTCCCTCAAAGTTGTATGCTGGATTAGTGAGTATGCTGGGCGTACTGAAGTGTACGCTGCGCGTACTCACGCACTTAAATTGGACGCGGACTCGCCCGGGTACGCTGGGCGTACCTAGGGTTACGTTAGGCGTAGCGAGCCCAGATGCAAACCCTAATTCCTGGCTTTTGCACTATAAAAGGAACATGTAGTCCCTTGCCCTAGCCACCATATCCCCTTGAGTGAGTCCTTTGAGAGCTGAGATTCGTGCTTTAGCTTGTGTGTGTGTTTTTGAGCTTGAAGTTATCATTTCAAGGTGAAGAAGGAGAAGAAGGAGCCATTGTTGGAGCTAGAAGTTGAAAAACAAGTGTAGATCCGAGTTCTACAGTGTTTGGAGATCCTTTCTGAGGTAAAAAGCTCAAATCTTTCCTTGTTCTTCATAAGTTTTGCTTTTTGGACAATTTTAGGGTTTTTGGTTCAAAGTTGGAGACTTTGTGTGCAAAGAGTCTCCATAAGCTTAGATCTGACCTTTTCTAGTGTATAATGTGTTGAGGAGTCATAAAAATGTAGTCTTGGACATGGATCTTGTGTCATGCATGAGTTATAGTCTCATTATGGAAAGAGGAAAGGTGTTTTGAGCACAAAGTGACCTTTACACCCATGCAAAGGCTTAAAGGTTTCAACTTTATGGATTAAGTCACATTAAAGGAGTCAAATATGAAGTTTGGATGCAAGTCTTAACTGATTAAGACCTGAATGAGATGGATAATGAAATTGGGCATTACGCTGGGCGTAATCCCAGTATGCGCAGCGTATGCAGCTGTGCACCCCGTTTCTGTGAAGACTCTGGGTATGCCTAACGTACACGTTTGGTACGCACAGCGTAACCCGGGGGTGACTTTTGTTGACTTTTAGGGTTGGTCAATTTTAGTGTAACTGAGCCAAGTAAGGGGTAAAATGGTCTTTTACCTTCCTGGGAGTGATTAGAGGGAATGGTCTAGCCTAGGGAAATGTGCTGATGTTGAGTGTTATTACATTTGATTAGGCAGAGGCTAGATCTTATCCCACGGAGTCCGAGATTTCTGAGATTTACGAGTTAGCGAGCTACACGTGGTGAGTCTTCTCACTATACGTTACCTAGAGGGGTATTTATGTGGACCGGAGGGTCTTATGTGTTATGTATGAGATTATGTGAATCTATGTGCTATGTGATATTTGCATGTTATATGATTGTATAGACCGGACTGTAAGCTCCAATGATACAGACCGAACCAGAGGGTCCAACGATTCAGACCGGGCTGGAGGGCCCAACGAGCTATGGGACTGGAGGGTCCCGCTGAGACACATCGACCGGAGGGTCGTACTGTACCCTCGAGTGGCGTATCTGTTGTATATGGTATTTTGAGGAACTCACTAAGCAATTATGCTTATAGTCGTTGTGTTATGTGTTTCAGGTACTAGCGAGGACCGTGGGAAGGTGCCGGTGTGACTCGTACACACTAAAGGAGGGATTTGTTTTTGTGATCTTGGGATATGTTATGTTTTGATAACTATGGTTGAATACTTTTGAGAAGATTTTTATATAAATTTGGTTGTTGAAAAATGAAAATTTGTTTTGAAAATCATGTTGTTACACCCATGTAAGAAAGCAATTTTTACATCCATCTAATAGACCTTGAAGTTCTTGATTGAAGAAAAAGCACGAAACAGTCTAATTGCCTCAAGTTGAGCAATGGGAGCAAAAGTTTCATCATAGTCCAAACCTTCTAGCTAACAAAATCTCCGTGCCACCAGTCTAGCCTTGTTTCTTACAACAATCTCATCTTTATCCATCTTGCTTTTGAAAACTGAACAAGTACTGATGTTAGTTTTTTGTTAAGGCTCAGGGACAAATGTCCATACATGAAGACGTTCAAACTCATTCACTTCGTCTTATATGGACTTTCGTCATAATTTCGTTCACCCTTTAATCCATCAGGTTTCCCAGCCCAAAAACCAACTATCACCCATTTGACAGTTTAAGCCCCTATATTTAATTAATCTATTTTGGCCACCAAATTAATTCCTAATTAATTTATGACTAATACTAATTAAATAATATGATTTTTCCTTTTAATATATTAATAAATCATAATTTCCTCTCTCTCTCCATAAATTACTTGGTAAAGTTGCTTTGGTGTAGGCAACCCAAAAGGACCATGCACAACCTGGTCAAGTTCATACCAAATATAGTTTCGGGCTTAGACACTAATCCAACAGTCTCCCACTTGGATAAGTCTGATAACTATATCTCACATAAGACTTTAGGATCCGATATGCAATCGTATCTCTTATACGTTGTTGTCAACTCTGATCAAAATCCTATCCTTTAGATAACGGATTGTATAATCCTCTGTTCTAGATATCATGCTGACAATCACATGGAACATAGTCATACTTATTATTCAGCACATTGTTCCTCGATCTCCAATTTGTTTGACATGGAACCTAGTTGAACACATCAACTTTGTCCTGACCGAGCCCAGCACATAACTCAAACCAAATCATCAAGTGGCCAGATATCGTTTTCATCCTCTTGGAATAAAACGAAAAGATAAACTTCGACTCATATGCTTTTATTATTCACTGGCTAACTCATACACAACAATACGTTCTATAACATCAAGTTACTGATGCGTTTACCCATTATCAATGCACAACCAACCAACAAATAATAACCATATCTCTAGGTTTAAAGATTATATGATATTATCGTCTTGCGATCACTCGTGAGAAATTCCATGAAGTGATATCAGCAAGCGCGGGTTTATTCCAATGCTCAAATCATACTTCATAAGCACTCATGAACTTTGCAGCAAACCTTTGTCATGCCTAAAACCTTTTAGACAATCTACAAACAAATTCATGACAGTCTTCTTTCATATCTACTTCCTGATGGGTTTTGAGCATTCTAACACTTCCTAAGTGTACATGCAACCCTAATAAACCTTGGATCTATGTTTGTCTAAGATACATGCAAATAATTATTTTTCCAAGGTTCATATCCTAACTAGCATGGCATGGGGAACATGAATCAAATAAAGCTAGTAGAAATACTTACCTTGTAGTAGTAGTTGATTGCTTGGAGTTTTAGAGCCTAGCACCAATAATGTGGATGCCTCAAATGGAAATCACAAATCACCACAAACTTGGAACTTTGAGAGAATAGTCACTACTATCTTGAAATCGGCCCTCACCTCAACAAATGTCAACTAGTGTAATTTCAAGAACCAAAGCCTCATTTATATAGTGTGGTGTATTAGGGTTACTTCCATGTAAACCCTAATACCCATGTCTCTTCATTTCCATGAGATCCTTGGGTTAAAGCTCCATGGAGTATCCATGGACTTTTCCATGCAAGCCTAGCCCATTCCAAATAAGCATTAGCCCACACTATATAAATATAGAAGCCCTTATTTAATTAGTAATATCTTTGATCTCTAAATTAATCCTAGATTAATTATAGATCAATACTAATTAAATAATATGATCTTATATTAATATATTAGAACTTATAATATATTAATAAATCATAACTTGTACTATTCTCAAATATTATCCATAAATTGTTCGGGTGAAGTGCAACCCAAATGGGCCATGCCGGGTCGGGTCAAGTACATACCAAATATAGTTATGGACTTAGACACTATATCCAACACTTCCAACATATGAGCAACTGTGGACTGATTGAATAATCTTATTATTCAGGAAGTCAAAACATGCAAAATTGAAACAATAGGTAAATAATCAGCACAAGATAGTAGCTTTACTCATAAACAATACACCTTTATTTATTCATCAAATGTCAAGTACAAATTATCTATTACACGTTTCCTATTTATCTAATTTAAACTTATATCTTCCTTCACCCTATGCTCCTCGCATGCCGCAAGTGCTTAACCCTACTAAGTCCCTTTGTAAGGGGATCTGCTGGCTTATCTTCTGACGATACCCTCTACACCACGAGGGGTCCAGCTTCTACCCGATGTCTAATGAAGTGATATTTTATGTCGATATGTCTGGATCTGCCGTGATCCCTTGGTTCCTTGGTCAAGGCAACCGCACCTTCATTATCACAGAAAATCTCCATAGGCTCCTTTATGGATGAAAAAACTCCAAGGTCTCCACTAAAGTTATTCAACCATATTGCCTCCTTTGATGCTTCACTTTCCGTAATGTATTCTGATTCACACGTTGAATAAGCTATCGTCTCTTGCTTGGAACTTTTCCAACTCACTGCTCCTCCGTTAAGGCTAAAGACCTAGCCAGGCTGCGATCGGTAATTATCCCGATCAGTCTGAAAACTAACGTCACTATATCCTCGTACCCTTAAGTCATCACTCCCACCGAGGACTAGAAACCATTCCTTGGTCCTCCGAAGGTACTTATGAATATTCTTAACTGCAGTCCAATGAGCTCTACCAGGGTTTCCCTGATATCTGCTCACCATGGTTAAAGTGAAGGCCACATCAGGGCGAGTACAAGTCATAGCGTACATGATTGAGCCAACTGCGGAAGCGTAAGGTAGTCGACTTATCTCTGCTATCTATGCCTTTGTACTTGGGCTCTGAGTCTTACTCAGCTTGGTATTGCTTTGGACTGGCAATTCCCCTTTCTTGGAATTTACCTTCCTAAAACGTTTTAGTACCTTATCCAAGTATGTATCCTGACTGAGTCCTATCAGTCTTTTACTCCTGTTTCTTACATTCCTTATTCCCAGAATATACGCAGCTTCTCCGAGGTCCTTCATAGCGAAGCACTTCCCATGCCAGGACTTGAATTCCTGCAAGGGTGGGATGTTGTTTTCCTATGACAGGAGTTGGGACACGTATTTGCCCTTGGCTGAGTTTTCCTATAACAACAGCGATCACTCGCGCATTGGTATGCCACCTTTTGAGCTGTTGTATGGAAGGATGTGTCGTACCCCCATTTGCTGGGGCGAGGTAGGACAGCATGTGATGGGTAGTATAGAGATAGTGCTTCAGACGACAGAGCAGATACAACAGGTTAGACAGAGGTTGACGACCACTCAGAGTCGTCAGAAAAGTTATGTAGATAGGCGACGATCCGAACTTGAGTTCCAGGTCGGTGATTTTGTGCTCCTGAAGGTATCTCCTTGGAAAGGAGTGATCCGATTCAGGAAGAGGGGCAAGCTGGGACCCCAGTATATTGGGCCGTTTAGAGTGATCGTGAGGGTGGGCAAGGTAGCATATCGCTTGGAGCTACGTGCGGAGTTGGACCAGATTCATGATACCTTCCACGTGTCGCAGCTGAGGAAGTGTATTGTCGATGAGTCGGCAGTGGTACCCTTAGAGGATATCCAGGTGGGCGCAAGTCTAAATTATGCTGAGAAGCGGATCGCAAGCTTGGATTGGAGGATCAAGGTTCTATGGAACAAGGAAGTGCCCCTGGTTCAGGTCCAGTGGTAACATCAGAGAGGGTCTGAGCTGACCTGGGACCCAGAGTCAGAGATGCGGGAGCAGCATTCGAAGTTGTTTGCAGCATGAGACTTCAAGGGCGAAGTCTGGTTTTAGTGGGGGAGAATTGTAACAGCCCAAAATCCAGGTAAGCTTATGACCCCTTTTATTTTGGAGAGTTGGCATATTAGTCCCTCAAAGTTGTATGCTGGATTAGTGAGTATGCTGGGCGTACTGAAGTGTACGCTGCGCGTACTCACGCACTTAAATTGGACGCGGACTCGCCCGGGTACGCTGGGCGTACCTAGGGTTACGTTAGGCGTAGCGAGCCCAGATGCAAACCCTAATTCCTGGCTTTTGCACTATAAAAGGAACATGTAGTCCCTTGCCCTAGCCACCATATCCCCTTGAGTGAGTCCTTTGAGAGCTGAGATTCGTGCTTTAGCTTGTGTGTGTGTTTTTGAGCTTGAAGTTATCATTTCAAGGTGAAGAAGGAGAAGAAGGAGCCATTGTTGGAGCTAGAAGTTGAAAAACAAGTGTAGATCCGAGTTCTACAGTGTTTGGAGATCCTTTCTGAGGTAAAAAGCTCAAATCTTTCCTTGTTCTTCATAAGTTTTGCTTTTTGGACAATTTTAGGGTTTTTGGTTCAAAGTTGGAGACTTTGTGTGCAAAGAGTCTCCATAAGCTTAGATCTGACCTTTTCTAGTGTATAATGTGTTGAGGAGTCATAAAAATGTAGTCTTGGACATGGATCTTGTGTCATGCATGAGTTATAGTCTCATTATGGAAAGAGGAAAGGTGTTTTGAGCACAAAGTGACCTTTACACCCATGCAAAGGCTTAAAGGTTTCAACTTTATGGATTAAGTCACATTAAAGGAGTCAAATATGAAGTTTGGATGCAAGTCTTAACTGATTAAGACCTGAATGAGATGGATAATGAAATTGGGCATTACGCTGGGCGTAATCCCAGTATGCGCAGCGTATGCAGCTGTGCACCCCGTTTCTGTGAAGACTCTGGGTATGCCTAACGTACACGTTTGGTACGCACAGCGTAACCCGGGGGTGACTTTTGTTGACTTTTAGGGTTGGTCAATTTTAGTGTAACTGAGCCAAGTAAGGGGTAAAATGGTCTTTTACCTTCCTGGGAGTGATTAGAGGGAATGGTCTAGCCTAGGGAAATGTGCTGATGTTGAGTGTTATTACATTTGATTAGGCAGAGGCTAGATCTTATCCCACGGAGTCCGAGATTTCTGAGATTTACGAGTTAGCGAGCTACACGTGGTGAGTCTTCTCACTATACGTTACCTAGAGTGGTATTTATGTGGACCGGAGGGTCTTATGTGTTATGTATGAGATTATGTGAATCTATGTGCTATGTGATATCTGCATGTTATATGATTGTATAGACCGGACTGTAAGCTCCAATGATACAGACCGAACCAGAGGGTCCAACGATTCAGACCGGGCTGGAGGGCCCAACGAGCTATGGGACTGGAGGGTCCCGCTGAGACACATCGACCGGAGGGTCGTACTGTACCCTCGAGTGGCGTATGTGTTGTATATGGTATTTTGAGGAACTCACTAAGAAATTATGCTTATAGTCGTTGTGTTATGTGTTTCAGGTACTAGCGAGGACCGTGGGAAGGTGCCGGTGTGACTCGTACACACTAAAGGAGGGATTTGTTTTTGTGATCTTGGGATATGTTATGTTTTGATAACTATGGTTGAATACTTTTGAGAATATTTTTATATAAATTTGGTTGTTGAAAAATGAAAATTTGTTTTGAAAATCATGTTGTTACACCCATGTAAGAAAGAAATTTTTACATCCATCTAATAGACCTTGAAGTTCTTGATTGAAGAAAAAGCACGAAACAGTCTAATTGCCTCAAGTTGAGCAATGGGAGCAAAAGTTTCATCATAGTCCAAACCTTCTAGCTAACAAAATCTCCGTGCCACCAGTCTAGCCTTGTTTCTTACAACAATCTCATCTTTATCCATCTTGCTTTTGAAAACTGAACAAGTACTGATGTTAGTTTTTTGTTCAGGCTCAGGGACAAATGTCCGTACGTGATGACGTTCAAACTCATTCACTTCGTCTTATATGGACTTTCATCATAATTTCGTTCACCCTTTAATCCATCAGGTTTCCCAGCCCAAAAACCAACTATCACCCATTTGACAGTTTAAGCCCCTATATTTAATTAATCTATTTTGGCCACCAAATTAATTCCTAATTAATTTATGACTAATACTAATTAAATAATATGATTTTCCTTTTAATATATTAATAAATCATAATTTCCTCTCTCTCTCCATAAATTACCTGGTAAAGTTGCTTTGGTGAAGGCAACCCAAAAGGACCATGCACAACCTGGTCAAGTTCATACCAAATATAGTTTCGGGCTTAGACACTAATCCAACAGTCTCCCACTTGGATAAGTCTGATAACTATATCTCACATAAGACTTCAGGATCCGATTAGCAATCGTATCTCTTATACGTTGTTGTCAACTCTGATCAAAATCCTATCCTTTAGATAACGGATCGTATAATCCTCTGTTCTAGATATCATGCTGACAATCACATGGAACATAGTCATACTTATTATTCAGCACATTGTTCCTCGATCTCCAATTTGTTTGACATGGAACCTAGTTGAACACATCAACTTTGTCCTGACCGAGCCCAGCACATAACTCAAACCAAATCATCAAGTGGCCAGATATCGTTTTCATCCTCTTGGAATAAAACGAAAAGATAAACTTCGACTCATATGCTTTTATTATTCACTGGCTAACTCATACACAACAATACGTTCTATAACATCTAGTTACTGATGCGTTTACCCATTATCAATGCACAACCAACCAACAAATAATAACCATATCTCTAGGTTTAAAGATTATATGATATTATCGTCTTGCGATCACTCGTGAGAAATTCCATGAAGTGATACCAGCAAGCGCGGGTTTATTCCAATGCTCAAATCATACTTCATAAGCACTCATGAACATTGCAGCAAACCTTTGTCATGCCTAAAACCTTTTAGACAATCTACAAACAAATTCATGACAGTCTTCTTTCATATCTACTTCCTGATGGGTTTTGAGCATTCTAACACTTCCATCTGCGAGACGCTTTCTTCAATCCATAGATGGATTTCTCAAGCTTGCACACTCTATTGGGGTGCTTCACATCGACAAAATCCTCTGGTTGTTTCATGTAAACATCCTCAGCTAACTTCCCATTAAGGAAAGCAGTTTTAACGTCCATCTGCGATATTTCATAGTCATGAAACGTAGCTATTGCGAGCATCACCCTAATATACTTTATTTTCGCGACTGGTGAAAAGGTCTCATCATAGTCAACTCCTGGAGTTTGTGTAAATCCCTTCGCAACCAATCGTGCTTTATAAGTGTGTACTTTCCCATCCATGTCCATCTTCTTCTTAAAGATCCATTCGCACCCGACCGTCTTACGACCTGGTACATTATCAACCAAATTCCAAACTTAGTTGTCGTACATAGACTGAATCTCACTGTCCATTGCTTCTTTCCATTTAGCAGACTCCGGGCCTGCCATGGCTTCCTTGTAGTTGCTAGGTTCGTCCAAATTTACTAGTGTACTATCACTAATAAATGTATCCCCTTCAGTAGTAATATGGAATCCATAAAACCGGGGTGGAACACTAGCCCTACTTGAATGTCTAAGAGGTAATGACTCGTCAACAGGTTCAACAGGAGATTCCTACTCAGGTTGATCGCCAGTGTTAGAGGTTCCTTCATCACTCGACTCTTGAAGCTCTTCAAGATCGATTTTCCTTCCGCTGTCCCCTTGGCCTATGAGTTCTCTCTCTAGGAAAACCCCTCTCCTTGCAACGAAGACAACATTGTCACTCAGTCTATAGAAGAGATATCCGAAGGAAGTTTGCGGGTAGCCGATGAAAATACATCACTCATTACGAGGTTCGAGCTTGTCGTGAGTCTCTCGTCTTACGAAAGCCTTGCAACCGCAGACCTTGATATGTGCCAACGAGGGAGCTTTCCCTGTCCACATCTCGTGAGGTGTTTTGGTAACCTTCTTCGTGGGAACTAGGTTAAGGATATGGGCAGCAGTCTCTAAGGCATACCCCTATAAAGCTATTGGTAACGAATTCCGACTCATCATAGAATGAACCATGTCCAACAAGGTCCGATTACGTCTCTCAGCCACACCGTTCAGTTGTAGCATCCTAGGAGGCGTCAATTGCGAAACAATTCCGCATCCCTTTAGATAGTCGTGAAACTCAAGACCTAGGTACTCTCCTCCTCGATCAGATCGAAGCATCTTGATTTTCCTGCCCAGCTGATTCTCCACTTCATTCTTAAACTCTTTGAACTTTTCAAAGGTTTCTGACTTTTGCTTTATTAAGTAGATATATTCATATTTGCTATAATCATCTGTATAAGTCATGTAGAAGTGGAAAGCGTCCCTTGTGGTGGATCTAAAGGGACCACAAACATTTGTGTGTATCAGATCCAATAGACCCTCACCCCTTGAACAAGTTCCAGTAAAGGGTGACTTGGTAATCTTCCCAAGTAAACAAGACTCACACGTGTCATCGTCCCTAAGGTCGAATGACTCCAACACTCCATCCTTTTGGAGTTGGGCTATGCGTTTCTTGTTGACATGGCCAAGGCGACAATGCCACAAGCATGATTTGTCCAAACTATTGGACGTATCAATATTTAACACAAAATTTCCTAAGTTGTACACAACCAACACAGATTCATATATTCCATTACAAGGTAGTGCATTAAAATAGAAAACACCATCAAGAGAAACATTAATAGAACCATTACTATTATCAAATGAATATCGAAACCCTTGTCTATATAATCCATGAAAAGAAATGATGTTCGTTGCCATGTCTGGCGAATAGCAACAATTATTTAAATCTAAACCTAACCCATTACTCAACACTAAGGAATAAACTCCAATCTTGGTAACTGGTGACGATCTTCTGTTTCCCATGACCAAGTTTATCCTTCCATGCTCCACTTCCCTACCTTTTCATAGCCCTACAAATCAGAACAAATGTGGAAACCACATCCAGTATCAAGAACCCATGAAGTAGCAAGTGATGAGTTATTAGATTTAATTGAATACATACATGCGAAGGTGGGCTTTATCTTCCCATCCTTAATATCTTGCAAATATTTTGGGCAACTTCATTTCCATTGGCCCTTAGATCTCATGGCAGTAAAAGCACTCTGCATCCTTAGGGACAAAAGATGGTTTAACGGAACCAACTTTGGTCCCACTAGAAGAGGAACCATCTTGGGACTTCCCCTTTTGGTGGCTCTTAGAAGGAGCCTTCCTCTTCTTACACTTTCCCTGCCCAATTTCTAATATAGGGGCCGATTCAGTAGGAATAGATGCAACAAATTTATCCTTTAGGTTCCTCTCAGCAGTTCTCAACAACCCTTGAAGCTTGCTCAAAGTGACCTCCTCTTTGTTCATGTGGTAGGTCATTCTGAACTAGTTGTAGCACGAAGGCAAGGAGTGGAGGATGATTTCGATAGACAAATCCTCATCAAAGTTAACATTTAACTTTAGAAGATGATCAACATACCTCTGCATCTTCTGCAGATGCGAGGTTAGGGATTCTCCACTCCCCATCCTAGCGGTGATCATGTTAGTGATGATCTCATAACGCTCTTGCTTCGCGCTTTGGTGGTACCTATCCATTAAATCTTGATGCATCTCGCATGGATACATGTCCTCGTAGGACTTTTGGAGTTCTGCATTCATAGTCGCGAGCATGATGCAATGAACCTTCGTAGCATCACGCTCATGTGCCTCAAAGGCAACAATTTCTTCAGGGGTGGCAATGTATGGATTGATCTTTTTAAGCTTCTCGTCGAGGACATACTCCTTGTCCTCGTAGCGAGTGATCATCCGAATGTTTCAGATCCACTCGTTGAAGTTGTTGCCATTAAAGATCACTTTCCCACACAAATTCCTGAGTGAGAATCACCATTAGCCGCAGGAGCGTTGTTCTTGTTTGCGTTAGACATCTGAAAATAGAAAGGGACAACTTTGATTAGAATGAATCCCCAATTAATCACCGAAATGAGAAATTAGGGCTAGGATCCAACAACATTATTTACAACTTAGAAAAGGGATATCGTAATCTAAAAGCGAATAATTTGAAGGTAAGTGAATGACGATTCACTAATTTTCCACCATGAAAAACAAAAGAAGATTATGTTTTAAATGTTTTATGAAAAACTCCTAGATCTTTGAGATTCATTGAACTTTTCAATGGCATGTCTCAATCTCGATGTGCCCTTCAAGTTTGTGACTAGGATACCGAGGATCACAAACAAGGTGTGAATAACCATGTGAATCAACATGATGCACTCAATGTCACTATCACCTAATCAATACGCCGGTTAGCCACACACATTCCATTGATCTATGATAAACATTGAGCCACCCTTTGCAACCAATGTCAACCCCAAATTAGTGTGTCGGTTAACCACACACGCTCAACTAACGTTTGACAAGGGTACGAAGCGTAATTCCATGGAATAACGTCATTTTCACATTTTACAATAAAGTAACTAAGATTGGGAATTTGAAAAACATTTAGTTACTTGTAATATTCATTATACTTATAATGAGGAATTAAATGCCCTATCATATCCGTTCGGCTAACGACCTTCCATCAATCAAGGAAGCGGTGGCTGAGAGTGGACACCCATTAAGCGCCATTTTATAGGCAGCAACCTTATACCCCCCTTATAGACCGGCTTCGTGAATGAGGCCTACTAGCGATAAAAGTAGCTTATTCTTATACATATACATATATATATATATATATATATATATATTAATCTTATAATAAATAAAGTATAAGGTTAAATTTTAAACTTGTAAAATTCTAAGGGTTTGAAATTTAAATAATTCAAAATTAAACTTTTAATCAAAAATTTAAATTCCAAAAGTTGAGGACAAGTTTTGAACTTTTCAAAACACAAAGGATCAAATAACAAATAATATAAATTAAACAATTAATTTTGTGATTATCTATATATGACCTAATCCAATGTTATTCATAAGATAATTACCAAATAATTTAAACAATCAACATTTATCATATAAAGAAACTATTATTCAAATGATTTGAAATTATCTTTTGTTTTGGTAAGGATAATCATTTAAACACAATAAAATTCGGATTTTATCATTAAAAAACAGCTTTGGCATTTATCCTTTAGCAAAACAACAATAAATCCCGAAAATCTTTTTGTCTGACAGCTAAACTCGTCGAGTCTACCTTGGAACTCGTCGAGTTCAACCTGCTCGTCGAGTTCCTCATGGAACTCGTCGAGTTCATCAGGCAGTTAGCAATAAAAAACGATTTGAAAGCTTGAACAAATAAACTAGGCATCAATACAATAGAAACCAAACCAGTCTCTGATAACACTAATGGGTTTTACGCACAAGAACTTTCCTATGTGCTCATGCAAACCCTAATGTTTGGATCTAGGTTTCTCTATTGTACATGCATTGTATCCATGACTTACAAACCCTAATCTAGCATACATATTTCGAAAATATCAAGATATACCAGATCTAGATGTTTACCTCTTGAAAAATCTTGGATCTTCTTCTTCTTGGAGCTTAGAGTCACAAGTGTAACTCCTCTAATGGCTTACAAACACCACACAAGCAAGAAGTCAATATGAGAGAGGGAAGAGATGCTAAAAATCGGCCCTAGGGTTTCCTTCGAATCAAGTGGCTGAAAATTGCATGTAGGGGTCTCTATTTATACTGTAGGTTGCTAGGGTTTCAGTGAAAAACCCTAATGGACAGCTTAATCACCAAGCAACCCATGGAACCTTCTGGAATAAGGCCTATGGATGAAATTATGATTTCAATAATAATTTTGTTCAACCTTTAATCCATTAGGTTTCCCAACCCAAAAACCAACTATCACACATTTGACAGTTTAAGCCCCTATATTTAATTAATCTCTTTTGGCCACCAAATTAATTCCTATCTAATTTATGACTAATATTAATTAAATAATATGATTTCCCTTTTAATATATTAATCACATAATATATTAAAAAATCATAATTTCCTCTCTCTCCATAAATTACCTTGTCAAGTTGCTTTGGTGAAGGCAACCCAAAAGGACCATGCACAACCGGTTCAAGTTCATACCAAATATAGTTTCGGGCTTAGACACTAATCCAACAAGTTATCGATTAAGTTGATGATGCAGAGGTATGTTAGAAATAGCAACCTACTTTGATTTCTTCCTATTACATCATTGTCCTTTAAAGTACATTGCATGTATAAGAAACATTGAAACTATTTCTTACATTCAGCCCAATACAATTTTTGTTTTTGTGTCAGGTGAAAGTGGGAGGACAGGTGCAAAATAAAGGGTAGGCAATAGAAAGAAATGAAAGTGGTGTTGTGTGATGTTGTAATAGAAAGAAATGAAAATGAGATGCCATAATAATCAAATAAATGAAATTATATTGCTATTTCTTACATTTAGCCCAATAACATTGTACATTTGGCTCAACCCTTCCTAACCATACAATTGAAACAACAAGATTCTAATAGAAAGAAATGGAAGTATGACGCTATAATAACATATAAATGAAAGTACATTGATATTGATTGCATTAATCTTAACAACATTATATATGGTGGACATTTGAAAGTGTTGACAAAGACAATAACACATTGTTTGAAGAAGTGAGGATCATGGTTTTAAAATAAACAAGGTGGAGCAGTTGGAAAAAAAAAATCCTACACTCAATGTGAAAAGCACTTCTTAATGCCATGAGAGGTTAAACTTTCTGCACATATAATATCTATATTACTTTGTATCTGTCTGCATTAGCCCATTATAAATGTCATATAATTTTTGTATTATTTTTTTGTTTGCATTTTTTAGAAAATTTGTAGCCTTTATTATATTTTGATTGGACAATCGGAGACACCTAAGAGATGTATATTTTTAGTGGCTTTTTTCTTATACTAAATGACAAATGAAGGAAAGATAGTAAAAAGATAATTCAAGTTGAAGGAGGGTTGGTAGTAAAGGAGTAAACATTTGGTTATGATTGCATATTTTAGGGTATATTGGAAAAATTAGCTATAATAAGGGAATAAAATGTTAAAATAACCTCAAATAAGGACCAAAATTGTAAGATGGAAAAATAAGCTATAATCATTGGTCTCTATTCAAACTAAAGGAGTAACACAGGTCCTATTCAAAGTAAAATATGTATAGTTTTAGGACAAAAATTGGAAAAATCAGCTATGATCGGGGATTAAAATAGTCATTTCGCTTGGAACAATGACACAACATGTTACAATAACGGCCTATATGTATAGTTTTATGGTACACACTTTTGCGTATCATAAATCACTGCGTGTCATAGTTTGCGCGTCATTAAAGGCCTATATTCTAGAAGTGAACCTCAAATAAGGACCAAGAATGCAAAGATAAAAACTTTCTGGGACCAAAATTGAAAAACATATATACTCATGGATCAAAATATAATTAAATCATAATCTTATGTTTCTTTTCTTCAGCAGGGTGTTAAGATAAATGATCCACAAGCGTTTAATGACCAAGAGGTGGAGGTTTGGTCGCGTGTTGTGTGGAAGCCAAAATGGGCAGTTACATTTCTGATGTTAAAAGGAAATCGATGGAAACAACAACTATGTTTTTCAAAAATCTAATTTGGGCATTAGAGGTCGTATTGTTCTTATTGAAGATGTGTCACTTGATGGAACTTAGTTATCAGTTCACTTGATGATTTCGAGTTATGTTAGAAATAGCAATGTACTCTCATTTACCCCAACCTAACCTATTTAATGAGCAGGTTGAACCTGAGTTGATCTATTCAAATTTCCAATAATATACCCTTGAAAATCAACTAATCCTTCAAACACAATTACATAAAACTTAAAAACTCTGATAATTGTTCACGTTTGAAAATAATACAACGATAAGTCTCTAGTAGAAACACAAATAAAGTGTTTACAACCATAAAAACATTATACACGTTTAATCTTTAAATGCTAGACAGCTCAACTTTCAATAATGATCACCAATCCACATTTTTTGAGTAGATAATATTAAAAAAATTTAAGCGGGTTCGCTAGCTGTAAGCAGATTGAGAATTTTAACCCTAACATAACCCATTTAATTAAATATATTAGATGGGTTAAGCCGTTTAGTTAAACGTGTTAAAGATCTCAACCAAACCAACTAATTATCAACCCTAAATAAAGGGTGGATGATTGAAAGTGTTGATAAAAACAAAAGTCTGTTACCTAAAGAAATGAAGATTGGGGATTTCAAAATTAATATAAATGGAGCAATTGGAAACATCTTATAGTGAACCTAGGAAGCATTCCTTGAAGCCATGAGGTTAAACTTTTTGTATATTTGATTCTAACCATATGGTGCTAATATGACGTTCATGTGGACTTTCTCTTTTATTTAATTCTTATTTTATTAAACGTTAAATTTATTTTAATATAAAAGAATAATTAATATGTATATTTTTATGTATTGAAAACCTTAGAGTGATATTATGGGCAAAAAGTGCAAGTTCAAACGGTACCTATTACCTTTTATTCTCCACCTTTTCTTTCTAAAAAACTTGTTCATCTATAGTCAACTTTGGGTCATGTGTTGCAGATGCAATAGAGGCCGTTTGTTGCAGATACAATAGAGAAGTCAATAATAGAAATGATAAACTAGAGTAAATTAAGCTTTCAATTTCCATTTATAACTTTTTTTTTGGGGGGGGGGGGGGAGGGAGGGGGAGGGGTGAAATTTTCGGTTGCTCATTTATTTCGGAATCATTGATGCAGAAAACCGATGCTAATCATGTTTTCCATTGCGAAATATAATGGAAGTGCCAAAGTATGATATCTAATGTATTTACCATTACACCATTACTAAACAGGTTGTTCGTTTCAAACAAAATTGATTTGTATCAAACTATTTTTTTTCCACAATGGTCTGGTTCGGTTTCCAATTTTTTTAGTGTGCCTCTAATTTTCATTGTGTTTTTTTATGCTAGAATGTATGATTTTTTTAGGATATATTATTTCATACAAAACAGGGAAAATGGCCACCCATGGTGTTGGTGGCAAATATATTGATATGGGGGATTTAAAAACTCCAACCAAATTACATTACATTACATACTGGAAAATAAGAAATCAAAAATAAAAACTAGATGACAAACTACGTGTGTCTAGCCTTTTGCAAACTTGAAACGAACACAACCACTTTCACATAAACCCAATCTTTGAAGCTGTCATAAAATTGAAAAAATGCACGTCTCCCTCGACGGTTGAGAAGTAAAGCGCCACATGCTATCCAAAATCCAGTAGCAAAACCATTGCCCACACCAGTATAAAACCATCCCCAGAGTTCATCATTTGTGTCTTCCCCATCACCCTCACCTTTACCAATAAGAGGTGGTACTTTTGATTCTTCATCTAGAGGACAACTTTTGGTAAGAGGAGGTCCACATAGACGTGCATTTCCATTGTATCTTGATGGTTGAAAGGATTGGAGTTGAGTGCTGGTTGGGATTCTTCCAGACAAGTTATTAAATGACAAATCTAGGTCATTCAATAAACTCATCTGAGACATGCTTGATGGTATCCTCCCTGATAAATTGTTTCTGGATAAATCCACCGTTAGAAGCTTTTTCATCTCACCAATATGCTGTGGAATCTCTCCAGATAGAGCATTCATTGAAAAATTCAGGGCAATCAAATCTGAAAGATTGGTAATTTGATATGGGATTTGTCCTGTTAAGTTGTTGCTTGACAGGTCAATGCTCTTCACCAATTTCAGAGTACTTAAGAATTCATGTTCACCTCCTTGCCACTGAATCATTGCATGGTCAACATATATCCCTGATGCATATACAATATTGTTTATACTTGTTTGAAAGTATACATCTTGTAAGACTCCTCCTTGGTGAACCATGCTCGTAAGATTACTCAAACATGAGGGGATGGTTCCATGAAGATTGTTCATCGACAGGTCTACAATTTGAAGATTACCTAACTGACATAACTGTAAAGGGATGGTTCCAATGAAGTTGTTTGATCTTAGAATAAGAACATACAAACCTGATAAGTTTTCCCCAATCCAGACAGGCACATTACCAGAAACTTGTTGGCCCTCAAATTCAACGAGATTAAACCCGTGCAATTTTTTAAGGACAAAGGCAATTCTCCAGAGAAGTTGTTCTTGAATAAATACAACACCTGGAGTTGTATCAAAGATCCAACAGAGGGAGGAATCCGTCCAAAGAGATTGTTGTGTCCAAGATTAAGAACTTGTAGTCCTTTGAAACGCCACAAACAGTCCGGGAGTTGTCCGATTAATGAGTTATGAGAGAGGTCAAGAAATGATAAGAACCCATCAACAATTTGGCATACAAATGAGATTCCCCCAGAAAATTTGTTTCTGGAAAGATTTAATAAGAACAAGGTGGAAGGAACATTCGGTATTGGACCATAAAAGTTGTTGGAACTCAAATCTATCTCTGAATATTTGGCAAAATTTGATGATAAATCTGGTACTTTCCCGCTAATGTTGTTGGAAGAGAGATTCAGATATTCTAATTGAGAAGGCCACATGTCCCAGAACTCCAGAGGAGTTGTGTCTGAAATTCCAGTATTGGAAATGCCAAGAAAGGTAAGATTTTTGAGTGTCTGAATCCATTTGGGGAAGAGAGGCCCTACCTTGCAAGACCTCAGATCAAGATACTGAATATAAGAGATGTTTGATAAGTGATCTGGGGAAGGAACTGTAAGATTATTAGAAGAAAGGTAAATAGTTCGGAGCCTGGGTAGTTCCCACAGTTTCTCACTTATACTTCCATTTAACTGATTATCAGATAGGTACAGAGATTCTAGGGATGCAAACTTCTGGATCACATCGGACAGTGGCCCTGTAAATTGGCTTCCTTGAGCAGACAACTTTTGTAATGAAAGGGATGTGCATCCAGACAAGTTGTTGAGAAAATCAGGAAATTTGACAGCAGCAGAGTTGTTGTAGAAGGATAAAGTTTCCAGACTACAGAGGTTACCAAGATATTTGGGTATCCCATCGAACATATTATCAGAGAGATAAAGTCCATTAAGCTTATTGCTGGTTAATGGGAGCAACCAACGATACATGGATGATGTGAGATTGTTGTCACTGAGATAAAGGGTATGAATAGATGAAGAAGAAGAAGAGTTGAGAAAAGAAGAATATGGATACATAACCTGTGACAGCTCACATCTCCCTAAACTTAAACGCAACAGTTTTGGGAGACTCAAAATTACACCTACCCAATTATTTGCATTCGCAAGGGAAATCCCATCCATTCTCAGATCCTCCAAAAGAGAGAGATGAGACAACCACTCCATGTTTTCAACTCTACAACTTCCAGCAGAATCAAGATGAAGGTATTGCAAGTTGGTGAGGTTTCCAAACTGTGAAGGAATGGTTCCATAAAGAGAGTTACTGGAAAGGGAAAGGTACCTTAACTGGGTCAAGTAACCAATGGACCTGGGAATAGCTCCATGAAAGGAATTGTAGGAAAGATCAAGAAGATTCAAGTAGGTTAAGTTAAGCAAGGAATGGCTAATCTCACCTCCAAGACCATCCTGTGAAAAGAAGTTGTTGAGTTCAGGCTTTGTGACATGACCAGTTTGGTTGCTGCACTCAACTCCACTCCATTTACAGCAGTCATGTTGGTCAGATCTCCATGTAGAGAGAGTATCATAAGTGTCGTGAAGGGGAGGTTTGAAGAGAAGGAGCGCAAGTCTCTCATTATCCAAACACTTTTTCATATTAACACCATTTCTATCATCTCCTCCTTCTCCCACTGCTACCAATTGGCTGGTAGTTGCAGTCACAAGGAGTACCAAGAAAAGTGAGAAAACTATAGAAGCACAAGGATTCATAATTTAATTAAAAATGAAAATCTTGGTGATTTGGTTTGTAATGATGCCTGCCTATATGAACTGCACCCGTGAGTGTTTATATAGTCTTGACTGTGAGCATAAGTGATTCTAAACGGGTGGCCTTGAATTAATTGTGTCCGGGATACAATATTTAATTTCCCATGAAATTAGAACCAAACTATAAGAAAAAATCAAAGATGAAGATTTGAAATAAACTGCCCCTAACTAGTCGTTCAAAGACTTGCAAGTCTTGACAACTTTCATATATTATCAATATCTTATCCGATCTTTGTGATATTTTCAAAGACTTTAAAGTGATGTTGACCATAACCTTTATTAAATACAAACATATTAATTCAAAAAAATTTTACTAAAGAATGTTAACGCAAACATTGAACTGACCCCCAAATTAACAACAACTATTTCATAAATCTCGTATTCCCATTCCATTGTTAAGCAATTTATGTGTATGCTATCCTATGAGTATTTTTATGAAATCAGTTAGAAAAGTTTTAGCAGAAACAAATCTAATTTATCATATTAATTCAAAAAATTTCGAGCAGAAACAGAAACATAAACTCACTATTCAACAGAAAAGAAAAAACAAAATCAAACAAAAATCAAAAGAAAAGTCATTTAACAGAAAAAATAGAAAACAGGGATGAAGGAAGAAATGCGTTGAATATTAGTGATGACCAATAATTTACCTGACGGGATACCAAGAAGATGACAAAGGTAGGCGGCGTCTTCGACGACAGTGGAAGCGACGAGTTCCAAATTAATTGGCTTTTACAAAAAAAGTCCTAAAATTTTGAACCAAAGTTTGTTTAGTCCTAAATTAATTTGTTTTTCCAAAAAGTCCTAAAACTGACAAAGGGTTGCATTATGACAATTTTCTACTTGTTAGAACGAGTAACAAATTAATTTGAGACCGATTCGTAAATTAATCTAAAATATTGAAATTTTTTTATTAAAAAAAATTATTATTTTTATTAATTTATCATATTATTTTTATTATTTTATTCTGGAAAATCTCCAGAAAAATTCTAATATTATGGAAAAAAGATTTTAATAAAGTATTAAATTTTACTTTTTGAACAGAAAAGTCCCGACTTTGTAACTTTTTGAATAGAAAAACCCAAAAAAACCGACTAATTTATCCATTTTAGCCACTTTTGACCTGTTCGGCAAATCATTGAACAAAATCGTTAAATTTTCCAAAATAAATGGGGTTTGTCTGCAAATTTCGTCAAAACTTATCATTATTCTAATAAAAGAATAAGTTGATTGTCCTTTTGCCACGTGTCACATTATTAGGCCTCATAATTAATGTTATGTCACATGTCAATATTTTGGTTATCCATTTCAAATTTCAAAATTTAAAATTTTTCACTCTAATTAAATTAAATTAAATAACATTATAACTATAATTATAATAAAATTAATAGAAATTATAAAGTCACGTATTTATTTAAATCATTGATTATAATTTATATAACTAAAAAATATATTTTAATTAATAATTTATTTAAAATAACTGATTATTAATTTTGAGTTTTTACTATGAAAGTTTAATTAATTTTATAACCGTTGTTCCCACGGGTTATAAACTAGTATATAATGTATAAACATAATTTTTTACCTATTATATATCTATTTTTATGTATTTATGTACTTTTTTAAGTTTTTATATGTATATGTTTATGTATTTTTATGCATTTCAAATGTATAAGCAATTTTTTTATATATTTATATGTATTTTTAAGTATTTTACATATTTTATGTCTTATTAATATATGTATTACGTATTTTTTTCGTATTTATGTAATTTTTAAAGTTTTTATATGTATATGTTTACAATTTTTATGTGTTTTAAAATTTTAAAGTATTTTTTAATGTATTTATATGTATTTTTTAGCATTTTTTATTTATTTTTATGTGTTATTCTTTAAACATTAGGGATTATGTATTTTATATAGATGTTTATGTATTTTAAATGTATAAACATATTTTTTTACTTATTTATAGTTATTTTTAAGTACTTTACATATTCTTATACGTTTTTTATGATGGGTTTTGATCATAAGAACATCATATGTGCTCATACAAACCCTAATGCTTGGATCTAGGTTTCTCTATTGTACATGCAAGTTATCCAAGACTATAAACCCTAATTCTTGCATACAAGTAATCATATTTACATAAGAATCGGTTTAAGACGTTACCTTGATTGTTATGTAGCAATAACAATCCAGTTCCTCCTTGTATTGACTTTAGAAAGCTTAGAGTCACAATGTCACTCCGCTAATGATTCACAAACACCAAGAGCAAGAGGATGAAAAGGATAGAGGATGGAGGCTGCCCTAAAACGTGTGAAACCCTAGAAGGATGCTTAGCCATGTTTTTGGGTCATAAGAGACCCATATGTATATATATATATATATATATATATATATATATATATATATATATATATATATATATATATATAGGAGGCTATTAGGGTTATCTAACAAGGAAACCCTAAATTGGATGCTTAAGCCCTAAGCAACCCATAGATTCCTTTCCTTAAGGCCTTGGACGATTTCCTCATGGGCTTTCCATAGAATTCGTCCACTCCTTAATATAAGGCAATCCATAGCCCAAATTGCAATTATCTTATAATTACAATTCCAGTCCCTTAAGTTTAATTAGTCTCTTTTAGTCACAAAACTAATTACCAATTAATTATTGACTAATATTAATTAAACAATATGATTTCTCCTTTAATATATTATTCTCATAATATATTAATAAATCATATTTAATCATTTCTCTCCATAATTCATCCTATCAAGTTGCTTTGGTGAAGGCAACCCAAAAGGACCATGCACCATCGGGTCAAGTACGTACCAAAATAGTTATAGACTTAGACACTAATCCAACAGTCTCCCACTTGGATAAGTCTAATAACTATTATGCGTAAGACTTCAGATCCTGATCTGCAATCGTAGCTTTCCAAAGCCGCTGTCAACTCTGATCTTATCAGATACGCGTGTCCTTTAGATAAGGGATCATATATTCCTCCATTCTAGATATCGTATGAGATATGATTTCAAATCATTCTCTTTGTACTATTTCTCGATTTCCGATTTATGACGACTGACTAATTGAACAAATCAAATTAGCCCTAGCCCTAGCCCGGCCGAGCATTTACGTTTGTCATCACAAAATCATCGAGGGGCCCAAAGATATCGCTTTTATCCTACTTGGGATAAAAGGAACGGATAAACTTTGATTCAATGCTCGCTTGTACTAACTCACCGAATCACACACAACAATATGTTTTATGACACCAAGTTACTGGTGCGTTTACATATTATCAATGTGCAACCGATTTGCAAGATACAACTCACATATCTCGGTTTCAAGAATATAAGATGTTATCATCTCACCAATCACTCGTGATACAATTCATGGAGTGATCCAAGTGAGCGTGGGTTTAATCTAATGCTCAAATCATATTCGTAAGCACTCATGAACGTTGCAACAAACATTTGCTTATGTCTAATACTCTTTTAGACATTCCACACACCAATTCATGACAGTCTTCATTCATACCTACTTCCAACATATGAACGACTGTGGCCCGTTCGAATTATTTGACTGTTCTTAACCAATTAAATTATTCAGGAAGTCAAAACATGCAAAGTGAAACACAAGAATAATACTAATCCCATATGGCCTCAACCCTTTGAGCATAAATAAAACACCTTTTATTTATCACCATATCGATTACTCATTATTTTTTCGGGTAATCAACTTCTTACTTGAATTATTACACTTGTCCCATGCTATTAGCATGCACACAATGTTTACCTATGGTTCTTACTTTGTGAAATAGATCAAATTGAACACATTTCCAATCATTCTCATTTCACAACTCCAAATCCTTTTTTTCATAATTGAAAGAATATCAAATTCTTACTACTTATAGAATATGCTAGATTCTAACAATTTATGCAATGATCCTTTCGTAATGTCACTGCACCAAAGTCACAAAGACTATTGCCAATGATATTACAAAGTCCTTTATCGGAGACTGTTACAATATAATTCCATAGATATGATGTCTCTCACTCAAGGTACGTTCCTTTGAACATCCTTTTGCATAAAAGTTTCTAATCTAGACATAGATTTTCAATATTCAATTCCCAATATGGAAAACTTTCCATACTTAGCATATGACAACTCATTCTCAATAGAATCTTATCTATGAAAAAATAATGTCAATATGGTCCATCCAATATCATGCTTCCAACTACTCACAAGCGACCAATCCTCGGCGAACTTTGGATTGTCCTTTGATAGTTGTCTAATTATCTTAGTCAAAACCGATTCTTGTCCTTTTTCCCTCTAAATGCGCTAGACATTTAAAAATTTTAGAATGGTCAAATGTTATAGCATTTGCAATCGATCCTATACCCGAAGCGTATGGGACACGATGCATAATGTCTTGCATAAAGATATGATACTTTATCAATCTTCTGCCATAATATTTTATTTGCTATGTTCTCAAAATTCGAACTATGAAGAGGAATGCCGTAATCATAGTCAAAAAATTGAGAACACACTATGTACCTTTGACTAAATTTATTAACATTCCACAACCTAAGCCTTTAGATTTGAAATAAAGCATAATATTCTCTCCCTTAATTATAGCAAAACAACTTTACATCCTTACTACTTTGCAAAGTATAACTCTTGTTTTCTATAATTAATATTGCTAACTTGCAATATTGGCCTTAACAATCATACAATCATAACATTTATGCTCCCACTATCATGATGATTATTATAAAACATAACACTTATGCTCCCACTAGCTTCGACATGTATTCATAAACATCTTAACTTTTAGAAAAACAATACCTATTGAATTTCTTAAGTCAATGTTTCTAATACTTAGTGCTTTGATAATCTTTTATCAAAGCTTCTTGAACTTATACACCTTTGCCTTAGATAGTTCATATGTGTGTCTAAACAATTAAGACTAATTGTCAAACCTCACAACTCAAATCATGGAAAGGGATACCGTAACCATAATCGAATTTGAGAATGTAATTTTACAATCACTATCTTTTTAAAATCTTTCTTAGTGAAATCATTTCCTCACAATCATTTTCATGAAGGAGGAAATCTTATGACACTTAGATTTAAACGGTGTATGTGTTCCTAACCATGTGAATTTGTTAAAACCAAAGTTTATGACAAATTCAAACTCATATGGACCGAACTTTCTTAATCTTGATTTCTTGCCTTATGGTAGCACAGCTGCCCACCATGTCTTCCAAGTGGTTAAGCAGTTCACCTTTGCCTATCAAAGTACTTTCCATTGATTAAGGTCCTTTCCTTTTATGCATTCAAACGAGAACTTATAGGACTCATATGCACAATTAACTCAATTGGAATGTCATAGAAAACAAAATTGTGTCAACACGATAGGTAGTAAACCTCAACTTGTGTGCTAGTGATGATCGATATGGTTTATTTGATTTGTTCTTGAAACCTTTCAAGACAATTAAGACTCCCATTGACTCCTTGACATATAAAATTCTCTTGTCAATAAACATTTCTTGACAACCAAATATTTAAGAGTTAGTGTAGTTTTTATCAAAACATAACACTTCATAAAATGGTCCTAGTTGGTCTTTGTCTTCTCCAAGACATCACAACTTTCCACATTTGATGAATGTCAAAAACCTTCTTAATACTTGTCACTTATTGCCACAATCTTAACTTTAAGACTTGTTATTGGAACGAAGTATGATTGACTTTTTGATTTAACCATTTCTTCAATCCTTGATTCCTCTTCTTAAACATACAATTGTACTAAGACTCAATTAGAGGATCAATTGAGATATGGTTCTTAATCATTAAGACCTATCATAAAGTATAAAAGGTACTCTCCCCTCTTCTTATAATGGAGAAACTTTTATCTTTCTGCCTACTTGATTCTTCTTATTCGTTTTGCTATTGATTTAAACCTTTTTAATCAATTCCGAATTACACTTAATCTTATAAGTATAATCATATTTACTAAACCTTTAGTAAATCATGACGAATATCTTTGTTACTCTTATGGTGAACTTGATCAACACACAACTTTGTGTGCTTGATCTCCTAGTCCTTCACTTGACACTTTGTCAATGAATTAGTCTAATTTCCAAATATGAAATTTCTCATTCTTCGTGCAAGCAAGTTGCATGATTCCAAATTTTTGTCCAATTGAAACTTGGGCGATAAGAAACTCTCCCTATTTGGTAAATTCTCGACTTTTCCATAAACACCATAAATAAGAATCATATCCATTTGTTGTAGAAATATCTAAACACCAATTTTCATAACGATTTCATTGCAAGGAAATAAACAAATAAATAAATAAGTCAAACCAAAATTTATTTTATTTATAAAAGCAGCGGAAAACATTTGTCCTTAAAATGCAAAATCCATTGAACACTATGTATTTCAAAAGGAAAATTTCTAACAACTCTATCATATCTAATCTTCAAGTCCATGCAATCAAGATCCATTCCTTGTGATTAGATGCATCTTGCTCTTTCACCAAGCTTCCTTTCTTTTCACCGATCCTGCAAAACATTCAAATGCAATCTTATCACATCATGTATTAAGAATCAATGAATAGGAACTTAACGGAGTTAGATAGTGGATTTTACCTGAAGCACAACCATACTCTATGACTCTCCCATCTTCTAGACTCTTCAGGCTCTTTGGGCAGACTTGTATCCAACGCCCTTTCTTTTGGCAGCAAACGCAGGTCGGTTCTCCTAGAACGTCCTCGGAAGCATGGTCGGTTGACCTTCCCAACAAATACGCTCCATTGCTTCGCCAAATCATTTCTGATTCAGCAGCAATGAGCCTGTAACTTAGGTCAATGAGGTTGTCATCATGATCCATCATATAATACTTTCTTTTGAACTCATTATATGATTCATGAAGTGACTGCAAAACCCAATTCACAGCCAACTCATCCGGGAATGACACACCCAACATTATCAACCTATCAATGTGTGATTTCATTCCTAGAACATGGGCACACACGGGTTTACCATCTTCATGTTTCATTTCCAATAGGGCTTTAGTGATATTGAACCTTTCAATTCTTCGATCTTGTGGGTTAGGGAGAACAATTGGACGAGGTGGAGGAAGTGAAGCATGATTTCTTGTTCCTCGATCGAATCGTGGAATACCATCTTCATGTGAAATGCTTGTTCCACGGGATTTGGGAAGACCATAGTTGTCGAAGTTAGACATCTACAAAACGGGAGAAACAAATTCAAGTTAGTTGATTGATTGAGTCCTTAGTAAATCACCCAAATGAGATACTAAGGCTAGGACCCAACACAATATTCCACAACTCGGGAGAGGGATGTCGTAACCCTAATTGCAGAATATTTGAAGGTAAGTGAATGACGATTAACTAATTTCCACCATGAAAACGAAAAAAGAAATTTATGTTTTAAATCTATGAAAACTCCTAGATCCTTTGAGATTCATTGAACTTTCAATGGCATGTTTAAATCTCGATATACCCCTCTAGTTTGTGACTGGGATGCCGAGGATCACAAAGCGGGTGTGAATAACCATGCAAACTTACATGGTGCCCTCATATGTTACAGTCATCTATTCGATGTGCCGGTAAACCACACACGTTTCACCGAACTATGACAAACATTGAGTCACCCTTTGCTACCTTTTCTTAGAATCATTTAGTGTGCCGGTAAACCACACACACTCCACTAATGTCTTCGCAAGGGCACAAAGTGTAATTTCATGGAATTGCATCAATTCACTTTTGCCTAAGTAACTAAGATTGGGAATTTGTAAAACATTTAGTTACTTTTATATTTCATTATACTTATAATGGAAGGTTTTGTCCTATCCTACCCATTCGGCTAACGACCCTCCACTAGTCAAGAGTGCGGTGGGTAAGAGTGGATACCCATTCAATTGCCATTTTATAGGCAATTTCCTTAAACACCCCTTATAGACCAGCTTCGTGAATGAGGCCTACTAACGGTAAGACTGACTTTTATTCATACATATATATAATTTTAGACTTTTAATGTTATATATAGTATAGGGTGTATTTTACACTTTTAAAATACTAGGTGGTTAAATTTAACAATTATACTTTTAATTCAATTAAATTGTAAACCTAAATTTTTATGGATTTATTAAACTTCTTTTAATTATACACCTTAATTAATTAATAAAACCATAAGGGTGTGATTTGAACTTTTCAAAACATTACTAGGGTTTTAGAATTTAACATTCCTAATTAAACCTTCAATCAACTTTTAAATTCCAAAACTTGAGGGCAAGTTTTGAAACATTTCAAAACATTAGGGTTTAGAATTTAAATATACATCAAAATTAAACTATTAATCAAAATTTAAATTCCAAAACTTGAGGGCAAGTTTTGAAACCTTTTTCAAAACATTAGGGTTTTAACTATTTAAATTTCAAAACAACAAAACTTTTGGGTTTAAATTTAAACTGTAAAACCTAAAGGGGAAAATATGAAACTTTTCAAAGCACAAGTATCAAATAACAAATAATCTAAGTTAACATTTAATCACATAATTATCCATATTTGATTTATTTAATGATTTCTTGCAAAACAATTTACCAATTTAATCAAAATAATTAATCAATTATCACATAAGGAAACAAATATTTTATTAATTGATAAATATCTTTAATTAGATCAAGAATATAGTCAAATATATCATAAAATCGGATTTATATTGATCTAATATGATAAGGCAACTATCCTTAAGCAAAACAGCAAGAAATCCTGGATTTCCCTCCATCTGACCAGCCGACTCGCCGAGTTAGGAATGGACTCGTCGAGTCAGCATGAACTCGGCGAGTTCATCTATGGACTCGGCGAGTCCAGCCCCCAGAAACACAAAAATCAAATTTTCAATCATACAAAGCATCAATACAAAAGAAACCAATCTAGTCTCTGATACCACTGATGGGTTTTGGTCATAAGAACATCTTATGTGCTCATACAAACCCTAATGCTTGGATCTAGGTTTCTCTATTGTACATGCAAGTTATCCAAGACTATAAACCCTAATTCTAGCATACAAGTAATCATATTAACATAAGAATGGGTTTAAGACATTACCTTGATTGTTATGTAGCAATAACAATCCAATTCCTCCTTGTATTGACTTTAGAAAGCTTAGAGTCACAAATGTCACTCCTCTAATGGTTCACAAACACCAAGAGCAAGAGGATGAGAAGGAGAGAGGATGGAGGCTTCCCTACAACGTGTGAAACCCTAGAAGGATGCTTAGCCACGTTTTTGGGTCATAAGAGATCCATATATATATATATATATATATATATATATATATATATATATATATATATATATATATATATATATATATATATATATATATATATATATATATATAGGAGGCTATTAGGGTTATCTAACAAGGAAACCCTAAATTGGATGCTTAAGCCCTAAGCAACCCATAGATTCCTTTCCTTAAGGCCTTGGAGGATTTCCTCATGGGCTTTCCCATAGAATTCGTCCACTCCTTAATATAAGGCAATCCATAGCCCAAATTGCAATTATCTTATAATTACAATTCCAGTCCATTAAGTTTAATTAGTCTCTTTTAGTCACAAAACTAATTACCAATTAATTATTGACTAATATTAATTAAACAATATGATTTCTCCTTTAATATATTATTCTCATAATATATTAATAAATCATATTTAATCATTTCTCTCCATAATTCATCCTATCAAGTTGCTTTGGTGAAGGCAACCCAAAAGGACCATGCACCATCGGGTCAAGTACATACCAAAATAGTTATGGACTTAGACACTAAAGTATTTTTTAATGTATTTATATGTATTTTTTAGCATTTTTTATTTATTTTTATGTGTTATTCTTTAAACATTACGGATTTATGTATTTTATATAGATGTTTATGTATTTTAAATGTATAAACATATTTTTTACTTATTTATAGTTATTTTAAAGTACTTTACATATTCTTATATGTTTTTATGCATTATGTATTTGTGTATTTTTTTTAAGTTTTTTATATAGATGTTTATCTATTTTAAATGTATAAATATATTTTTTTACTTCAAGTCGTCTTCACCATTTCAGTCAATTAGTACAACTTCTTCGAGAATGTCTAGATGTTTTCCTACATACCCACATACTTTAAGCTTTTTCCATTTGCTTATCTTGAAATTAAAGACCGAATGGAAAAACTTAACATATGTGGGTATGTTGGAAAACTATCTAGACATACTCGACGAAGCTGTGTGAATTAGATGAAATGGGAAAGATGACTTGAAGTAAATATATTATTTTTTAAATTCGTTGCTATTAATATTATATATATATATATATATATATATATATATATATACACATGTATTTATGCATAAAAACTATGTATAATTATAAAAATACATATGAAAAATATATTTATATACTTTAAAAATGTTTTTTAGGTATAGATATATATGGTACATCATCTTATTTTAGGTTTCCGTTCCAATAAAAATGGAAACTTCCATAAATTGTGAATCGCCAATTCCTAGGGTTCCTTCCCTCCCTGAGTATGATTTTCCAAAAGATGAAAACTAAAACAAAGTAAAGAGAAGAAGAATAAACATATGACAAAAGGAATCATTGTAATCCACAATGGTATACGTTTCCATTTATAATGGAGAAAGGGTGATGCTATGGCTTTCCGAGAAAATGAACTTTATAAGAATATTATAGTCATCGAATCCATCTTGAAACATCTCTTCATCTTAGACCATCACACACTTAACATGTTGGGAGAGGTAAATGAAAAGTTAAGAAAGGGACGGAGGCAGATAAAAGCGTTGATGGTGATGTTGTCACACCCTCGAACCAGACGGTGGAAACGTCTGAGGGCTCGGGTGACTATCAATTGAAATATCATCACATTGAATATACATGAAACATAACATAAACATCACCATGCATTACATAATACAATTGTCATTGTTCACATCAAGTACATTGTTTGACGTTACATATTTCAAAATATAAATTGCATGATAGTCGGCATTACACAAAAGAAATTTCCAAAACACACTTGGTGATTCTTCCGCTTAACGGCTACATGAGAATACAAGTTATTTTCAAAATTGCCAACATATATAATGTTTGTGAGTTCATAAGAATGTTTGACTGAAAGATTTTGTATTGTTTGTATAACCCAGAAAATCCGATATTTTTCAGTAAATTGTATGAAAATGATGAAATGATCGAGTATAAATGTATGTCTGGTTTCCATTGTAAAACATGTATAAGTAAGAAATTCAAAAAATTTCCTGTATTGTATTTGTTGAAAGTAGAAGGTAATGAATGATAGTATTTCCCTAGAAAATCCGATATTTTCTGGTTTATATAAGTGTTGTAGTCCTTGTATTACAGCATGAATTGTTTTCGTATTATCATGATTTAAGCACTTTGATTCCCGTATTGTATCGATGGTAATGGATCTTTACATAAGTCGTTATAACCATGCATGATAATGACTAATTCGCCTGTCTTAGAATTTTTCCAAACACCGATTTTGATCAAAATTTTGTCACCCTAGACTCGCCTAGTCTAACTGTAGCGAACAACTTAGGTGTGGGGGAGTCACCCTCATGTAGATATATACACAAACTCTTGCTTCCCCTAAGGCCCAATAACATGTAAAAATTAATTTAGGCCCATTGAGCATGTCATTGGGTCACTAAGGCCCAATAGACATGGATTGAATATATTGGGCCCAAAAAACACGCAAACGGGTCATGAAGGCCGAATAAGCATGTATAGGAAGTATTAGGCCCAATATTCGTACCATTGTTCTATTTTTATATATTTGTTGTGGTATAGTGTTTCTAGACGAAGCATTAATTCGTGATGTTATAAGATATGCCATGTTTGATTTATAACGATATATTTTAGTTTATATATATATATATATATATATATATATATATATATATATATATATATATATATATATATATATAAATACCATTTTAAAACCCTTATGTTATAAATGTTTACATCCTTGGTCCAGTTGTTCAATAATTAACACATTTGACCCAAAATATTTATTTGACCATTTCAGCCCCTTTTTCACCGAAAATTTTGTTTTTAACCCTTGTTTAGATAAAATGACATTTTTAGTCATTTTTTATGAAAATAACATTTTTAACCCATTAGACCATCAAACTTAGCATTTTCAGCCCATTTATAAATTCTTTTTACAATTTCTGCCCAAAATACGTTTATTGACATTTCCAGCCCTTATTTTGTAAAAATTTACATTTTTGGCCCAATTTCTGAAAACTTTACATTTTTGGCCCAATTTTGAAATAGGTGTCATTTTTAGCCTTTATTTTTATTCATTTCCTGTTTTTGGCTCAAGTTTTGATGAAACAACATTTTAACCCCTAAAAACTCACATTTTTCGCATTTTGGGCCCAAAAACCGTAAGGCCCAATTTTTAAGCGCATTATGTTAAAATTTACATCTTTGGTCCTTTAAAAAGGGTGATTATCATAAAAATATAATTTTATGCAAATATGACCTTTTTGATCCTTATAAAACCAAAAATGTCACAATTTGTCCTCATCTTTTGTTTTTTTTTTGTCAAAAATGATCCTTAAATAAGATTTTTGTTTTGTTTTGTATATCTTGGATATGCATTATGTCGCACCCCAAAACAGACGGCGAAAACATCCAGGGGGTGGAGGACTTCATTTGTAGTATCACAACACATGAATTATAGTAATCAGAGTACAAACAACCACTGTATTTAAAAAGTATAAGTATTTACATGTGTTTCATCATTGTATACTGAAACCAAATAGTTATACAAAAGAAGAAGATCAAACATAAACAACTTTATCTTCTCAAAAGCACGGGGAGTACCGGTCTACTGGTCCCTGAGAATACAAGTAATTTAAAAAGAGAGTATCAACATAAAGTTGAGTGAGTGCATAAGTATTTATGTTTGAAAGAATGTTTTCTGTTTCTTGATTATGTAAACTGTTCCTGAAAATCCTATATTTTCTACACTATATGAAAAGTAATTTTAATTACATAAAACAGTTATGTTTGTAAACCAATGTTTTGTATATGTATTTCTTTTGTAAACTTGTATCCAAGAGTGTGCCTGGTTTCATCAACTGTTATTGTAAATCGTAATGTAATACTGTAAATTGTATCTTGTAAACCAGTACTTTGAAAATGTACTTAGGTTTAGTTAATTATACACTAACATATTGTTAATATCTTTTATATGAGTTATTATAACCATACTGACTAGATGGCCTGACCCAAAGCTATGAATGCGTTGAAAACTATTGGTAACAATTTGTCACTCACAGGCGTGTATGCCTGACTGTAGCTAGCAGTCCGAGTGTGGGGTTGTCAATCCTAATATAGATCTATACACACATTGTTTCGATCCCCGGTTGGAGATTATGGTTATCATGTCAGGACTTTAACTATATTGTTTAGATAAATTAAAAAACTTGTATCAAATGACTCATAAAAAGCATATAAACGTTACATGTATAATAATTATGAAAACTCAATCATTCTGAAATAAATGACTGATAGTATGTTCTTGAATTAGTATTCTTAACATGTATCTGAAAGATGTATACCCTTGAATAATTTTGAATCAAACCTTTTTTCTTGTCAAACTATGTACTTTAGTATACTTGAATTATGAATTAATGTTTTGCGAATCATAAATTATATCTATTATAATTTATATGTACTTTCTGTATTGATAACGAGTATTCATGAATGCAACCCCTTGCTCAACATGTTACAAAGGGTAATTGAAACTTAATAAACTAACTTTTATACTTGTATACATATACAAATATATATAAGTAAAATTTAAATGACATTCTGACAAATAACTGATGCTTATAATCCCACATCCAAACACGGAAAAGGAACCAAAGTGGGTTATCAGTCCTAAGCTTTTTAAATTATATATATATATATATATATATATATATATATATATATATACACAAGTATGATTTCTGGGAGAAATATATGTTTATAAAAAGCAGTTAAAAGAAGTTTGACAATTTGAAATACATTTTGGTGACTTGATGTCATTTTGAAACAATCATTGAAAACCATTTGATTCGATGATATCTGAATTCCATTTTGATAAGATATTTGAAACCATTTGTTTATAACACAAAATCTTTATGTTAGACTTGTATTCTCCCCCCCCCCCATTAAACAGTAAAAATTATGAAAATACGGGGGTAGGAACTCACCTGTAGTGAGTGATTCGAGTGAAAGGTCAATGTAGGATGCTAAGTGTCAAGTGAAGTCTTGAACACAAACAGATCATATTAGCATATAATGATACATATATCGATATAATTAGTGTATATACAACTAACTATGATAGAAAACCACTTTAGGGACTAGCAAACACTTGAATTGAAGTGTTACAATCACATGTGATTGACTAAAAGGGGTTTACGACCATACAAGAGAGTGTACGGCCAGGGAGTTTACGGCCAATGTATGTATGGCCAGGGAGTGTACGACCGTACACTCATTGAAGAAACATGCAAAAAGGGTTGTTTATGGTCCTAACTAGCATCCAGGAAGTGTGTTCTGATCCATGCTTAGCTTAAGGGAAGTTTATGGTCACTTTGAGCCTTAACAAAGGTGTGTACGACCACATGAGGTGTGTACGGACGTACACCCTTGATGTTCTTGCAAATATGTCGATTTTTATGATGAATATCAAGTCTTTCTAATAGATATCAAGCTATGGAAGGAATACTCACGTTTTAGAAGCTTGAAGGGGTGTTTAAGGTCTAAGAACTAGTGTGTATTCTTGGTGTTCTTGAAGATCTAACCTAAAAGATGAATTTCATGGATGAAATCAAAGGGTGATACTAGATATAACCATGTATCAACTAATCAAATGATGAAACACTAACTTATTTGAAGATCCAAGTGAAGAACCTGATGATAGTTGAAAGAGAATCTGAAATCTTAGCTTGAATGTGTGAAAAGTGTTTAAAAATGGCCAACTCTGACTTATATAGGGGGAGTGTATGGCTAGAAGGAGGTGTACGGCCGTACACCCATGTGTATGGCCACACACTCCTCTTGAAGGAGTGTTTGGCCGTAGTTGCATGCTATGACTTAGGGTAACTCATCCCCAAACTCAAACCTTGATTGTACTAGCCTTAGAACACCCAAAAAGATCCTAAACAGTGCTAAAAGATAGCAGAAATGAGTCTGACTATGATTGAATTGAGTGACTGTACAAGACAGAAATTTTGGGTTGTCACATTATCCCCTGGTTGGAGGGAATTTTGTCCCGAAATTAGAGTTTAACCACTTAAGCATTTACAAATAACTAAGTAAAAATATGAGGATATTTAGTTTTATTTGATCCTCGCGCTCCCAAGTGAATTCAGGTCCCCGCTTGGCGTTCCAACGAACCTTCACTATAGGAATATGGCTTTGGCTTGTTTTCTTGACCTCTTGGTCCATGATCTCTACTAGCTCTTCCACGAAGTTGAGGCTCTCGTCGAGTGGAATTACAAGAGTCTCATCGGACAGACACTTTTTCAAGTTTGAGACGTGGAAACCAGGATATATGTTACTTAATTCTTTAGGTAGTCAGAGTTTGTAAGCTACTGGACCGATTCTAGCAAGAATTTCAAATGGTCCTATATACCTTTGATTCAGCTTGTCACGCTTTCCAAAGCGTATCATGCATTTCCATGATGAGACCTTTAACATGACGTGGTCACCAACCTGGAATTCCAAAGGTTTTCTTCTTTTGTTAGTGTAGCTTTTCTGTCTATCTCTGTAAGCTTTAAGTCTCTCCCGGATTTGTAGGATTTTCTCCGTAGTTTCGCAAATGATTTCCGGACCAGTGAGAGCACCGTCAGGAACTTGACACTTCAGGCCAGCACAGAGGTGATCTGCACTTGCGGCCATAGAGAGCTTCGAAAGGAGCAACCTTTATGCTAGTGTCATTACTGCTATTGTATGAGAATTCGACAAGGGGTATATGAGTACCCTATGCCTTTCGAAAGTCTATCACGTAAGCTTGTAACATTTCTTCTAGAGTTTGAATTGTCCTCACACTTTGTCCGTCAGTTTGTGGATGGTAGGCTGTACTCATGTCTAGTCTAGTTCCCAAAGATTTTTGTAGAGACTACCAGAAACGAGAAGTGAATCTACTATCTTAGTCAAAAATAATAGATATTGGCACACCATGCAGTCTAACTATTTCTTTGAGGTAAGTTCTTGTTAGCTTCTCCATCTTGTCGGTCTCTTTGATTGGTAAGAAGTGTGCGGATTTGGTTAATCTATCGACGATTACCCAAATAGTATCATAACCACTCGATGTCTTGGGCAACTTGGTTATGAAATCCACTTTGATCCATCAAATCCTAGTGCATCTCAGAAGGGTAATATTCCTCATAGGACTTTTGGTGCTCGGCTGCCATTGTGGCCAACATGATACATGCTACTTTAGTGGCATCTCTCTCTCATGTCTCTGGAATTCAGCGATCTCCTTAGGAGTCGCAGATGACTCATCAAGTTCCTTAAGCTCCTTGTCGAGGACATATTCCTTGTCCTCGTAACGAGTGACCATCTTGATGTTCTGGATCCAATACATAAAGATGGAACCATCGAAGATGACTCTCCCATAAAGGTTCATGAGAGAGAAGGAGCTGGTAGGGTTTGAGCCATAAGCAGCATGGTTGGAAGATATCTGAAAAGAAGAAAGACAGGTTTAGATTAGATATAAAGATATTCCTTAATAAAACACCCAAATGTAATATTAAGGCTAGGACCCAACACAATATTTTATAACTTAGAAGAGGGATGTCGTAATCCAAGCTATAAAATATTTGAAGGTAGGTGAATGATGATTCACCAATTTCCACCATGAAAAACGAAATAAATTATTAGGTTTTAATTGGTTTTGAAACTCCTAGATTCTTTTGAGATTCATTGACCTTTTCAATGGCATGTTTCAATCTCGAGTGTGCCCTTCAAGTTTTGTGACTGGGATGCCTAGGATCACAAAACAAGGTGTGAAGTAACCATGCAAATTACTTGGTACTCCTAATGTTTATCACTCAACCGATGTGTCGGTTAACCACACGTTTTCCACCGATCTATGATAAACCTTAAGCCACCCTTTGCCTACCTTGTTAAGTCCAGGTTAGTGTGCCGGTTAACCACACATGCTCCACTAACGACTTAAGCAAAGTGCAAAGTGTAATTTGATGGGTTAGCACCTTATTCACATTTTTCTAAAGTAACTATGATTGGGAATTATAAAAACATTTAATTACTTTACAATCATCATACTTCGAATGAGGATTAAAGTCATTGACCTACCCGTTCGGCTAACGACCCTCCACCAGTCAAGGAAGCGGTGGGTGAGAGTGGACACCCATTAAGCTGCCATTTAATAGGCAACAACCTTATACCCCCCTTATAGACCGGCTTCGTGAATGAGGCCTACTAACGATAAAACGACTTGTTCTTATATATATATATATATATATATATATATATATATATATATATATATATATATATATATAATTACCTTATAATATTATAAAGTATAAGGGTTGAATTTTAACTTTTAAAATTCTAGGGGTTGGAACTAAAGTTTTAAAGTGACTTTACATGTTCCAAAACTTGAGGGCAAGTTTTGTAACTTTCAAAACTTTTCATCTTTCATAACTTATGAGTTAATGGTTTATTAAAATGTGAGACTTTTCATTTTATGTAACCTATGTGTTTATTAATGGACTTTTAAAAAGAATGACTTTTGGTAATCCATAACTTGAGGACAAATTGTGGATTCCATTAAAACACATCAAGATCAACAATTAAACTAACAGACTATTAACACGCTGTCGTGCACGTATAAACAAATAAATTTATCACTACTGGTTGCACTAAAAATATAGCACAGGGAAGCAGGGTCGAATCCTCAGGGACACAGCCTAAAAGTCAATGCCGTTTTGCATCAGGCACATCTAGTCAAGAAACAGAATATAAAAGGGGGGTTTTTTGATTAAAACTAATAACTAGAAATGCAGTGATAATAAAGTAAACGAAAATCAATAATGAAAATGGTTTCAGCTCTGCTGTGACTTTCCTAATCATGCAACTGATCCATATCTGATTATTTGAGATGCGTTTTATCTAAGCTGATACTGTGTAACAACCCGAAATTTGTTCCCTTGCCGTAACCTTTTCATCAATAAAACTCGTCTTAAGCGAATTGTTCCGATTTCGTCTTTGGGCTAGGTCAACTAAGCTAAAACTTTTATTTTGACCTTGTAAGTATCTAAACATGTTGGAAACATGTGAAAACATCCCAAACAAGTAATTTGAAAAATTATAGTTTCGACCATATCGGGTAACGACAACTTAATCGGGTGCGACCCAAAGCATCGGTTAACGTCGGTATCGGGTAGAATTCCACCGTGTATCGAAGTCAAACCATATTTAAGGTGAATTAAAACTCATTTGGAGCCTTTTCACTCTCTCTCTAACCTCTCTCTTCAAATCCAACTTGTTGCTCCAAAATCACTCAATTCAAGCCTCAAAACACCAAGGTAATCATCCTAACACCTAGTATAACATCCTTAGCCTTCATTTTCGTGTTCAAATCATGGAATAGGACCATAAACATGTGTTTACGGCCCTGGAACAGCCTTAGGCCGTGAACACACGTAAATGGGGTTTTTGAGCCTTAAAACTCATCCAAATCACCATTGGAGCTTAGATATGGATTAAGGACTTATTGGATTGGACTTAGGACACCTTAAACTCAACATTTGAGGAGTAAACATGAGTTTACTGCCCAAGAACAAGCTTGGTCCGTAAACACCAATTCATGGGGAGTAAACTCCTTTTTGGGTGTTAAAATGCAACTTACACACCTCATAAGCCTTGGAATAAATCCTAGAACCAACCAAAAATTATTTGGGGACCTTAAACATAACAAAAACATTTCATTTGAGAGTTTACGGCCATAGCATATGCTCCAGGGCCGTAAACTCCTAAATGTGTGTCATTTGATGCCCTAAATTCACCCCAAGTCTTGTAAAACTGAGTTGAATCATTTGTGATTAATCTTTGACCTTCAAAACACTTAAGAATGATGTGGGTGAGAGTTTATGGCCGTAAACACTTAGTTTACTGCCATAAACTCATCTATTGGTCCATAGGGTTAATTTCATTCCTTGATAACGCCCAAAAACCAAACCTAGCAACACCCTTCATGCCATTTAAGGCCATTTAGCACATAAGAATACCCACCATGAGTTTATGGCCGTAAACTCATGGGGGTGTGGTGTTTAGGGTCGTGAACACTCTTTAGAGTTTACTTTTGAAGAGTAAACTCCATATCCTAGCCATTCATGTCCAGAAAAGCCACCCGGGTCACTCCAAACGCCTATTTTGAAGTGATTTCACGTCATGGAATGTTTAAGTGTATCTAATTAGTAAGTTAAATCTAATTAGATATATTTGTGTATTATTTAATATTACATAGGAACCTCGCTCGTATTCAAGCCTCGATTCGACGTTTAGCATCCTAGTCGTCACATTCCGCGTTCGGTGAGTTCATACCCCTACCCTTTTTCAATGGTTTTTCAATGTTTTCAGGGGGGAATACAAGCAAAAGTACAAGAATATCTTGTACTTAAACATTTTTATATCATTAGAAATGATCCATATTTCATTTGCTTTTAACAATTGAAAACGTATTAATCAACTATTTAACTTGCAGAACCAGTTACAAACCAATTTCATATCTTATTATATGATGTTATATTATATATCTCACAAGTGATTTGTATCATTATATTATTGTTAAAAGCATTAGATTAGTTATATGTTTAGTCCTCGTTAACACTCCACAGAGATACGCGAGTGGAGGATCGCCTTTATAAAAAGAACACAGAACAATACTTTTAGCATTATTACTTGAAAATTGTTAATCCTATATAATTCGAGACACGTCCTCGATGAACACTCCACAGAGATACACGAGTGGAGGACCCTCCCCATAACCAGAATCTCTTAGATAGGGAGCGTGAATTGAGTGTATAGATCTATACGGGGCTGACTACCCCGCACCTGGCTGCTAGCTACAGCCGAACCGAAATGGTTCAAGGGTGACGAAAGTCATAAAGTGATGTGGACTACTTATTGCCATATCTAGTCTATTGTATGGTTATGGAACTTGCAATTAGGATAACAGAGATTCATTTAATAGTAATAATGGATAAAGTAATTAATTTTACTTTGTTAATATTAGTTTTATATATGTGTTAAAACTAATACATCTTTCACAATTGATAACCAACATTTAGGAAAATATGGGATTTTCCTGGGAAAGACACTCATACATAACCAGAAACGTGTAACAATTTCAGATAACTAAACTGTATATTTCACAAGAACAATCATGTTTTCAGTGTACATCTTTTACATTACATTTTGGGTTGGTAAACAAACACACACTTCACAAGGTTAATCAGATTTTCAGTACACATCTTTCACATTAGCAAAATATAGGATTTTCCTGGGGTAATCACAATTCATAACCAGAACCGTGTAACATAACAGAACAACTAAACTTTACTTTTAATAATATATGGGATTTTTATTGGGTCGTAACTTTTTCAGAAAACACAAAAGGAATCTCGTACATTTTCATACAAACAAACCTCTTATGAACTCACCAGCTTTATGCTGATTTTTAAAATGTTTGTATTCTCAGGTTCTCCTTAGACAGGTACCCTGCGGCCTTTTGCAGAAGATGGAGCGTATGAAGTCACGACTTTCTTTTGTTTAAACTTATGTATCTATGAAACTTGTACTACTTTACTTTTCAACTGATGTAATGAAATCTATGTAATGTAATGTTTTGTGTTTTACTTCGCTTACTATGTACATTGGTTATGATATTCAACATGAAGTCACCTCCGCCCCGGAATGTTTCCGCCCTGGGTTTCGGGGTGTGACAGATTGGTATCAGAGCCCTTGTTTATAGTGAACTAAGTATACCAAACTTTACATGGTATAAGACTATAAACACTAAGGGGCCTAAGTGCTCTGAACTAAAAGTATACCTTAAAGTATAAGTATTTTCAAAAAGTATACAAGTATACCTAACCGTTGAAAATCGTATCTATTAGTAGAACAGAATATAAGTAAATGGGTGTTGTATGCTGCAGTTAAACCTGGGCAGTTATGTAGTCGTGTCTAGGATCAATATAGCCTGATCAACTATATTCATTCGAGACACGGCCAACATGTGCTTGGGAGTGACTGTGGAATGCGGCATACCTAAAACTTACCCAAATACCATGAACAACGAGTTGTCGTTGCGGTGAATCATGAAATACTATGGGAGTATTTCTAGATCCAACTTTGTTGTAGAGAATCCTCATTCAAGTGTTGCCTCTTGATCATTCCTTTAGCGATAGTTGTCTGTTTGATAATTCATTCCTGCCTTATCGCTTAATAGAATTATATGTCAGTCATAAAGAGATATTCTTTGTTTCTTATCTTTTGATTTAATTCAAAGGACTTACCATCCTCTTTTTCCTAATCTTTTTAGATCGAAATGTCTTCAAAGAAAGAACCCAACCCAAGGAACAACAACTCTCCGCCGTCATACTCTCATTCGCTTGACTTCGTGCTGATTCAAACAGCTGTTACCGCTGCATTGGCGGCTGCAATGACAATTTTGAACCCTGGCAAGTCCAGTGGTCAGGGAAGTGACATGTACCCTCAAAATCATGAAGATGATCAAGGGCACCAAAACGAGAGTAATCAGAAAAAGAAGAAAATTTTCTGGAAAAAGCGAAAGAGTCAGAACTCCCAAGGACCCTCCAAGAGGCATGAAACTGGGATAGTCCAAATTGCTACTAATCCTGTCGCTGTTCCTGTAGTTCAAACTACCACTGTTCCTGCTGCTGTGTCTACAGCTCCAACACCTATCACTAGTTATGCTGGTAATCTCCCTTGGTGCAACAGGTGTAGTTATCACCATCATATTCCCAGCCCATGCCGTGAGATGATCTGCATCAACTGTGGCAAGAAGGGCCACCTTACTCGAAGCTACAGAGCACCAGCTCAGCTAATTAGTCAAGTTTCTGGATCGAGTACCGTGCAGGCTTGTTATAGATGCGGAGAAATCGGGCATTTCAAGCGAAACTGCCCAAAAGCTGTAACCGCCAACAACGTCAACATCGCCGGGATGATCTTAGCTATAAAGTAGGAAGAGGTAGCCGCCGACTCCACCAACGTCGCTGGTACATTTCTCTTCGACAACCCTTATACTCGCATCCTTTTCGAATTTGGTGTCAAGAAAGTTCTATTAGTCATTCATTCGATTATCATGTTAAAAATAGTCCTTGTCTAATAACCGAACCATTGACCATCAAGATGGTTACCGGTGAGAATGAGTGCGCTAACGACTTATTCCTAAGTTGTATCCTTACCTTGAGTAATCATTCTTTCCTCATCGACCTGATGTCAGTTTCAGTAAAGAGCTTTGATGTTATCCTTGGTATGTATCGATTGAGCCCTGATAGTGTCGATATACCTCGTTATGAAAAAGCTATTCGTCTCAATCTCCCCTCTGATCAGACCCTCATGATATATGGTATCAAGCTTAGCTCAAAACTTCACATCATTCCCTACATCAAAGCTTGAAAGTTTCTGCGAAAGAAGTGTCAAGTATTCCTAGTCCATGTAATCAGCGAGAAACAAGAAGTTAAAGACCCGTGAGCGTCTCCGAGGACTATGATATTCCTGATATCTCTCCGAATAGATCCCTAGAATTCCTCTCGAACGCCAAGTTGAGTCTCGTATCAACTTGATCCCTGGAACTACCCCCGTAGCCAAACCTCTGTATCGTTTTGCTCCAACGGAAATGCCGAAGTTATCCAGTCGGCTTAATAAGTTGACCGTCAAAACCCATATCCTCTTTCCTTAATTAGATGACTTCTTCGATAATTTCAGGGAGCCAGCTACCTCTCGAAGATATACCTTAGGTCAAGACACCATCAGTTACGAGTTCACGAGAATAATGTTTCCAAAACAGCATTCAGGACTCGATATGATCACTAAGAGTTCGTATTAATACCCTTCGGTCAAACCATTTTTCTGCGTTATGTAGTAGGCGATGAAGACACACGCGTGGATCCTCCTAAGATCGAAACAATAGAAAATTAGTCGGCACCGAAGACACCCATAGAAGACCTGTCAATTCTTGGGTTACGCCGACTATTATGGCAACCCATCCAGAAAATTTTTCCAAAATCCTCAAACCCTTAATCACTCCGACACAGAAAGGTATACCCTTTTCGTTGGAGTGGAAAGTGAGATACATCATTCCAAGCATGGAAGTAAGACTTATACATCACACCTATCCTATCCCTGCCAGAAGAAAAAAAGGACTCCTTTGTCCACTGCGGTGTGTCCGATCAAAGTTCAGATTATGTACTTAGACAGGAAGGAAAAATTATCGTCCACGCTTTGAGACGAACAAAAGGCACACGAAGTTAACTACACAACTCACGAATTGGAATTAGGAGCGGCAGTTCCTCCACTAAAGAATGAACAACATGATCTCAGTGGAATCGAGTACGCGAAATTTCACTGACCATAAGAGACTACAACATATCTTCGATCAGAAAGATATAAATATGAGGTGCCCTTAGCCGAAAGGAAAACTTAGACAACAAGACTAAGACATTGACAATGATCACCTGCCCCCGTTTATTTGCTCAGACCTGAGAAGCCTAGTCAGAAAACCCTCGGGACTGTTCCGGTAGCCTAGATAACCGAATGGAAATGGTAAATAACCAACATCGATTTCACCATCACGTTACCCAGTTTTCCCGAATGAGTACGATGCCATTTGGGAAAAAATGTCGATCCTTCGATAAAAATCCGTTCACTTTCTTCTGATCAGAGAATCATTCATAATGAAAATACTCATGCGAACCCACATCCAAGAAGTAGTCCGACTGCGTAGTACGCCTAATTCCATTATCTTCTATTGAGATAACAAGTTTACCTCAAGGTCTTGGCAAGTCCCTCTAGAAAACTCACGAAACCAAGCTGGTCACGAGTACAATTTATCATCCTCAGACAATTGGACAGAGTGAGAAAGTTATTCAGGTCATGGAAAACATGCTGGGAGCATGTGTCATAAACTGCCAAGTAACTTGGGATACCCACTTACCTTTGATCGAACCCTCGTATAACAACAGTTATCATACCAGTATTTAGACTGCACCACATGGAACCCTTTGCGGTCAAAGGTACAGATTCCTTCGTATTAGGTCGAAATAGGAGTCACACAGTTAGCTAAGATTCGATTCCCCGATAGCACCCCCACTGATTCTGAAATCATCCGCGTAACCATCGAGAAGATCATCCGGACCCGAGATCGATTGAAAAACTTCACTAGATCGATAGAAGAGTTACACCGGTATACAACGTAAACCTTTGAAATTCCAGGCTGGAGATCATGTCCGGTTAATGGTCTCACCCTGGAAAGACCCAATACGCTTTGGAAAGCATGGAGAACCTAGCTCGTAGTACATTAGACCCTTCGAGATTCCTGTTAGGATTGATTCCATAGCTTTCAAACTTCGTGTACCTTCAGAACTTAGCAGCACCCATCCTGTACCTAGCGCCTCTATTCTTAATGAATACCTGTCTGATAAAACCATAGAAATCCATTCTAATGTGACCGAGAACATCGATATACCCAAACTTTCTGGACGAACAAACTAAGATCTTAGATCAAGTAACCAAACATTTGAAACCAAGCCGTATCCCGATAGTGAAGGCTCGCTGGAATGGCATGCGGAGACCTGAAATCACTTGGGATCATGGAAGATTCGATGTAGTAGATATATCCACACCTTTTTCCATAATCTTGTATCTTAATTCTTGAATTTCGGGACAAAATTCCCTCTAACGGGGGGATAATGTAACAACCCGAAATTTGTTCCCTTGTCGTAACCGTTTCGTCAATAAAACTCGTCTTAAGCGAATTGTTCCGATTTCGTCTTTGGGCTAGGTCAATTAAGTTAAAACTTTTATTTTGACCTTGTAAGTATCTAAACATGTTGGAAAGATGTGAAAACGTCCCAAACTATTAATTTGAAAAATTATAGTTTCGACCATATCGGGTAACGACAACTTAATCGGGTGCAACCCAAGGCATCGGTTAACGTCGGTATCGGGTAGAATTCCACCGTGTATCCAAGTCAAACCATATTTAAGGTGAATTAAGACTCATTTGGAGCCTTTTCACTCTCTCTCTCTCTAACCTCTCTCTTCAAATCCAACTTGTTGCTCCAAAATCACTAAATTCAAGCCTCAAAACACCAAGGTAATCATCCTAACACCTAGTATAACATCCTTAGCCTTCGTTTTCGTGTTCAAATCATGGAAAAGGACCATAAACATGTGTTTACGGCCCTGGAACAACCTTAGGCCGTGAACACGTGAAATGGGGGTTTTTGAGCCTTAAAACCCATCCAAATCACCATTGGAGCTTAGATATGGATTAAGGACTTATTGGATTGGACTTAGGACACCTTAAACTCAACATTTGAGGAGAAAACATGATTTTACTTCCCAATAACAAGCTTGGTCTGTAAACACCAATTCATGGGTAGTAAACTCCTTTTTGGGTGTTAAAATGCAACTTACACACCTCATAAGCCTTGGAATAAATCCTAGAACCAACCAAAAATTATTTGGGGACCTTAAACATAACAAAAACCCTTCATTTGAGAGTTTACGGCCATAGAATATGCTCTAGGGCCGTAAACTCCTAAATGTGTGTCATTTGATGCCCTAAATTCACCCCAAGTCTTGTAAAATTGAGTTGAATCATTTGAGATTAATCTTTGACCTTCAAAACACCTAAGAATGATGTGGGTGAGAGTTTACGGCCGTAAACACTTAGTTTACTGCCATAAACTCATCTATTGGTCCATAGGGTTAATTTCATTCCTTGATAATGCCCAAAAACCAAACCTAGCAACACCCTTCATGCCATTTAAGGCCATTTAGCACATAAGCACACCCACCATAAGTTTAAGGCCATAAACTAATGGGGATATGGTGTTTAGGGCCGTGAACACTCCTTAGAGTTTTTTTTGAAGAGTAAACTCCATATCCTAGCCATTCATGTCCAGAAAAGCCACCCGGGTCACTCCAAACGCCTATTTTGAAGTGATTTCACGTCTTGGAATGTTTAAGTGTATCTAATTAGTAATTTAAATCTAATTAGATATATTTGTGTATTATTTAATATTATATAGGAACCTCTCTCGTATTCAAGCCTCGATTCGACATTTATCATCCTAGTCGTCACATTCCGCGTTCGGTGAGTTCATACCCCTACCCTTTTTCAATGGTTTTTCAATGTTTTCAGGGGGGCGTACAAGCAAAAGTACATGAATATCTTGTACTTAAACATTTTTATATCATTAGAAATGATCCATATTTCATTTGCTTTTAACAATTGAAAACGTATTAATCAACTATTTAACTTGCACAACCAGTTACAAACCGATTTCATATCTTATTATATAATGTTATATTATATATCTCACAAGTGATTTGTATCATTATATTATTGTTAAAAGCATTAGATTAGTTATATGTTTTGTCCTCGTTAACACTCCACAGAGATACGCGAGTGGAGGATCGCCTTTATAAAAAGAACATAGAACAAGACTTTTAGCATTATTACTTGAAAATTGTTAATCCTATATAATTGGAGACACGTCCTCGATGAACACTCCACAGAGATACGTGAGTGGAGGACCGTCCCCATAACCAGAATCTCTTAGATAGGGAGCGTGACTTGAGTGTATAGATCTATACGGGGCTAACTACCCCGCACCTGGCTGCTAGCTACAACTGTACCGAAATGGTTCAAGGGTGACGAAAGTCATAAAGTGATGTGGACTACTTATTGCCATATCTAGTCTATTGTATGGTTATGGAACTCGCAATTAAGATAACAGAGATTCATTTAATAGTAAAAATGGATAAAGTAATTAATTTTACTTTGTTAATATTAGTTTTATATATGTGTTAAAACTAATACATCTTTCACAATTGATAACCAACATTTAGGAAAATATGGGATTTTCCTGGGAATGACACTCATACATAACCAGAAACGTGTAACAATTTCAGATAACTAAACTATATATTTCACAAAAACAATCATGTTTTCAGTGTACATCTTTTACATTACATTTTGGGTTGGTAAACAAACACACACTTCACAAGGTTAATCAGGTTTTCAGTACACATCTTTCACATTAGGAAAATATAGGATTTTCCTGGGGTAATCACAATTCATAACCAGAATCGTGTAACATAACAGAACAACTAAACTTTACTTTTAATAATATATGGTATTTTTCTTGGGTCGTAACTTTTTCAGAAAACACAAAAGGAATCTCGTACATTTTCATACAAACAAACCGCTTATGAACTCACCAGCTTTATGCTGATTTTTAAAATGCTTGTATTCTCAAGTTCTCCTTAGACAGGTACCCTGCTTGTATTCTCACGTCTTTCTTTTTTTTAAACTTATGTATCTATGAAACTTGTACTACTTTACTTTTCAACTGATGTAATGAAATCTATGTAATGTAATGTTTTGTGTTTTACTTCGCTTACTATGTACATTGGTTATGATATTCAACATGAAGTCACCTCCGCCCCGGAACGTTTCCGCCCTGGGTTTCGGGGTCTGACATACTGAGAAAAATAACAAGCTCTTGTAATTTCTCTTTTACCTAAATTAGTTAATCAAAACAAGCTCTTGAATTAACCCTAACTTGTTACTGTTCAATTCAACAAGCTCTTAATTAAATCAGAAAAATTGCTTTAAGTTCTTTGTAAAATTCCCAACAATACCCAATACTTCTAACAAGCTCGGAAGCGTAAAGATATGATTTTTCAGTTTATACCAGACTTAAATCCCAAAACGGAACCAATCTGATACTTGTTACTTTTACCAATTAATTGGAACAATTACAGATTCTATTAACTGATTAACTGGAATGATAAAACCCTAGCTAGGTTATCAGACTAACAAGAATCAAAATCAAACATTCAATAAGAACAAAACTAAAGAATCTATATAGAAACACAAATCAAAAACCCGATCTAATGATCAATCACATGAAAAGTACTTGTCTTTTGCAGAACTGAAAACTAGGGTTTTAGCTAGACATGGCTAAAATCTGATCTAAAACAATAAAAAGAAACATTAACTACTAAATCTTACTAAACTAAACATAGGATATGATCCACAGTCTTCAGATCTATAGAAATCGCTAAAATCGGAGAAGAAACGCCACCAAAATCGTATTTTTGTCTCCTGGAACCTCTGTAATCGCCAACTTAGGTTACAGGAATGCTATCAGGGTCTATTTATACGTCCAGCAGCAAAAACGGCGCACGCGCGATTGCATGTACACAACTTGTGATTGCAGGTTTTGAAATAAACGTGTCTGGTGCCTTTTTAATGAAGTAGGATGCTATTTTGACACTTTTTGGTCAACCTGCGATCGCATGTACACAACCTGCAATCACAGGTATTGAGTTTTCACCCCCGGATGAATTTTGGGCACAAAAGAACCTCGAAGGCAACCTGCGACCAAACCTGCAATCGCAAGGAGACAACCTGCGATCGTAGGCTATACCTATGACGTTCGATATTTTGTCTACTTTTCAGATCATTTTGAAACACGTCAGTCGGAGTTACGGTTCTCGAGATATGGTCAAAATACTGACAGGGGGTCAAAGTTGCCAGCAACATCCTTTAACTTCCGATTGCATATTCTATCTTCGTGTGATTAATTAAATCGAATGTTTCTTGACCAAAGCATCTTCCAAACATTCCTCATAATCCTTCATAAGTCCCAAGCTCTATTTTAAGCTCCAAGCGCGCATCCAACTGCTCCCAAAGCACTGCTCCACTCGAACTATCTGAAATTCACATAAAAACATGAGTAGCACGGGAATTCTAACGAAAGACATGAGCTGAACATTGTTTAAATAAATGACATGAAAATGTACAAAATATGATGCTAAAATGATGATAAAAACTACCATATAAGATGCATAAAATGGCATCTAACAAACAAACTATTTGCAAATAATTCATATGATTTTCTACACTCATAAGTTCATGAACATTCATATCAACAATTTCAAGAATCATAAATAACACATACAAAACTTGAAATTTTGATAATAGCCATTGTAAATGGATTAACATAACCATTACACCATCTAAAACAAGTTTTATAAGACCAAAACAGTTTAGGGTAATGTTTCTAGTCCATTTCCAGCAGCATTACTTGAAAAACTGCATTCAGGGCCTCCTACTCGTTGAGTACATGAACTTACTCGACGAGTATGATGATTTTACACATGGACTCGTCGAGTCCCCCCATGGACTCAGCGATTTCACTCAGCAGAATGCATATTTTTCAGTTTTTTTTTAACAAGTTTGCATCAAGTATCAAGTAAATAAGCCTAAACCCTGATACCACTAAAGGGTTTTGAGCATTCTAACACTCCTAAGGTGTACATGCAACCCTAGAAACCTTGGATCTATGTTTTACTAAGATACATGAAAATCTGATTTTCCAAGGTTCTTAACCTAAGTAGAATGGAATGGGGAACTTTAAAACATAAATGCTAGTAGAAGAACATACCTTTTTGTTGCTTGGATTCCTTGAGAACCTTGTGAGCTTAGCACCTCAAGTGTAATGCCTCAAATGTCTCACACAACACCACAACACTTAGAATAACTTTGAGAGAAGTTCACAATCACTCAAAATCGGCTAGCCCTCTAGTTCTTCGCTTGTAGTGGCCGATTTTGCTAGTCATGGGGTCCTTTTATAGTTGTGTCACAAGTAGGGTTACAACATGTAAACCCTAATTGACATGGCTTTCCATATTCCATGATCCATGGGTTTATAACTCCCATGGACTATCCATGGAGCACCTTATGGGTTTTAGCCCCAATCCAATAAATCATGGATCATAGCCCACTATAAATGAATGGATGATTTACACTATCAACCCCATATATTTAATTAGTATCTTTTTTATCACTAAATTAATTCCAAATTAATTCTTTGATCGATACTAATTAAATAATATTGTTAATATATTAGAACTTAAAATATATTAATAAACCTTTAGTGTCCTTTCTCTCATTTAGTCTATCGAAGTGTTGTAATGCCATGCAACCCAAATGGACCATGCCAACCGGGTCAATTACATTTCGGAAATAGTTATGAACTTAGACACCTAATCCAACAATATTTTCATTACCCACAAAATTCCTTTGGATATTTGTTCTATAGACCTAGTGACAACGTGGTCTTTGTATCATGAAGGGGAGTCTTTCGTGAGAGAGATCATATGCAAGGAGGACAGTGGGAGTATAGTTTATCTTGAAGAAATTCAAGAGTCAAACGATGAAGGAGCCTCTGAAAAATGCTATGTCTCAACCTGAGGAAGAAATTCTAGTAGAACCGACTGATGATTTATTACCTCTTAGGCGTTCTAGTAGGGTTAACGTTCCACCTGTGTTCTATGGCTTCCAAATAACGACAGAAGGCGATATGTTTATCAGTGATAGTATGTATACTAGAAAATTTGGATGAACCCACTAACTACAAGGAAGAAATGGCGGGCCCTGAGTCTTCCAATTGGAAAGAGGAAATAGAGAGCGAGATCAAGTCCATGTATGATAACCAAGTTTGGAATTTGGTTGACAATGTACCAGTTCGAAAGACAGTTGGGTGCAGATGGATCTTCAAGAAGAAGACTGATATGGATGGAAAGGTACACACTTTCAAAGCTTCACTGGTTACGAAGGGCTTTACCCAAACCCTAGGGGTTGACTATGATGAGACCTTCTCACCATTAGCTAAGATTAAATCTATTAGGGTAATGCTGGCTATAGTTGCGTTTCATGACTATGAAATTTGGCAGATGGATGTCAAAACCGCTTTCCTTAATGGGAAGTTGGCTGAGGATCTTTACATAAGTCAGGAAAAGGGTTTTGTGGATGCTAAGAACCCCAATAGAGTGTGTAAGCTTGAGAAGTCAATCTATGAATTGAAACAAACTTGTCGCAGATGGAATCTTTGCTTTGACGAGAAAGTTAAAGAGTTTGGCTTCTCTAGAAGTAATGATAAATCTTGTGTATATCTCAAAGCTAGTGGGAGTATAGTGACCTTCCCAGTATTGTATGTTGATGACATACTTCTCATAGGAAATGACATTCCAACTTTGCAAGAGGTTAATTCGTAGCTTGGAAAGTGTTTGGCTCTGAAGGATCTAGGGGAGGCTGCCTATATTCTAGGGATAAGGATTTTGAGAAATAGGAGAAAAATACTAATAGGACTTAGTGAAAGTACGTATTTGGATAAAGTTTTAAAACATTTAGCATGTAGAATTCCATGAAAGAAGAGTTGCCTGTCCAGAGTAATACCAAACTGAGTAAGACTTGGAGTCCGAGTAATAATGCAGAGATAGCAGAAATGAGTCGAGTTCCATACGCTTCCCCCGTTGGATCGATCATGTATGTTATGACATGTACTCGCCCTGATGCGGCTTTTGGTTTTAGCATGGCTGGTCGATATCATAGAAATCCAGGTAGAGCTTATTGGACAACGATCAAGAATATTCTTAAGTATCTGCGAAGAACTAAGGATTGGGTCCTTATGCTTGGTGGCAGTGATGACTTAAGAGTAACTGGGTATAGTGATGCCAGCTTTCAGATAGACAGTGACAACTTCTATTCTCAATCTGGTTGGATGTTTACCCTTAATGGAGGAGCAGTAACTTGCAAAAGTTCCAAAAAGTAGACGGTGGATGATTCTACCTGTGAATTAGAATACATAGTTGCAAGCGAAGCATCGAAGGAGGCCATATGGTTGAAGAACTTCATCGAAGACCTTGGAGTTGTGCCAGCCATAAAGGAGCCAGTGGATACTTTCTGTGATAATGAAGGAGCAGTTGCCTTGACAAGGGAATCGAGAGATCAATGCAGATCGAGGCATATCAATAGAAAATACCATTTTATCAGACATTGTAACAACCCGAAATTCCGTACCATTGCTTGTAACCCTTTTCGTAACTCATTTAGATGATTCAATCGCCGTTACCAATTTCGTTTTCGATTCCGTCATTTAATTAAGTCGTTAATTAGAAATTATCTAATATGACTTAATGGGTGTTCTAATACCTTTAGAACTCATTCTAACACCTCATATTAGTGATCGGAACATTTCTAGAATCAACCATATCGAGTTACGGCAACTTGATCAGGTGCGACCAAAAGCCCCGTCTAAAACCGGTATCGGGAAGAATTTCACCGTATCCAAATCCCAAACACTATTTAAAGTGTTCTAAGACTTCATTTGAAGCTTTTGCTTCATCTCACTACTCTCTCTCTCTCTCTAACCTCTCTCCTCAACCAAAGATTCAAGGTCCAAAACATTGAATTAAGGCTCCAAATCTTTGAGGTAACATCCCCAACTTGTTGTTTAACCTCTTAGGCCTTCAAATTCGTGTTTAATTTAACATTTTGGACCTAGAACATGTGTTTACGGCCAAGGAGCATGCTTGGGCCGTAAACACATAAAAACATGGGTTTTTGAGCAATTTAACCCTTCCAAACCATCATTGGGACTTAGATATGACCTTAAGGCTTGCAAATCCGGACTTAGAACACCCTAAACATGAATTTTGAGGAGCAAACATGAGTTTACTGCCCAAGAACATGCTTGGGGCGTAAACTCCTCATTCATGGGGAGTAAACTTATTTTCTAGTGTTAAAAAGGCTTGTAACTTCACCAATAGCCTTGAAATAAATCCTAGAATCATCTAAAAATAGTTTGGGGATCTTAAACATGTCAAACACCCTCCAATTAGGTGTTTACGGCCATGACACCCCAAGAATATGTTCCAGGGCCGTAAACTCCTAAAGATGAGTCATTTGGTGCCCTAAATTCAAACCAAGGCTTGTATAAATTATAGGAATCACATATGAGTAAGCTAAGTCCATTAAATCATCAATCTAAGGGGGTATAGGAGTTTACGGTCGTAAACTCCATGTTTAGGGCCGTAAACTCCCTTAAGTGATGTTATTGGTGATTTAATTTCCATCCCATGCCTTAGATAAAAAATTGCCAACTCTTCCCAAGTGATATTGACCATTTTAGCACCATAAAGCACCCAAACATGAGTTCACGGCCGTGAACTCGTGTGGGTATGGTATAGGAGGCTGAAATCTCCATAAGGAGTTTACTCTTGAAGAGTAAACTCAATTCCCAAGTCCCACGTATCATTACACGTTCGTAGATGTCACCGGGTCACTCCAAAGACTCGTTTTGAAGTGTTTTCGCTCATTTGAGTGTAATATCATATCTAATTAAAGTTTATAAATCTAATTAGATATAATTGTATACCATTTCATATTACATAGGAACCTCGCTCGTATTCAAGCCTTGATTCGACGTTTAGCATCCTAGTCGTCACATTCCGCGTCCGGTGAGTTCATACCCCTACTCTTTTTCAATGGTTTTTCAATGTTTTCAGGGGGGGGGGGGAATACATGCAAGAGTACAAGAATATCTTGTACTTAAACTCATGATTTCAGTTAAATGGTTTCATAATTTGTACATTTTTAAGAATTGAAAACCTTTTAACAAACTGTTTTAACTTGTTGAGTTGTTGTTCAAACCGATTTTCAATTCTTATTATATACTGTTATGTTGTATACTTCACATTTGATTATTCACACTTATATTGTTATAAAACATCAAACATTTGTAATATCTGTAATAAAACACCTAGGCTCGAGTGTAAAAGATAGACACCATTAGAAAACATAAAACATTTGTATTGTCCTTAATAAAACACCTAGGCTCGAGTGTAAAGGATAGGCACCCTTAGAACTTAGTTAGTCATAGATACTACTTCCCTAGACGAGAAGTAAAGAGTAATCTTAAAGATTGGAGACATGTCCTCTATAACACTTCCTTGGCACGAGAGAATGGAGGACTAACCCTGTAACCAGAATCTCCAGGAGGGAGAACATGACTTGAGTGTATAGATCTATACGGGACTGACAATCCCACACCTGGCTGCTAGCTATAGCCGAACCGAAAGGTTCAAGGGTGACGAAAGTCATAAAAAGGATACTGGCCCTGGCCCGAGTCATATCTAGTCTGAGTATGGTTAAGGACTCGCAATCAAGATTATTAACATTTTACTCTTATTTATTAGTTTTATGTACGTAATAAAACTAATGTACATTTAAGGATAATCGGACCTTCAGGAGTTTACGGCCAAGGTCTTCGATGGGGTTTTAAGCTCTTAAACTCCTTCCTAAACTCAATTGGACTTTAGATATGGCTATGGGACTTTAAGATTTGGACTTAGAACATTTGAAACTTTGATTTTGAGCCATTTTAAGGAGTTTACGGCCAAGGCATAAGCTTGGGTCGTAAACTCATATAAAAGGGGTTTTTCATGCCCTTAAACCCTTCCAAATCACTTCTATGGCTTAGATATGAATTATAGGACCTTGGTATTAGCATTTGGACACTTGAAATATAACTTTTGAGGGACTTATGTGAGTTTACGGCCAAGGTGAGTGCTTGGGCCGTAAACTCCCCAAAACAAGGCATAATTTCATTTCTAAGGTGTTAGAAAGACATCCAACACCACCAAAAGCCTTGGAATAAATCAAAGGACCAACCAAAAATAGTTTAAGGGACTTAATCACATCATTTGAGGGATTTCTAAGAGTTTACGGCCAAGGCTTGTTCTTGGGCCGTAAACTCCAAAAATTTTGGTGTTAGAATGCAAACTAAGCACCCCTAAAGCCTTTAGATGAATTTTAGAAGCCCTTCTATGCAAGTTTTAGACCTTGAATCACTTTGTATCAACCTATATAAGAGTTTACGGCCATGAGGAGGGTCTCATGGGCCGTAAACTCCATAACACCCCTCATATGTCCCATAAAACTCATACTAGGTCTTGGAATAATCCTATTAATCACATGTGATTTGTTTTAACAACATTTAACACCATTTTCATGAAGATTAAGGAGTTTACGGCCAGGAGCCTATATTAGGCCGTAAACTTCCATAAAATAATCATTTTGATGATTTAAATTCATTCCAAGAGTTCCAATGCATTTTAGATAATCCATTCTAGCAATCCCCATGTCCATTTAATCCCTTAGATCATCAAAACCACACCAACATGAGTTTACGGCCGTAAACTCATGTGTGGGTGTGTTTTATGGTTGTAAACTCATTTAAATATTTACTTATGGAGAGTAAACTCAAGTCCCAAGTCCCTAGTGCCATTACAAGTCCGAAGATGTCACCCGAGTCACTCCAAACGCTCGTTTTGAGGTGTTTAACCTCATTGGAGTGTAATGTTCCATATGATTAGTGAATGTATCTCTAATTGTATATATATGGACATTATTTCATTTTACATAGGGACATCGCGAGTAATCAAACCCCGAACCAACGTCTAGGATCCAAAACCGACACGTTTCCGAGTCCGGTGAGTTCATACCCCTACCCTTTTTCACTGTTTTTCACTGTTTTTAGGGGGGGAACACAAGCAAAGTACAAGGGTTTTCTTGTACTCAAAACTTATTTTTCGTGTGTGTGTTTCACATTTCTTATGCTTTTAATACTGATATACGTAACTGATAACCAGTAGATCATACAATTCACTTAAACATTTATTTGTGAAATGGATTTTATAAACGGTTATGTTTTATATATATTTCACAAATGGTTTCCACATTTTATCAGTTAAAAGCATGACATTATAACACATGAACAATATAATTCGTACACTGTCTTGTCCTCGGTAACATTCCACAGAGATACGCGAATGGAGGATTATCCTATTATTACTAGTAAATTTGTTATTCCGTATGATTGGAGACACGTCCTCGGCGAACACTCCACAGAGATACGCGAGTGGAGGACTACACCCGTAACCAGAATCTCTGGGATTTAGAGAGCGTGACTTGAGTGTATAGATCTATACGGGGCTGACTACCCCACACCTGGCTGCTAGCTACAGCCGAACCAAAATGGTTCAAGGGTGACGAAAGTCATAAGGTTTGTGGACTACTTATTGCCACAAGGTTGTGGACTACTTATTGCCACAGGTTCAGTCTTTAGTATGGTTATGGAACTCGTAACTAGGATAACAGAGATTTACTAATAGTAATAATGAATCACATACTACATTTTACAGATAACCAGGAGTCAGTTTACATCTTTTACATCTTTTACATCTTTTACATTGAAAACAAACATACAGGAAAGCATAGGGCATTCCTGGGTAACCTACACATAATCAGACAAGAGTAACCAACTGAATAACATTACATCTTTTACAATAACTACACTTCAGGAAAGTATGGGACTTTCCTGGGAATACACTGATTCATTAAAGACATAAAACAATGTGCCGGATAACTAAACCATACATTACTCTTATGAAACAATAACCAACTTTTAAGAAAATATGGGATTTTCTTGGTGTGTGTTACATTTTCAGAAATAGAAAGGAAACATAAACATTTTCACAAAACAAAACTGCTTATGAACTCACCAGCGTTATGCTGATTTTCAAATTGCTTGTGTTCTCAGGTCAACGATAGTACAGGTACCCGAAGACTTACTTGGTTAAGGATCGTGTGCGTGCAAGGCTCGTTCATTTTGTTTATATCTATATGATGTATCACAACTGTATAAACTGTGTCTTTTGTAACAAATTGTAAAACTTTTAATATATAATGTAATGTTTGTTTCACTTTACTTACTATGTACATTGGATTTGATATTCAACGTGGAGTCAACCCCGGAAATGTTTCCGCCTTCGGTTTTTGGGGTGTGACAGATTGGTATCAGAGCCCTTGTTTATAGTGAATAAAGTATACCAAACCTTACATGGTATAAAACTATAAACACTAAAAGGGCCTAAGTGCTCTGAAATAAAAGTATCTTCAGACTACAAGTATTTTCAAAAATATACAAGTATACCGAATCGTCGAGATTCGTATCTATAAATAGAACAAAACATAAGTAAATGGGTGTTGTGTATTGCAGTTAAACCTGGGCAGTTATGTAGTCGTGTCTAGGGTCAATATAGCCTGGCCAACTATATTTATTCGAGACACGGCCAACATGTGCCTGGGAGTGATTGTGATATGCGGCATGCCTAAAACTTACCCTAATACCACAAACATCGAGCTAGTATCGTAGCAAACCATGAAATACTATGGGAGTATTTCTTAAATCATCGTTCATGTTAAGACCCCTGAACATTTCGTTATCGATAGTTTACTTGCTTCAATAACTCTTTCATGCTTTACCGCTTAATTGGAGTTCATACCTATCATATCTTTCGATTCAGAGGACTTATCATCCTCTCTCTTTATTGATCTTATTAGATCAAGATGCCTCCCAGAAGAAGATCCAACTCCAACAACCCTCCACCACCTCCTCCTGAAATCGATCCCGTGTTATTTCAAACAGCTGTTACCGCCGCGGTGGCAGCTGCCATGTCCCAGCTAAATACCGGTGGTTCAGGAGGTAGTAATCAAAATCAAGATGGTAATCAGGAACGCCGTAAGGAGGGTTCCTATAAGGATTTCATGAATGCGAAGCCTTCTTTCTTCAATGGCACTGGTGGTGTCATTTCGTTATCCCGATGGTTCGAGAGAATCGAATCCATCTTCGAAATTTGTGCCTGTGATGAGTCCGATAAGGTCAAGTTCGCAGCTTGTACCTTCCTTGATAAAGCATTGACTTGGTGGAATGGCCGAGTCAAATCCTTAACTCTCCCCGTAGCCAATGCCATGGGCTGGGAGACTATGAATGAACTCCTCCTTACCGAATATTGTCCCAAAGGCGAAATGCAGAAGCTAGAGCACGAGCTCTGGAACCTAAAGATGAAAGGTTCCGACATTGCTGCCTACACTTCCCGATTTGATGATCTTGCCCTTCTCTGCCCTGGACTAGTCACTCCTGAAAGCAAAATGATCGAGAGGTTTATTTGGGCGTTAACCAATCCGACCAAAGGTCATGTTTTAGCTGCTCGCCCAGATACTTATGACAGTGCTAAAACTCTAGCCCAAGCTATAATTCATCACAGTGATGATATTGAGGAAGCCACCACTGCTACCCCTGAGTCGACCAAAAGTAGTGGCGAGAAAAGGAAATTCTGGAAGAAGAAGAAGGGTCAATCTTCCCAAGGCTCTTCCAAAAGACAACAAACAGTAGCAGTTCATGCTGCTACTACCCCCGTAGCTGCTGCTTCTGTTGTGGGATCCACAGCACCAACTCCTACCAACCGATATGTTGGTAACCTCCCTCTTTGTGAAAAATGCAAGTATCACCACAACCCTGGTCCCTGTCGAGAACTATCCTGTACCAATTGTGGTAAGAAGGGGCACACTGTTCGATATTGCAAAGCTCCGACTCAGTCAGCAAATCAATCCTCTGGAACAGGTGTTGGTCAAGCCTGTTATAACTGTGGTGAAGTCGGGCACTTTAAAAGGAACTGCCCAAAGAAGACTGTTACTCGCAACACAGGAAGGGTCCTTGCTATGGGACGAGAAGAAGCAGTTGCTGATCCCAATGTTGTCTCGGGTACGTTTCTTCTCGACAACTTGTATGCTAATATTCTTTTCGATTCGGGCGCTGAAAGAAGTTTTATTAGTCATACATTCAAACATAACCTAAAACATGATTCCCAACCTCTAACCGAAATGTTTACCGTCGAAATGGCAAACGGAGAGAAAGAGAGTGCGAGTGAGGTATTCGTAAATTGCATTCTCACCTTAAACGACCATTCATTTCCTATCGATCTTATGCCCGTATCCATAAAGAGTTTTGATGTCATTATTGGCATGGATTGGTTGAGTCCCAATCATGCAGATATCCTTTGCTTCGAAAAAGCCATCCGTCTTAATCTTCCATCGGGTCAAACTCTAGTGATCTATGGCGATAAACTCGGTTCCAACCTTCATATCATTTCCTGCATCAAAGCTCAGAAACTCCTGCGAAAGGAGTGTATTGCATTCTTAATCCATGTAATCAATGAGAAACAAGAAGTTAAAGACCTCGCGAGCATCCCCGAGGTCTGTAATTTTCCTGATGTGTTTCCCGAAGAGCTTCCAGGAATTCCTCCCGAACGTCAGGTCGAGTTCCGTATTGACCTAATTCCTGGGGCTACTCCTGTAGCGAAGTCTCCGTATCGCTTAGCTCCAGCAGAGATGCAGGAGTTATCCAGTCAACTTAACGAGTTGCTTAACAAAGGATTCATTAGACCGAGTTCCTCACCCTGGGGAGCTCCGGTTTTGTTTGTCAAGAAGAAGGATGGATCCTTTCGCATGTGTATTGATTATCGTGAGCTAAACAAGTTGACTGTCAAAAGCCGATATCCTCTTCCTCGAATAGATGACCTTTTCGATCAACTCCAGGGAGCCAGATACTTCTCTAAGATAGACCTTCGGTCAGGGTACCATCAGTTGCGAGTTCATGAAACTGATGTGCCCAAAACGGCTTTCAGGACTCGATATGGACACTACGAGTTCGTAGTGATGCCCTTCGGTTTAACCAACGCACCGGCAGTGTTTATGGATCTGATGAACCGGGTGTGTCGTCCTTATTTGGATAAGTTTGTCATAGTATTCATCGATGACATACTCGTCTATTCCCGAAGTGAAGAAGACCACAAACAACACTTGAGATTAGTGTTGGAGACCCTGCAATCCGAGAAGTTATACGCGAAGTTTTCAAAATGTGAGTTCTGGATACGGAAGGTAACTTTCCTTGGTCATGTGATAAGTGAGGAAGGTATTCATGTTGATCCTTCCAAGATTAAGGCAATAGAGAATTGGTCAGCACCGAAGACACCCACAGAAATCCGACAATTCTTGGGTCTCGCTAGCTATTATCGAAGGTTCATCCAAAACTTTTCCCGAATCGCCAAACCTCTAACCACTCTAACACAGAAAGGTGCACCCTTTTGTTGGAGTGATAAACAAGAGACCGCATTTCAAACGTTGAAGAAAGCTTTGTGCAGTGCGCCTGTCCTATCCCTACCCGAAGGGACAGAGGACTTTGTTGTCTACTGTGATGCGTCTACTCAAGGTTTAGGTTGTGTACTTATGCAGAGAGGAAAAGTGATTGCTTATGCTTCTAGACAGTTGAAAACACACGAGGTCAACTATACCACACACGACTTGGAGCTAGGAGCCGTAGTTTTTGCATTGAAGATTTGGAGGCATTACCTTTACGGAACCAAGTGCACGATCTTTACTGATCATAAGAGTCTGCAACATATTTTCGACCAAAAAGACCTGAACATGAGATAAAGGCGATGGGTAGAACTACTCAGTGATTATGAGTGTGAAATCCGCTACCATCCCGGCAAGGCCAATGTAGTAGCAGATGCCTTTAGTCGAAAGGAGAATACCAGCAACAAAGTGAAGAGTCAGTCGATAACCATCCATTCCAACCTACCTGTGCAAATCCGAGAAGCTCAGTTAGAAGCCCTGAAACCTGAGAACGTGACAACTGAAGCTTTGAGAGGGATGGAAAAGAAACTTGAGATCAGAAGTGACGGAGTCCATTGTTTTATGGATCGAATCTGGATTCCCAAGTCCGGAAGATTTAGAGAGTTAATCATGGAGGAAGCACATAGAACCAGATACTCTGTTCACCCGGGCTCTGACAAGATGTACTTAGATCTCAAAAAGCAATATTGGTGGCCAAATATGAAGGCTGAGATAGCTTCATATGTGGGCAAGTGTTTGACTTGCGCCAAGGTAAAAGTTGAACATCAGAAACCCTCGGGTCTGCTCCAGCAACCTGAGATACCTGAATGGAAATGGGAGATGATCACCATTGATTTCATCACCAAACTACCCAAGTGCTTGAATGGGTATGATACCATTTGGGTGATTGTCGATCGTTTGACAAAATCAGCTCACTTCGTTCCAATTAAAGAATCATACAAGATGGAAAGACTCGCATGGATATATATTCAAGAGGTAGTCCGACTGCACGGCGTACCTACATCCATTATCTCTGATCGAGATAGCAGGTTTATTTCCCGCTTTTGGCAGTCTCTTCAGAAAGCCCTTGGAACCCAACTAGACATGAGCACGGCATACCATCCTCAGACTGATGGTCAAAGCGAGAGAACAATCCAAACTTTGGAGGACATGCTTAGGGCATGTGTCATTGACTTTGGAAAGTCGTGGGACGCACATCTACCATTGATCGAATTCTCATACAACAACAGTTACCACACCAGCATTAGGGCTGCCCCGTTCGAAGCTCTATACGGTCGCAAGTGCAGATCCCCTATGTGCTGGGCCGAGGTAGGAGATACACAGTTAGCCAAGAGTCGAGTCCCCGACAGTGCATTTACCGGTCCTGAAATCATCCGTGAAACCACTGAGAAAATTATCCAAATCCATGAACGACTAAAGGCCTCGCACGATCGTCAGAAGAGTTACGCTGATAATCGTCGGAAACCACTAGAATTCCAGGTTGGGGACCGTGTTTTGTTGAAGGTCTCGCCCTGGAAAGGCACTGTACGCTTTGGTAAACGTGGAAAACTTAATCCGAGGTACATTGGACCATTTGAAATCATCGCCAGAGTTGGTCCGGTAGCCTATAAACTTCATTTACCTCACGAACTTAGTAACATCCATCCCGTCTTTCATGTTTCAAGCCTCAAGAAGTGCCTATCCGATGAAACCCTAGTGATTCCGTTAGACGAGATTGAGGTCGATGAAAACCTCAACTTTGTGGAGGAACCAATCGAAATCATGGATCGAGAAGTCAAACGTACAAAACAGAGTCGCATCCCGTTGGTGAAGGTTCGCTGGAATGCCAAGCGGGGACCGGAGTTCACTTGGGAGCGAGAAGACTCGATTAAACAAAAATATCCACAACTCTTTCTAGGTCAATGAATTGTATGTTATCTTATTTCTTGTCTTGAATTTCGGGACGAAATTCCCTCTAACGGGGGGATAATGTAACAACCCGAAATTTCATGTCACTTCTTGTATCACAACTTGTAATCCGATCCGATCAACCAAACGTTATTTTCAATTTTGTTTCCAATTTCGCCATTTTATTAAGTCATTAGTTTATATTGGCCTAAAATGACTTAATGGGTGTCTTAATACATTAGAAATCATTTTAAACACCCAACTTTAGTGATCAGAATAATTCTAGAAATTACCGTATCGGGTTACGGTAACTCAATCGGGTACGTCCAAAATCCCCACTTAACGTCGGTATCGAGTAGAATTCTATCGTTTCCAATTCCCGAACACTACATAAACATGTTTAAGACTCCATTTGAAGCCTTTGGCCAATTTCTCACTAAACTCTTACAACCTCTCTCCTCAAGCTAGAATTAAGGTCCAAATCTCAAGTTTAAGGCTTCAAATCTCTAAGGTAACCTCCCTAGCATGTTAATCAACACCTTTAGCTTTCAAATTGATGAACTAATTGAGTTTTAGGACCAGGAACATTAGTTTACGGCCAAGGAGCAAGCTTGGGCCGTAAACTCCATTAAATGGGGTTTTAAGCTCTTAAACTCCTTCCTAAACTCAATTGGACTTTAGATATGGCTATGGGACTTCAAGATTTGGACTTAGAACATTTGAAACTTTGATTTTGAGCCATTTGAAGGAGTTTACGGCCAAGGCATAAGCTTGGGCCGTAAACTCATATAAAAGGGGTTTTTCATGCCCTTAAACCCTTCCAAATCACTTCTATGGCTTAGATATGAATTATAGGACCTTGGTATTAGCATTTGGACACTTGAAATATAACTTTTGAGGGACTTATGTGAGTTTACGGCCAAGGTGAGTGCTTGGGCCGTAAACTCCCCAAAACAAGGCATAATTTCATTTCTAAGGTGTTAGAAAGCCATCCAACACCACCAAAAGCCTTGGAATAAATCAAAGGACCAACCAAAAATAGTTTAAGGGACTTAATCACATCATTTGAGGGATTTCTAAGAGTTTACGGCCAAGGCTTGATCTTGGGCCGTAAACTCCAAAAATTTTGGTGTTAGAATGCAAACTAAACACCCCTAAAGCCTTTAGATGAATTTTAGAAGCCCTTCTATGCAAGTTTTAGACCTTGAATCACTTTGTATCAACCTATATAAGAGTTTACGGCCATGAGGAGGGTCTCATGGGCCGTAAACTCCATAACACCCCTCATATGTCCCATAAAACTCATACTAGGTCTTGGAATAATCCTATTAATCACATGTAATTTGTTTTAACAACATTTAACACCATTTTCATGAAGATTAAGGAGTTTACAGCCAGGAGCCTATATTAGGCCGTAAACTCCCATAAAATAATCATTTTGATGATTTAAATTCATTCCAAGAGTTCCAATGCATTTTAGATAATCCATTCTAGCAATCCCCATGTCCATTTAATCCCTTAGATCATCAAAACCACACCAACATGAGTTTACGGCCGTAAACTCATGTGTGGGTGTGTTTTATGGTTGTAAACTCATTTAAATATTTACTTATCGAGAGTAAACTCAAGTCCCAAGTCCCTAGTGCCATTACAAGTCCGAAGATGTCACCCGAGTCACTCCAAACGCTCGTTTTGAGGTGTTTAACCTCATTGGAGTGTAATGTTCCATATGATTAGTGAATGTATCTCTAATTGTATATATATGGACATTATTTCATTTTACATAGGGACATCGCGAGTAATCAAACCCCGAACCAACGTCTAGGATCCAAAACCGACACGTTTCCGAGTCCGGTGAGTTCATACCCCTACCCTTTTTCACTGTTTTTCACTGTTTTTAGGGGGGGAACACAAGCAAAGTACAAGGGTTTTCTTGTACTCAAAACTTATTTTTCGTGTGTGTGTTTCACATTTCTTATGCTTTTAATACTGATATACATAACTGATAACCAGTAGATCATACAATTCACTTAAACATTTATTTGTGAAATGGATTTTATAAACGGTTATGTTTTATATATATTTCACAAATGGTTTCCACATTTTATCAGTTAAAAGCATGACATTATAACACATGAACAATATAATTCGTACACTGTCTTGTCCTCGGTAACATTCCACAGAGATACGCGAATGGAGGATTATCCTATTATTACTAGTAAATTTGTTATTCCGTATGATTGGAGACACGTCCTCGGCGAACACTCCACAGAGATACGCGAGTGGAGGACTACACCCGTAACCAGAATCTCTGGGATTTAGAGAGCGTGACTTGAGTGTATAGATCTATACGGGGCTGACTACCCCACACTTGGCTGCTAGCTACAGCCGAACCAAAATGGTTCAAGGGTGATGAAAGTCATAAGGTTTGTGGACTACTTATTGCCACAAGGCTGTGGACTACTTATTGCCACAGGTTCAGTCTTTAGTATGGTTATGGAACTCGCAACTAGGATAACAGAGATTTACTAATAGTAATAATGAATCACATACTACATTTTACAGATCACCAGGAGTCAGTTTACATCTTTTACATCTTTTACATTGAAAACAAACATACAGGAAAGCATGGGGCATTCCTGGGTAACCTACACATAATCAGACAAGAGTAACCAACTGAATAACATTACATCTTTTATAATAACTACACTTCAGGAAAGTATGGGACTTTCCTGGGAATACACTGATACATTAAACAATGTGCCGGATAACTAAACCATACATTACTCTTATGAAACAATAACCAACTTTTAAGAAAATATGGGATTTTCTTGGTGTGTGTTACATTTTCAGAAATAGAAAGGAAACATAAACATTTTCACAAAACAAAACTGCTTATGAACTCACCAGCGTTATGCTGATTTTCAAATTGCTTGTGTTCTCAGGTCAACGATAGTACAGGTACCCGAAGACTTACTTGGTTAAGGATCGTGTGCGTGCAAGGCTCGTTCATTTTGTTTATATCTATATTATGTATCACAACTGTATAAACTGTGTCTTTTGTAACAAATTGTAAAACTTTTAATATATAATGTAATGTTTGTTTCACTTTACTTACTATGTACATTGGATTTGATATTCAATGTGGAGTTAACCCCGGAAATGTTTCCGCCTTCGGTTTTCTGGGTGTGACAATAGTAGTACGTAACCAGAAAAGTGTAACAAGTTAGATAACTAAACTTGACGATTCACAAGAACAATCATGATTTTCAATTTTTATTTTCACGTATATCAAAGTATCTTGTATCTAGTACGGGATGTTAGTCCCATGGTTTTCAAACTACTTTCCATCTACAATTCATGTATATCAAAGTATTTTATATCTAATTCGGGATAGTAATCCCATGATTTTCAATATATAGGTTTGTGTATTAAACTATACTCTGTGATATTCAATCGGTCTTGTATTTAAGAAAATATGGGATTTTCTGGGACAACCACTTTTTCAGGAAACCAAAGGAACTCGTACATTTTTCACAAAACAAAACCGCTTATGAACTCACCAACTTTATGCTGATTTTCAAACCGCTTGTATTCTCAGGTTCGCATTAGACAGGTACCCGACGATCTCTTTCGGCGAAGACGGAGTGCGTAGAAGACTCGTCTCATTCTGTTCATATATACTATGTATTACATGTATAACTTACTTTTGAAAAAAAAATGTAAACTTTTATATATGTAATGTAATTGTTGTTTACTTTGCTTACTATGTACATTGGATTTGATACTCAAAGTGGAGTCCGCCCCAGAAATGTTCCGCCTTCGGTTTTCGGGGTGTGACAGACATAGAGTAGAAGGACACCTCGTCGTGAAAGAGGTATCATCAGAAGAGAATCCTGCAGATCCCTTCACAAAGGGTCTGAGTAGGATTAAGCACATTCAACATGCAAGGAGCATTTGTCTGAAGGATGATATTTGTTTTAGTAGTTAGATAGATATTTAGAAACTTGTAACAGAGTAAATGTAAATGACATTTGATGATTAAATAATGGAGAATTATTTATGAGTATTGTTTACTATCTTTTATCAATTGTTTATTATTGTATTTCATTTTGCATATTTTACTTCCCGAATAATTGGATTATTCAAACATCCACAGTCGATCATACTTTTGGAAGTAAGTAGTGAATTAAGACTGTCATGAATCATATTATAGAGCGTCTAAGGGTTTAGACATAGCAATAGTTTGTCATGAATTAGATTGTATATTGTCTAAGGGTTTAGACATAACACTAGTTTGCTACAGCATTCATGCGTACTTTTGAAATAAAAATTAAAGTATTGGATTAACCCACGCTCAGAGAATTACTTCACGGAATATATCACGAGTAATTCTAAGATGATAATATCTTATAGTTTTTAAATGGAGATATATGAGTTGTTGTTTACAAGTTGGTTGTGCATTGATAATGCATAAACAAATCAATAACTTGATGTAATAAAACGTATTGTTGTGCGTGATTTGATGAGTAAATAGTACAAGAATGTAAGTCAAAGTTTATTTATTCCTTTTTCCACAATGGGAAAAGCGATATATTGGCCCCCTCGATGACTTGATGTTGACTTATAATGACGAGCCCGACCAGGACTAAATTGATGTGTTCGATTAGTAGTTCTTTGTCATTACAAATCAGAAATCGGGAAATAAATTATTGGACAGTGAGATTGATTCTATTCCATATCGTTTGTCCACATGATATCTTGTAGAACGGAGGATTATATGATCACTTATCTTAGGATAAGTAACTGACTAGGTCAAAGTTCGACAGCGACTTTGAGAGCTACAATTTGCTAATCAGTTTTTGAAGTTATACTAGCAACTATAGTTATTAGACTTATGCAAGTGGCAGACTGTTGGATTAGGTGTCTAAGCCCATAACTATAATTGATATATACTTGAATTGATGGTAGCATAGTCCTTTTGGGTTGCCCTCACAACTAGCAACTAGACATGATGACTTTTGGAGAAAGGTTGAATTTATTATTTGACTAATAAATTGAAATAAATAATTTGTTAATATATTATGAGAATAATATATTAATTAGAAATAGTAATATTTAATGAGAAATTTATTGGAATTAATTTCTGGATTAAAAGGATTAATTAAAAGTGTAGGGACTAAAGTGCAATTGTTCAATAGTTGAACAAGAGGTTCCAGAAACTTCCTAGGGAAGGTGGTGGGCGAAATTCCCAAGGATAGTTAGTGTTTCTAGATTATCTCATGTGGATAATTAAGGAGGTGGATAATTACCAATTTGAATTAATAATATTATATTCAAATTAGGGTTATCCAGTGTATCCTATCTGTCCTATAAATAGAACCATAGGGCTTGAGATTTTCGGCCATCTGAATCCTAGAAGGATAACTGAATTTCTAAGAGCTTCTCCTTCTCTCTCCTCTCTCATCTTCTTGCTTAGTTAGGGTGTGATCTACTAGAGGCGTGACACTTGTGACACTTGCTCTCGAAGTTAAAGATTACTAGGTTTTTAAGTGTTATTGCTATATAACAATCAAGGTATGTTTTCTTAACCCTAGTTTATAGATTTCAAAAATAGTATATACCTTCTAGGTTTTTCTGTTTGATGTTCAAAAGTTGTATGTTCAATTAGAGAAAATATAGATCCATGAATTAGGGTTGCATGCACACATAGGATTTTGTTTGTTATGCTCAAAGCCCATCTTTAAATATGCACGAGTTCGATTTTATGAGTACTACGACTTTTGTTAAGATCACTATGGCTAACGAGTTATATAATTGAACTTCGAATTTCTATTAATCACGAATATTTACTGGAACTATAAAATGGGTTGTGACAACTCTCCACCACTTATAAGGATTTCGTCCATGAAATCTAACTAAATAATTCTGGGTAGTTTCTCACCATCTCTTCTTCTGGATCCCAAGTCCATTCCAATCCATTTCGGTGCTTCCACTGGACCTTCACTAAGTTGATCACTTTGTTATGAATGGTCTTTGTTTTCCTATCCAAGATGGCCACCAGTTTTTCTATGTATTTCAACCGCTCATCTACGTGAATGTCTTCCAAAGGTACAATTTCGGATTCATCCATAATGTACTTTCTTAACTGGGAGAAATGGAAGGTGTTATGGATCTAATTGAGCTCTTCTTACAGATCCAAATGATAGGTAAACTTGCCCACCTGAGCAATGACTTGAAAGGGTCCGATATACCTAGGGCCTAACTTGTCCCTCTTCTAGAACCTAATAACACCTTTCCAAGGTGAAACCTTAAGTAACACTAGGTTTCCTACTAGGAACTCAAGATCTGATCTTTGTTGATCTGTATAACTCTTCCGTCGAATCTGGGTAGTCGTTAACCTTTCACATACATGTTGGATGAGTTCAGTGGTCTTGATTACAACATCAGTGCTCCCCATGACTTGGTGGCCGATTTCTCCCCAACATATGGGCGTTCAACACTTCCTTCCGTAAAGCAATTCAAAGGGAGGTCTACCAATACTAGAATGGTAGTTGTTGTTGTACGGAAATTCTGCTAGTGGCAGATACGTATCCCAGCTCCCACCAAAATCAAGCACACATGCCCTCAACATGTCCTCAAGAGTCTGAATACTCCTTTTTCTTTGCCCATCGGTCTGAGGGTGATAAGTTGTGCTGATATGCAATCGGGTGCCCAACTCATCATGGCACCTCTTCCAAAACTGAGAAGTGTAACAGACATCTCTATCAAAAACTATTGATACTGGTACTCCATGCCTAGAGACTACTTCCTTAATGTATGTCTTTGCAAGCTTCTCTACCGAGGAGCTTTATTGAATGGGCACGAAGTGGAAACTCTTGGTTAATCTATCCACCATCACTTAGATAGTGTCTACTTCATGAGGAGTTTTTGGAAATTTGGTGATGAAGTCCATCATTATTTTTTCCCACTTACATATTGGGATGTCCAGAGGTCATATCTTACCATGAGGCATTTGGTGTTTGGCCTTGACCTTCCGACAAGTCAAACACCTTTTAAAGTACCAAACTACATCTCTCTTCATACAAGGCCAGCAGTAACTGTGCCTGAGGTCCCTGTACATCTTTGTAGCTCCTGGATGGATTGAGAACCTAGACTTGTGCGCCTCATCCATCAGGATTTGTCGAGTTTCCCCTAAGTATGGAACCCAAACTCTTCTATGTAGAGTCAACAACCCACGACTATCTATGTCGAAAGCTGAGATAGGCCCTAAAATTCTCTCGCTCTTCCTATTTTCTTCCTTAACTACTTTGCTCTGAGCTTGCTTGATCATCTCTAGCACTGGAGTGATCACTGCAATCCTTGAACATGCACCCTTCTTTGGTGTACTGCTTGCCTTACGACTTAATGCATCAGCTACTAGGTTGGCCTTACCTGGGTGGTAAAGGATTTCACAGTCGTAGTCTTTCACTATATCCAACCATCGACGTTGTCTAATGTTTAGGTTGGGCTGATCCATTAGATATCTCAGAATCTTATGGTCAGTGTAAATGGTACACCGAACTCCGTACAGGTAATGCCTCCAAATCATGAGGGCAAAAACCACGGCTCCAAACTCTAAATCATGTGTCGGGTAATTAGCCTCGTGAGGCTTCAACTGTCTCAAGCCATATGCAATTACTCGACCTCGTTGCATGAAGATCGCTCCAAAACCCATGATTGATGCATCGCAGTAAACTACCATGTTGTCAACACCTTTTGGAAGGGCTAGCACTGGAGCTTCGCATAATTTTTGCCTTAGTGTTTCAAATGCTATATTCTACTCAGGACCCCAACGAAAAGCAACTACCTTCTTCGTCAGATGGGACATCGACACCGTAATCTTGGAGAAGTCTTGAATGAATGTTCCATAGTACCAAGCTGATCGCAAAAAACTTCGAATTTCTGAAGGAGTGGTCGGGATTGGCCATTGCATTACTGCCTCTATCTTGGTTGGGTTTACTAAAATACCATCTTGGTTGACAAGATGCCCAAGGATCATGTAAGTGGTCGTGTAATCCCATTAAATCCAGGAAATAACAATAGACTTTAAAGGCATCAATATTTGATTGCCTATCAAGTTACACAATCGTTAATGGAGTTCCACGATCGTGGAAAACTCTCCCTTGGCCCATAATTAACAACTTACTTATTTTGTGTTGGAGATCCTCGAAGCACTTACACAAATCATGTTAATGGATTACATGATCGTGTAATGTTCAAACATACACACTAAGGAATTACACTTTGTACGCATTACATTTACAACTCATAATTTCATCATACAAACTTGGATTTTGGCAGACTTTATATCCATGCGACTGTATCAAAGCAAAGTACTTTCTTATAATAACTGTTTGCTGAATTTCTACATTTTTAGTTACAACGCAATAAGTAAAAGGGTATATATTACTAAAAACTTTTTCATTACGTAAGTTCAGTTTTCATCATATTTATACAAAGGGATAATGACTTAAAAGGGTAATATATTTTTCGATTTGTACACATTTAGTCACTGAGTTTTTTTTCGTCCACATTTACCCCTTCAACTTGTTAAACTGTACATATTTAGTCCTTATGACCGGCTACTCCAGGTTAGCCGGTAAAAATTGTCTTAATAGGATAATATATTTCTCACTTTGTACACATTTAGTCCTTAATATTTTTGTACACATTTAGTCCTTAATATTTTTTTTTTTGCAAAATAAGTCATTTTTGTTTTTGTATTTATTCAGTACATATAAATAATTTCTTTAGGTTTTTTCTCACGACATCTTATATGGGATAGCCATATGGTGGTGGGATAGTTTAAGGTGGTCCTGCTATATGTTGTAGGCCACGATACCTGGTGCGGGTCGGCTATAAGCTATAGGCACGGAGACTCGAGAAGAGCGATTGGGTTAAGGCGACATACCAACAAACCTTGGGTATTCCATTCTGATGACTGATTAGACCTGTTGCATGTTGGCATTCCAGTCTGATTACTGATTGGGCCAAGGTATTCGAATATGATGAGTGTGGGTCCGTTATGCATGATAATACGTTTGTAGTATCGGGTATTTTGAGGGAAACTTACTAAACTTTGTGCTTACCTAGTTGTTTATGTTTCCAGGTTCTATCGTTGGTCGTGGAAAGGAGAATGCATGACTGTACACACTCATCAACAATATTGAGGATTCCACATTTCTTATATTACTCTGATTTTCGATAAATGTATTTTGGAATAGACATTTTTTCTTAATAATGGATTTATAATTAAGGAGTTTTGCCTTATTTAAAAATGAAAATATTTTGTTGTGAAAACAAGACATTACACATAAATATACACAGCCCCACACACTTCAATAATGATTGTTCCACGTAAGATGTCGTGAGAAAAATCTAAAGAAAACATTTATAAGTACTGAATGTGTACAAAAATAAAAATGACTTATTTTGAAACAAAAAAATATTAAGGACTAAATGTGTACAAAATGATAAATATATTACCCTATTAAGTCATTTTCCCGGCTAACATGGAGTAACCGGTCATAAGGACTGAATGTGTACAGTTCAACAAGTTGAAGGGGTAAATGTGGACGAAAAAAACTCAGTGACCAAATGTGTACAAATCGAATAAAATATTACCCTTTTAAGTCATTATCCCTTATACAAAATATATTTATCACTTATTTTGAGATTTTAAGGTCATTACAAGTACAACTAATCATAAAATGACACCTATGATAACAGTACAAAACACCATTGATCACACTACCATACACTTATAACTAGTTATTAAATTATTGGTAATCAATTATTTGTGACGCAGTTGAAAACCCATTGAATATTGAACTATATAGTAGTAACGGGAGTAACGTAAACCATGAAACCAAGAGCCTTAAATAAAGATCAAAATTGTAAGAAAAAACATTATGCAACCAAATTTGTGAAAATATGGTTCTACTTAGGGACCAAAATTGTTATATACTCTAATTAATAACTTTTTGGTCTTCGAACTGAATTGGATAGAAATTCCATAGTTAAATTTGGAACATTAACAAGTTATAATTTTCCATCTTTTAGGAGAACTTAAAAATAGTACAAGCTCATATGGTAGTATTTATTGTTTTTTATTCTCAACGGTTTCTTTCTCGAAAAATTATTCATCTCTTGTTATCCAATGTAGTTACAACATACAACTCAATAACAAAAACTATCAAACTTAATTATCCAAAAACTCATTTATTTCATTTTATATCTTCCAGCTATTTTATCAGCTATTTTTTAGCAAATAACATTTTTATCACATAGTTTATAAGCAATCAGCTACCTTTTAGCTACTATGTCAAACATCGCTTTAACGTTACTATCTAGCCCGGCATATCAACTTTAATAACAAATATGACATGATGTCATGTGGGGCATCCATGTGGCGCTCGTATGGTGTTGATGTCGACTTTTTTTCTTTAATTCTAGTTTTATTAGATTTTAAATTTAGTTATATATAAAATAATTAACATTTATATCATATTTTATTAAAAGCTTCAAATTGAAATTACTCTGAAAAAAAAAAAGAAATCACAGAACCATTGCCTTCACCAACATCATATAAATGATTTTATCACCCTCGAAGTCCTTCATCTTCTTCACAAAACTTTTGTTTCAGATTTGAATTTTTTTTTCTTTTTTTTTTAATTTAGGGATGAAGATGAAGGTAACGGAGGTGTTGGGATATACAGGAAGACGAAAATGATGAAAAATCGATGAAGATGACATCTATGACTACGGTTGTTTGTTTGATTTTAATTTCCCTTCATCATCAAATTAAAATTTGTGAAAAAAAACACTAAACTAAACTCTAATATAGGTTTCTTGTATTTGAGGGGGAATGGTTTGCATATCTAAAATTTCTTATATGGATTCAAACATTGAGTTTCCGATGTTTCGTATATTTGGATTATCCTTTTTTTGAATTTTTTTCTTCATGATTTTGTTAACCATTCGTATATTTGGATTAAACAATTGGAGATACTTTATAGATGTATATTTCTAGTAGTTTTTTTATGTGTTTCAAGTAAATGGATAAGTAAAATTCTTTGGCTTCTAATCCCATAAATGAAGTGAAATATCAAGTAGATAAATCCAGTAAATGGTTGATTTGTGTTGTGATAACACATTAGATTACAACTAATACCAAAATGCCAATAGTGTGTCTAAATAGTGACATTATACCTTTATATAGATGATAAATAACACAAGTTAAATACTAGACAAATTAATAATTTTGAAAAAAACAAATATGTGTTATGAATTATTATTTAGTGAATGACTATTGGATTCTCTATATCCCCCATTACTCTCCATAATTAGTGAACATTATAGCAAACATTATTATGAGTTTTATGAGTGTAGTTATGCACCACCATAATGTGCATTCATATCATACATGACCTTTCATCTTCTTTGTGTAGTATAAATAATGAATATTATGTATTGTAAAGTTTGATGATTTCATCACAAATATTGGAATAAAAGTTCTCTTTATTCTCATGTCTTTCTTTATCTATAATGTATGTTGTTATTTGATCATATTTTATAACACGTTATCAGCACGACTCTACTATAGAACTCTAACTCCTTATCGCTCTTGTTATTTTCAGGTATGTATTTTTTATAATTTCACATGTACAATGATTACATATTATTTTATGAAATTTCTTAACTAACAATTCCTTAACATACAAGTATTTATTTTGATTAATATTTTCACTATGAAAAACTATATTATGCTAGAGAAAACTTTCTCTACTTTCCATGCCACCAACATGCTCATGCACCAAGAATATCATGAGAAAGATTTAAAAAAGAATCTGAATTAATCTCATGTCTTCTTGTGGCTAAACAAGAAAAAAGTTATTGATGAAAAGTCACCAATCAATCTCGACCGGTTCTAGTGCATTCCCTGAAGTGAATGCAACATCATATAATCATAATAGTCATGGGTCTAATCGACATCGTGGAGGTTATCATAATTATCATAAAAATAACAAGATTACAAGTAACCACCAGAAGTTGGAAAATAGCAAAAATCCACATCCTCATGATAAAGTGGTCAAGGAAAAAAAAAAGGTTGAAAATGTTTGTCATTAACGTGGAATGACCGATCATTGGTCTTGTCATGTCGCTTGCCAGAGCATTTTGTTGATCTTTATCAAACTTATCTAAAATCTAAAGAAAAATAAAATATAAAAACAAATTTTATTCAAAGTGATATTCATGAAGATCAACCAGAAATGACACATTTGGATGTTGCCGATTTTCTTGTCTACCCAGAAGAGACAAGTGGTGATATGGATGGTGATTGAAGAATAATGTGTATTTTTGTTTCATGTCATTTATTATGTTTTTATGTCATATTCATATTGTGAGAAATGATGTCATCTCAATCTTATCAATGAAATAAAATATGACTTTATTTCTCTAAGTCGAATGTTTCTTAAGTTTTATTTATTTATTTAAGAGATATGGATATTCGCAAAAGAATTGAGAAAGATATATGTCTTGCAGACAGTGCAAGGACACATAGCATTTTTAATAATGAAAAAAAAAATCTTATTTATCAATTGGAGAAGCAATGTTAATACAATAATAGGTAATGCAAAAATGATTGATGGCTCCGAAAAAGCGAATATAATATTACCACAAGTGAAAATAATTACAATTGGTGATGCATTATTTTAATAAAAATCACTAAGAAATTTATTAAGTTTTAAGGATATTTGGTGATAAAGAATATCTCAAGATCACAAAATGATATCGGGTAAGAAAACTCTTTTGGAAAAATTACCTACATTGTCCTTCGGATTGTATTATACAAATATTAGAATGATTGAATCTCATGGTATTAAAAATAAAATGTATGATAACAACTTCAAAGTTTGGCATTAACGATTGGGCCATTCCGAATCAATTATGATGTGCAAAATAGTTGAAAGTTCAAGTGCTCATTCCTTGAAAAACCAGAAGATTTTTCAAGCTAATGAACTGTCTTGTGTTGCATGCTCTCAAGGAAAATTAATTTCCAGTCCATCATTGAACAAAGTTGGGTATGAAAGTCTAAGTTTCTTACAACGAATTCAAGAGGATATATATGGACTAATTCATCCAACACCATGTGGACCATTTAGATATTTTATGGTTTTAATTGACGCGTCAACTAGATGGTCACATGTGTGCTTGTTGTCTAGTCATAATTTGGTTTTTGCAAGATTACTTGCATAAATAATTTGCCTAAGGGCACATTTTCCCGATTACCCAATTATGAAAATTTGACTTGACAATGTTGGAGAATTTACATCATAAGCTTTTAATGATTATACCATGTCGATTAGGACAACTATTGAACATCATGTTGCATATGTTCATATACAAAATGGTTTTGTTGAGTCGTTAATCAAACACCTTTAATTAATTGCAAGACCATTACTAATGCATTATAAACTTCCTAATCAACATAAGGGCATGAAATTTTACATGTGTTGAAAATACACTTGGTATTTAACAAACCGAAATTAATTTGTTAAAGGATGTGTTGTGTATGATTGTTATTATTTGTGGGTAGATTGTGTAAGTTTTATGCAGGTAAATATGATTTGGGTCAATGCGCGTATCTTTGATGGTTTATGGGTTGCTTCGTATATCCGAAGTATTTAATGTTGAATTTTTTGTCATTTGGAACTTAACTTCATCAGATCAAAGATATTTTCTCTCATTTTCCCTCTCTCGTTTTGTGTTAGGGTTTTCTCAGACTAGGGTTTCATAACTTTGTTAGATCTTGTTCTTATTTTTTCATCTGAGTGAGAGTGTTATTGTAGTAAGGTTTCTGGTGTAAGTTGATGTATAATCAAACTGGTTTATAGTGAATAAACTGTTCAAGTTGGGAAGTTCTTGTGTTTGTGTTTTTTAATATGGTATCAGAGCTTTCAGGCTCCGATTTGTTGTTCTAGACGCTCGATTGTGATTTTCGTCATTAGATCGTCGATCTAAGAACGGTATTTTCTGATTCCCTTTCTTGTTTAGATCATTCTTGTTGTTGTTGATCTAGGGTTCTGTTATTGTGTAGATCTTTCCATTTTATGTTTTGTTGTTTAAGATCCTGTTACTGCGATATTGTTTTGGTTCTTGCAGGTAACAAGTGAAGGTGAAAGACTTCGCTTCTGTTGGTCTTCAAACTTCTATCATATCGATCAATCTCTAGTCTGAAATAACTCTCTAGGGGTCGGGTTTGATCACCGATAAACCCTAGTAGAGAACGGACATAGAGAGTCGATTCTTCGTAGTTGCTTCCAAATCTCTGTGAGGACTTTCTTGTTCCCTTCTGTTTTCTCTTTTGATTGTTAATATTGTTCTGATTGGGAGATCCTGGTTGTCTTGCATACACCAGTTATTTTTAGTTTCTTGCATTATAATTGTTTTTGTTTTGACACTGTACTGGTTGTCTTGGGCCCTAACATACTTGGTGACCATCTGGACATTAGATCAGTACTGTTGTCTGTTTTGATTGTGGTGTTACTTGTTGCTTCCTTACTTTGTTGTCTAAATGGCCGGTGACTCTGCTTCGGCCGGTGATTCTGGTTATACACCGAGTGGAAGTGGAAAGGATGAGTCAATTAATTTTGATGATGCTCTCTATATTCACCCATCTGATAATGCTATTACTTCAATAGTTACTACAAAGTTAACTGGAAATTAAAATTTTAGATTATGGAAGAGTTCTATTTCTAGAGCTCTCAAAGCTAGGAATAAACTTGAATTTATTGATGGTACTCTTAAGAAAACTAGTGTTGATGAGTCAAAAAAATTTAAGTGGGATAGGGCTAATGTTGTTGTATATTCCTGGCTTTTATCTTCTATTTCTGACTCTATATATCAGAGTCAAGCTTACTTTGAGGTAACTGAGGATATTTGGAATAATCTTTTTGAAACTTATAATATGTCAGATGGTTCAGTTGTGTTTAATATACATCAACAGATTAATACTCTTAAACAAAATGGAATTTCTTTGTCTGATTATTTTAATAAACTTGATTCCTTGTGGAATGAATTTGATGTTCTTACTAGCTTGACTGAGTGTACTTGTGAGGCTTCTATCAAGCTAAAAGATCATTCTAATCTCATGAAACTTATGCAGTTTTTGTTTGGACTTGATGAGTCCTATAGTCAAGTAAAGAGTCATATTTTACTAATGGAACCTTTACCTAATGTTAAAATTACATTTTCTATTCTCTCAAGAGAAGAATCTATTTAAAGAAATGGATCCTTATCTTCTCTTCAGTCTTCACAGTCTTTGTCTAAGTCTCAATCTGCTGCTTTTAATAGCAGGTTCAATAACAGATCTGGTTTCAATAACACTAGTAAAAACAAAACTCAGTCTGTTCAGTGTAAAAATTGTGGAATTAAGGGTCATACAATTGATAAATGTTACTAGCTAATTGATTATCCTAAGGATTTTAAATCAAGGAATGAGTCTAATAATCAGAATGGCTTCAATAAAATTTTTTCTGCCAATTCCTCTACTACTACCTCAGGGAATACTATCCCTTCTACTGCCCCTGATTCTAGTGGGGATTCAGAGTTTCATCAACTGACTAAGGAGCAATACTTTAAATTCTTACAACTTATTGGTGATAGACAACTTAATGAGGAAACTTCTACCAGTGTTAATATGGCATGTACCTGTTTGTTTCAAGCTTTTAATTCATCTGTTAGTTCTCTAAAGTGGATTGTTGACTCTGGAGCTAATCAACATATGATTGCTTCTGAGTCTCTTCTTCATGACACTGTTGATTGTCTAAACTAGATCTTCTTGTTAGCCATCCTAATGGTACTTCAGCTAAAATTGAAAAAAATGGCAATATGAATTTGTCTAATTCTTTGACTCTTTTTGATATTTTTGTTGTTCCCGATTTCAATGTTAACTTGTTATCTGTTCATAAGGTTTGTAAAGATAGTAATTGTGAGATTGTTTTTAATGAACATAGTTGTAAAATTCAGGGTTTACAATCAAAGGAGATGGTGGGGAATGGTAGAGAATCTGGGGGTCTCTATTACATCAATAGTGTACCTTCAGGTAATTCATGTAGTTTTAATCATTCTGTTTCTGTGTGTTGTGTGTCCAAATTAACTTGGCATAATAGACTTGGTCATCCTTCTGATCAAGCCTTAGGATCTCTAAGAACTAAATTAAATTTTTGTAATGAAGTACTGCCACCTTGTGATGTATGTCATAAGGCTAAGCCAACTAGAGAGTCTTTTCCTGCTAGTCAACATGTTACTACTAAACTTGGTGAGTTAATTCATTTGGATGTTTGGGGACCCTATAGAGTGACAACCTCAGAAGGGTTTAGGTATTTTTTGACCATAGTTGATGATTATTCTAGAGCTACATGGGTTTATCTGTTGAAATCAAAAGATGAAGTTTATGGTTGTGTTCTTGTTTTCTTTAATATTTTGTTTAATCAATTTGGGGTTAAAATCAAAACAGTTAGGTCAGATAATGGAACTGAGTTTTTGAACTATAAAATGAGACAATTAATGGAATCAAAAGGTATTTTGCATCAAACTTCGTGTGTTCACGCTCCACAACAAAATGGAGTTGTTGAAAGAAAACATAGACACATTCTTAATGTTGCTAGATCTTTGATGTTTCAATATGGATTGCCCTTAAAATTTTGGGGAGAAGCGATTTTAACTGCTGTTTTTTTAATTAATAGAACTCCTACATCTGTTTTAAATGGATCTTCTCCTTATGAGTTAGTTTATAAAGTTGCTCCTGTTTTTGATAAACTTAGGGTTTTTGGTTGTTTATGTTTTGCAACAAAGTTGAATAATTCTGATAAGTTTTCTGAAAGAGCTGATAAGTGTATATTTCTTGGTTATGCTTTTGATAAAAAAGGTTATAAAGTGTTAAGTCTTGATACAAATCTTGTTTTTGTTTCCAGGGATATAAAACTCTTTGAGTCTGTTTTTCCTTCAAGTTAAAGCATTCATCTTTAACAGATAAATCTACTGTCGTTTTAGATGATCTCTTTTCCTATGATGAGTCAATATCTTCTAGTATTTTACTAGACAATACTAATTTAGACGAATTGAGATGTGACCATCAGTTGAATGGTGCTGGTGTAGACCATAACTTGGATGAGACTTTTCCCTCTAATGTCAGCAACCAGTCTGGTGAGGCAGATGTGCCTTCATCTGATGAGGTGGTTCCAACTTCTTCTTTATTGACTAAGGAAAATGTTTCAGTTGATACTAACCCTTCTAATAGTCAGTCTTCTAGGGTCACAAGGTCAGGACGTACTATTCATATGCCCTCTAGATTTAGTGATTATGTTGTGGAAGGAAAACATAAATATGGTATAGAGAGGTCTGTTAATTACTCAGCTTTAAATTCTGAAAATCTTTGTTTTGTTGCTAATCTTAATAAAACAGTAGAACTTAAAACCTATAGTGAAGCAGTTTTAGATCCTAAATAGATAAAAGCAATGAATGAGGAAATGGAAGATCTATATAGGAATAATACTTGGGAAATTGTAGATCTTCCCAAGGGAAGAAAAGCTATTGGTTGTCGTTAGATTTATAAAATTAAATATAATTCAAATGGAGAAATTGAAAGGTATAAAGCTAGGTTAGTTGCTAAAGGGTACAGTCAAAGAGAAGGTATAGATTGTGAGGAAACTTTCTCTCCTGTTGCTAAAATTGTTACTGTTAGGATTTGTTTAACTTTAGCTATTCATCATGCATGGCCTTTATATCAATTGGATATAAATAATGCTTTTTATATGGTGATCTATCTGAAAATGTTTACATGCAACTTCCTGAAGGATATCATTCTAAAAAGGATAATAGAGTTTGTAGATTGATTAAATCACTTTATGGACTTAAACAAGCACCTAGGAAATGGAATGAGAAACTGAGTTCTTCCCTTTCTTCATTTGGTATTGAGCAAAGTATCAATGATTATTCATTATTTGTTAAAAAGGTAAAACATGTTATAGTTATTTTGTTGGTTTATGTGGATGACATTATTATCACTGGAAATTGTAGAGATGAATTGGAAAATGTTAAAACTTTTTGAAAATCTCAATTTTTAATAAAAGATTTAGGAGAATTGAAATACTTTCTTGGGATTGAAGTAATTAAAACTGATCAAGGTATTTGTCTAAATCAAAGAAAATATTGTTTGGAATTGTTACAAGAGTTTGGTATGCTTGCTTGCAAACCTGTTAAAACTCCTTTGGAACATAATCTTGTTATTAAGAAAGAATGTGATCTAGATCCCTCTGATTATGTGGTAAATATTACAGAATTTCAAAAATTAATTGGTAAATTGATTTATTTAACTATGACACATCCTGATATTTCATATGTTGTCCAAATTTTAAGTCAATACATGCACAAGCCTTATAAGACTCATGTGAATATTGCTTTCAGACTGTTAAGATACTTGAAAGATTGTCCAGGGAAAGGAATTCATATAACAAAAAATGATTCTCTTAGTCTTATTGGATTTGTTGATGCTGATTGGGCCAAGTGTCTGTTCAGTAGAAGGTCTGTTACAGGATATCTTGTTTATCTTGTTGGTTCTCTTTTATCCTGGAAAAGCAAGAAACAAAGTACTGTTTCTCGTTCTTCCATTGAATCTGAATGCAGAGCTTTAGGTTCTGTAACTTGTGAAATTATTTGGATTTTAAAATTACTATGTGATTTGGGAATAACAGGTTTAAATCTAGTTAATATTTTTTGTGATAATGAATCAACAATTAAACTTGTACTAAATCCAGTTTTTCATGAGAGGTCTAAACATTTTGAAGTGGATCTTCATTTTGTTAGAGAAAAGGTTGAAAATGGTGTTATAAAATTTAATAAGGTTGATTCTTTAAATCAAAATGCTGATGTTTTAACTAAAGCTCTTGGATCTTCTCAACGTGAATATATTTCTAGCAGACTTGGTTTAATAAATGTTTTTAAACACAATAAATCATAAAATTGAATTAATGTTCAGTTTGTGGGGGGGGGGAGGGTGTTGAAAATACACTTGGTATTTAACAAACTGAAATTATTAATTTGTTAAAGGATGTGTTGTGTAGGATTGTTATTATTTGTGGGTAGATTGTGTAAGTTTTATGCAAGTAAATATGATTCGGGTCAATGCGCGGATCTTTGATGGTTTATGTGTTGCTTCGTATATCCAAAGTATTTAATGTTGAATTTGTTGTCATTTGGAACTTAACTTCATTAGATCAAAGATATTTTCTCTCATTTTCCCTCTCTCGTTTTGTGTTAGGGTTTTCTCATACTAGGGTTTCATAACTTCGTTAGATCTTGTTCTTATTTTTTTTATCTGAGTGAGAGTGTTATTGTAGTAAGGTTTCTGGTGTAAGTTGATGTATAATCGAACTGGTTTATAGTGAATAAACTGTTCAAGTTGGGAAGTTCTTGTGTTTGTGTTTTTTAAGAACATGCAACATCAGTTATATGCATAATGACAACTAGTTATCATGAGTTCTCCCCTATTCAGCTGGTTTGCGGTCAGGAACCAAATATTTACCATCCAAGGATGTTTAGATGTATAATTTATGTACCCATTTCTCCACCTCACTTCACAAAAATGGGTCCTCAAGAAGAATGAGAATTTATGTTGGATATGAATCTCCATCTATAGTAAAATATTTAAAATCATCAATTGGAGATTTATTTACAACTATGTTTGATGATTATTATTTTGTTAATCATATTTTCCAACATTAGGGGAGAAATAAAGAAGCTGGAAAATAAAATCTCTTGAAAGAAATTGTCACTTTCGGTTTTAGATCCTCATTCAAGTCAATGTGAAATTGAAATAAAAAAGATAACTCCTTTACAAAATGTAGCAAATCAATTGCCAGAAGCATTTACTGACCCTAAGTGAGTAACAAAGTCTCATGTACCAGCTATACTTACTCCAGTTAGAATTGATATCCCAGAAGGAAAAAAAATACAACTACAAATGAATCTTAGGCACGCCTAAAGCGTGGAAGATCAGCCGGTTCCAAAGATAAAAATCCTCGAAAATGAAATGAAGCAAATACAATTGATGGTCCAAAAGAGAAAACATAATCTCTTGAAAAGATTAGTGAACCTCTAGAAGAGCCCAATGACATAACAAAAGAAAATAAGGTACCTGAAAAAATGAAAATGATGAGATCTCAATAAATTATGTCATAACAGAAATAAGATGGAACCGAAATAAGATAGACGTCGACGATAATTTTTCATATCATGTTCCACACGCGATTTTAAAGAAAATGAGGATCTTGAACCTAAATCTATTGAGAAATGTATGAATAGAAAATATTGGCCAAAATGGAAAGATGAAATAAATAAAAATCTTAATTCTATTACTCAACGAAAAGTTTTTGGACCTGTAGTCCATACACTAAAAAGAGTAAGAACAGTGGGACACGAATGGGTATTGGTGCGCAAAAGAAATGAGAAAAATGAAGTTGTGAGATATAAAGCAATACTTGTTGCACAAGGTTTTACCCAAAGACCTGAAATTGATTATGAAGAAACGTATTCTCCGGTAGTTGATGCAATTACATTCAGTTATTTTATAAGTTTAACAACATATGCAAAACTGGAGATGTGTCTAATGGATGTATTTACCGCCTATTTATATGGTTCACTTGAAAATGATATTTATATGAAAATCCCAGAAGGGTTTAAGGTGACAGAAGCACAAACTTCTAATTCTCGTGAAGTATAATTGGTAAAATTAAATAAATCTTTGTACAGATTGAAACAATCTGGTCGTATGTGCTTCAATTGTTTTAGTACATTTTTGTTGAAAGAGTGCTATAAAAATGATCCACTAAGCCCATGTGTATTCATAAAAAGATCCAAATAAGAATTTATCATAATTGATGTTATTGTAGATGATTTGAATATAATTAGAATTCCTAGAGAATTGGAAAATGTCACTTCTTGTTTGAAAGAAATTTTTGAAATGAATGATCTTGGTAAGATGAAATTCTATTTGGGTCTTCAAATTAAGCACACAAAAATGGAGTTTTTGTACATTAATATCTAGAAAAGGTGCTAAAAAGGTTTTATATGAATAACTCACATCCATGAGTAACCCGAAGGTGGTAAGGCACTTAGATGCCAAAAAGGACCAATTTCAGCATCATAAAAAACATGAAAATCTTCTTGTTCCCGAAGAACTATATCTTAATGCAAGACCTGATAAATCTTTTGTTAATACAAGACCTGATAAATCTTTTGTCGGAAACTTATTAACAAGATATAGTTCTTGTCCAACAAGAAGATACTGGAATAAAGTCAAACACATTCTTTGATATCTTCGAGGTACAATAGATATGAATTTATACTAATCAAATTCATAAAATGTGAAGTTAATTAGTTATGCAGATGTGGGATATTTATTTGATCCACAAAAAGGTGGATCCTAAACATGTTATTTATTCACTTGTGGAGGTAACGTAATTTCTTTTACATTTTGTTAAACAAACTTTAGTTGCTGCTTATTCTAACCATGTAGAGATTATAGCAATTTATAAGGTAAATCATGAATATATTTGGTTAAGAATTTAACTCAACACATTTGCAAGAATTGTGGTCTAACTTCTAACAAGGATGTTCCAACCATACTATATGAAGATAGTACAACTTGTATAGCTCAATTCAAGGAATGATTTATCAAAGGAGACAGAACTAAACATATATCACCAAAGTTTTTTTCACTCATGGTCTTCAAAAAGAGTGTGGCATCAAAATCTAGAAAATTCAATCCAGTAACAACTTTTCTGATTGGTTTACTAAAGCACTTCCTACATCGAAATTTGAAAAGATGTTACGAAACATTGCTATGCGGTGCCTCAAGAAAATCAAGTGATGTGCTAATCAGGGGGAGTTGGAAACATATTGTACTCTTTTCCTTAGCTATGTTTTCCCACTGGGTTTTCTTAGCAAGGTTTTTAACGAGACAATTGTTTCCAATATATATTATTAATCATGTACTCTTTTTCCTTAATAAAGGGTTTTTCCCATGAGGTTTTACCGATTAAGGTTTTAATGAAGCATGATAGAATCGTCATTCAAGGGGGAGTGTTATGAATTATTATTTAGTGAATGACTATTGGATTCTCTATATCCCCCCATTACTCTCCATAATTAGTGAACATTATAGCAAACATTATTATGAGCTTTATGTGTGTAGTTATGCACCACCATAATGTGCATTCATATCATACATGACCTTTCATCTTATTTGTCTAGTATAAATAGTGAATATTATGTATTGTAAAGTTTGATGATTTCATCACAAATATTGGAATAAAAGTTCTCTTTATTCTCATGTCTTTCTTTATCTATAATGTATCTTGTTATTTGATCATATTTTATAACAATATGTTAAACCGGTCTACTCATTTTGATTTTGAGAGAAGTATAAGATTAGATTGTGATGTTCTAGCACCAAATGATATTCTTTGCAACTCTTGAGTTTCACCTTTAGAACCGCACTGCCCATCTACATCTCCATCCATCTTTTCAATTTCTTTTGGTCGGACTCCAAGTGTAGGCCTTCTCAGACAACGCCTAAGAACCCAAAAGATAGTTTGCAACCTTTTACTCGCCATATGAATAGCAAGTAGAATATCATACCAAGTAGAAACTCAAAACTATCTATAATAGCACTAACCAAAATTTCTGCTTCGTTCTTTAATTTAGAATTATCACTTAATCTTCATAATTCACAACCTTGGATAAAGATTTCACAGTTAAATTTGGAACATTAATAAGTCATATTTTTCATCTTTTAGGAAAACTTGAAAAAAATGCAAGTTCAACAGTATTTAAAACCTTTTATTCTCTACCGTTTCTTTCAGAAAAACTTGTTCATCTATAGTCATCTAGGGGCCATTTGCTACAAATACAATAGACAACTCAATGATAGAAACTATAAACTCAACAGTAAATTACACTTTCGATTTCTGTTTATAACTTCTTGGGTTGGGGGGGGGGGGGGGGGGGGGGTAATTTTCGGTTGCTCATTTATTTTGGAATCATTGATGCAAAAAAACCGATGGTAATCATGTTTTCCATTGCGAAATGTAATGGAAGTGCAATTATTACCAAAGTATGATATCTAATGGATTTACCGTTACATCATTACTAAACAGGTTGTTCGTTTCAAACAAAATTGATTTGTATCAAACTATTTTTTTCCACAATGGTCTGGTTCTGTTTCCAATTTTTTTTAGTGTACCTCTAATTTTCATTGTGTTTTTTCATGCGACGAATGTATGATTTTTTTTAGGATATCTTATTTCATACAAAACAGGGAAAATGGCCACCCATGGTGTTGGTGGCAAATATATTGATATGGGGGACTTAAAAACCCCAGCCAAATTAAATATTGCAAAAAAAAAAATAAATAAATAAATAAATAAAGATGACATACTAAGTCTGTCGAGCCTTTTGCAAACTTGAAATGAACACCACCACCTTCACATAAATCCAATCTTTAAAGCTGTCACAAAATCGAAAAAATGGATGTCTCCCTCGACGGTTGAGAAGTAAAGCGCCACATGCTATCCAAAATCCAGTAGCAAAACCCATGCCCCCACCAATATAAAACCATCTCTCAACTTCATCTATTTCACCAATGATGGGTAGTAATTCTGATTCTTCATCTCCAGGACACTTTTTGGTAAGGGGAGGTCCACATAGTTGTGTGTTCCCATCATATCTTGAAGCTTCAAAAGATTGGAGTTGAGTGCTGGATGGGATTCTCCCTGACAAGCTGTTAAATGACACGTCCAGGTCATTCAGTAAAGTCATCTGAGACATGCTTGATGGTATCCGTCTTGAAAAATTGTTTCTAGATAAATCCAAAGTCAAAAGCTTTTTCATCCCACCAATTTTCTCTGGAATCTCTCCAGATAGAGCATTCTTTGACAAGTTCAGGGCAATCAAGTCATGAAGATTGGTAATTTCATATGGGATTTGTCCTGTTAAATTGTTGCTTGACAGGTCAATGCTCTTTAACAATCTTAGACTGCCAAAGAATTCAAGTTCATCTCCTTGCCACTCAATCATTGCATGGTCAACATATGTCTGAGTTTCATCTATATTCTCACTTATTCCAATTGTATAATACAATTCATCTTGTGAGAATCCTTCTTCAACCATGCTCGTAAGATTACCCAAACATGAGGGGATGGTTCCATGGAGATTGTTCATTGACAAGTCCAGAATTTGCAGATTTGCTAATTGACATAACTGTACAGGGATGGTTCCAAAGAAGTTGTTTGATCTTAGGATAACAACATACAACCTTGATAAGTTTTCACCAATCCAGACAGGCACGGTACCAGAAAACTTGTTGGCCCCCAAATTCAACGAGATTAAACTCGTGCAATTTTTCAAAGACAAAGGCAATTCTCCAGATAAGTCGTTCTTGAATAAATACAACGCCTCGAGTTCTATCAAAGATCCAATTGAGGGAGGAAGCCTTCCAAAGAGATTGTTGTGTCCGAGATTAAGAACTTTTAGTTGTTTTAAATGCCACAAACAGTCTGGGAGTTGTCCGCTTAATGAATTATGAGAGAGGTCAAGAAAGTATAAGAGCCCATCAACAATTTGGCATATAAAGGAGATTCCTCCAGAGAATTTATTTCTGGAAAGATTTAATGATAACAAAGTGGAAGGGACATTAGGTATTGGGCCATGAAAGGTGTTGGAACTCAAATCTATCGCCGACTTCTTGGCAAAATTTGATGATAAATCTGGTATCATTCCACTAATGTTGTTGGAAGAGAGATTCATATATATTAAACGAGAAGGCCACATGGCCCAGAAGTCCAGAGGAGCTGTGTCTGAAATTCCAGTATTGGAAAGATCAAGACTGGTAAGATTTTTGAGTGTCTTAATCCATTTGGGGAATTGAGGCCCTACCTTGCAAGACCTCATATCAAAAAGATTTACATAAGAAAGGCTTGAATTATGAATTGTGGAAGGAATTGTAAGATCATTATAAGAAACATCAAGAATTTCAAGTATGGGTAGTTCCCACAGTTTCTCACTTATACTTCCATTTAAGTGACTAGCAGCTAAGTACAAACAATTTAGGGATGAAAACCTTTGGATGTCATCCAACAGTGACCCTGTAAATTGGCTGCCTGGAGCAATCAAGTATTGTAATGAAAGGGATGTGCATCCAGACAAGTTGTTGAGAAAATCAGGAAATTTGACAGCAGCAGAGTTGTCAGAGAAGTAAAAAGTTTTCAGATTACAGAGGTTACCAAGATATTTAGGTATCCCATCTAACATGTTGCCAGAGAGATGAAGGAATTGAAGACTATTGCTGGTTAAGGGGAACAACCAGCGATACATGGATGAGGTGAGATTGTTGCTTTGGAGAGAAAGGAATTCAATAGATGAAGAAGAAGAAGAAGAGTTGAGAAATGAAGAATATGGATACATCACCTGTGACAGCTCACATCCATTTAAACTTAAATGTGAGAGCTTGCGGAGACTCAAAACTACATCTACCCAGTGATTTTGTTTGGCTAGGGAAATCCCATCCATTCCAAGCACCTCCAAATGAGAGAGATGAGACAACCACTCTACCTTTTCAACTCTACATCCTCCATGGGATTCAAGGTTAAGGTATTGCAAGTTGGTGAGGTTTCCAAACTCTGGAGGAATGGTTCCATAAAGAGAGTTATAGGAAAGGTCAAGGTGCCTTAATTCTGTCAAGGAACCAATTGACCTGGGAATGGTTCCATTATGATAATCGTCGGAAAGATCAATATACCTTAATCGAGTCATGGAACCAATGAAGGTGGGAATGGTTCCATGAAAAGAATTTCCGGAAAGATGAAGATGATTCAAGTAGGTTAAGTTAAGCAATGAATGGCTTATTTCACCTCCAAGACCATGGCCGAAGAGTTCAAGCTTTGTGACATGACCTGTTTGGTTGCTGCACGTGATTCCACTCCAATTACAGCAGTCATGTTGATCAGCTGTCCATGTAGAGAGAGTATCATAAGGGTCGTGAAGGGGAGCTTTGAAAAGAAGGAGCGCATCTCTCTCCTTATCCAAACACTTTTTCATATTAGCATCGTTTCTATCATCTCCTCCTTCTCCCACTGTTATTAATTGGCTAGCAGTTGCAGTCGGAAACAGTAGCAAGAGAAATGACAAAATTATAAAAAGACAAGGATTCATAATGTAAATGAAAATCTTGCTGATATTTGGTTAATTTGTATTCAATATTGATGCATATATGAACTGCCACCATGAGGGTTGATATAGTCTCGACTGTGAAGATGATTCTAACTAGTGGGTGGCCTCCAGTTGGTACTTGTGTGGAACACACAATACTTAATTTCAATGAAATTATAACCTAACTAGAAGTCAAATTAAAGACGAAGAGTTATAATAAACTACCCCAAACTAGACTTGCAAGTCTTGACAATTTGTATTTATTATGTCTATCTTTTCCAATCTTCTGATATTTTCAAAGACTTTAAAGTGATATTGACCAAAACCTTTAAGCAAGCATTGAATTGACCCCAAAATTAACAGCAAGTGTTACATAAATCTCGTATCCCCCCTTCTTTATTAAACAAATTATGTTTATGCCCAGATATCCTATCCTAAATGTATTTAATGAAATTGATTAGAAAAGTTTCAGCAAATATCTCAACAGAAACATAAAAATAAACCCACCATTCAACGGAAACGAAAAAAAAAGAAATCAAACAAAAATAAATGAAAAGAAACGTCATTCAACTAGAAAATAGAGAAAAGAGATGAAGAGAAGAAATGCGTTGAGTACCTGTGATAATTTACGTGGTGGAAAACGAAAACCAACAAGATAATAACGGTGAACGGTGGCTACGACAGTTGGAGATAGAAGCGACGAGTTTCGACATATCTCCATAGTTAATAAATATACCTCTTTTAAACGCCACATAGCATTCTATTAAACCCCAACTATGCCACGTGTCATTACAACAAAAATCCTTTGACTGTTTTTCCCGCCTATATCCTTCATATTTACTTTATTTCGTTCCTAAAAATTAGGAATCAAATTAAGGATTGGATATGATCACTGAATAATTAATAAAAAAAAAACTAACAAAAATAAAACCATTAATACAATCTGTTAACAATACGTTTCACCCCCAAACCATATCTACTCATCGGTTTATTCCCTAGATCACGCGTCTGTTTCCTTCAATTTCGACTTCTTTGTTTTGGAAATCGCTTCAAATTTAAAATACTTAAATCATTTATCAAATAGAAAACTTCAATTCTACCTTGTGGTTCAATGATTTACCGGTCATCTCTACCATGCAGATGATCAACTATGATTTTTACTTCAACGCACCTTATATAGCTACTTGCACTCATCTTCCTTCGTTGATCATTTATTTGACGTTGCAGTGAAAAAGAATGAACCTAATATTAGCAAGTGATCCCCTTCCTTGGATTTCAGGTAATAACCTTCAGTTTCTCCCTCTTGACCCTAAAAGTTAAAGTTAACCTCAATTTTGGACCATTTTTTTCAAAACCCCATGAGGATTTTAGTTTTTAATGACTTAAATTCTTTCATTTTTCTCTTACCCGGTTGGTTCATGTTAATGTTCTAATTTTAATTTGGTTGTTCTTTTTTCAATTTTTTAGTTATATCAGGTTTATAGAGAATCGTGTTTTTGTCATGACAGATGTCGATCGTCAAGAAAAAAAAGAGTTTTTGATGTTCATATGAGAAAACGTCATTTGATAGTAGCCATTGTGTTTTGAGAATGAACCGGTAACCCATAACCCAAATCTTCATCTTTTATTATTGTTATGCAGATATTTAGTTGAACAAAGATGTAAAAACCTGTGTTATGGTTATTACTTTGGTGGCTCATATGTATTTATTTGCTACCAGAAATTAGACGTCTTCTAAAAATAACTTTTTTTATATGATAAATAACATTGTCATTGTCCTTATTCAATCGTAATTCAATGGGGTTGAAGAGGCAGTTGGTGTAGCTAATAAATATGAATTCTAAAAACCATGCCCTTACAAATGGTAGTTTGACATCCAATGCAAAGGAAGCATGATTCACTGAAGGTATTTGGTAGAAATCATAGCATGTGAGTACTCCAAGTTTTCTTCTTTACCTTTTATATTCTCTTTTAAATGCTATGTTGTTTGTTTCATCAACATATTTGTTTTACTGATTGATTTTGTTTTAGATTAGGAATTGGATTTTTTAGTAGTTATGATTTATGAATATGGTGTGATTTATAAGATGAAGATTATGTGATGAAGTTATAATGAAGGAAGGTGTGAGGGTATGATGGATAAAATAAATATTTTAGTGGTGAAAGTGTTTTTTTTTAAATTGTGTTGACGTGTATCTAAAGTTTTTTCATCAGTGTTGTTTTCTTTTTTCGAGTGGCAATATTAATTGTTCATATATATATATATATATATATATATATATATATATATATATATATATATATATATATATATATATATATATATATAATTTATTTCATAAAAGTGTTTCCCATCCCTTAACATTGGAGCTTTTACATGAGTGGCTGTATATTTAAAATTTTGGAACCACAATTTTTAATAATCATAATTTATGTTTTAATGCTAATGATTTTTTATATATAAAATATAATTTAACTCTCTCCTTGGGATTATAATTGAGCTTTATGCATTATATATGAAAAATGTCATGAACATGCAACTTTTATTGGGTAAGAGTTCATTTTAGGGATTCTACTTTAAAATGATATTTTTATGCCTAAGAAATAATAAAATGCTAGAAAGTATTGATGCAAAGTTCTATTTTTAAATGCAAGAAAGTATTGATGGAAATTTTTATTTTTTGAATAAATTAAGTATATTACCATGCTTTAAGAGACAGATGAATGGAAGTATTGATGCTAGTATGTATTTTTCATGTGTTATTGAAATTTATTACAGTGATTTAATAACAAAACATGAAAGTAGGATGTATAAATTTGCAAGTTAATAAAAGTATATTGTTATTTTACAAATGTAGTAAATATAGTATTAATTATAACGTCCAATTACTAATTAAAGTTGTTTTACATATTCACCCGTGTAGTACACGGGTTATAACCTAGTTTTAATTATATTATAGGGAAAATTTCATAGTCTTTACAAATATTAATTATTATATTTATATCCTTCTTCTAAAGTTCATAATCACATGTATATTTTTTAAACTATAAAGCTCATATATATATATTCTAATTAATAAATTTAATTATGTTTAAATCAAGCTCATATCTCATATCTATTCCAATGTTACACTTTAGTTTTTTTTTTTTGCACATATCATTTTGTGGTTATTTTTACATTAGTTTTTTTTTCACGTGACTTTTTATGGTTTTTTTTTTTCAATTTTATTAAATTTCACATAGTATTAAAATATTATAATGGTAATAAATGTAATAATAAATTAATATCAATCTATTAATGCAATTTTCTTTTTAATTTCAAAATTCCTAAATAAAGCCCAATTATTTCTTTTGTTTATTTATTTAAATTATTTGTTTAAATTTAAAAAAGAAATAGACATTTCAATTTTAATAATTTAATATTTTTGCCAATAAGTTCAAACTTTTAAATGTTTATACGTTTAAATTTAATTTTTTTTAATAAACCCATAGTACACAGATTAATAAAACAACTAGGTGTGAGATCCATGTATTACGTGGGTTTAATTAAAAAAAATATGAAATTTTAATAATTTGAATAGTTTGAATTTATAATAAAAATAAGAAAATTTTTTAATTATTAAAACTAATGAGACTTTAATGTATTGAATACATTACATATATAAATTATTTCTAATAAATATTTTACATATATATTACTTTACATATTAAATGCGGAATTTTAATTTAATAAAAAGAAAAATACAATAAAATGACAAGTGGAAAATAGAAAATTTAAAAATTCTAGAAAATGTCATTTGTCCAAATGAATCAAATGAATGAGAAGAGGACATGTGTCAAAAAAAAAACCTTCAGATTCTAAATTCAACTTATATACTGTTGGTTTCAATCAAATAAAATCGTCAATCTATCCCACAAAATCAGCGCAAATCACCACAATAGTTTCTTTCGTCGTTTTCTTCATCCCTAGCATTCATCGATTCAGGCAACTGATTTAGAGAGAAATCTCGATTCATATTGATTTATCGAAAATTGGCTAAATTTATCGATGGTGATGTTCTAGAGCCAGCCTCAAGAAGGCTTCAAGGTAAAATATAGATCCAAGAAATGTAAGGTCTCATTAAAAAATAGATCTAAATTGGTAGCTATTGTGCAAGCTATTGCTTTTGATGGCCGTTGCCTTCTCCTCTGACACCACTAATCCACTACTGAGTATTTCCTCTCCCTTTCTCTCTAGCTCCAAGTTGTTATCTTTCTTAACTTTAATTAGGATTTTAAAACAAAAATATGATATTACTATCTATTCTACAACTTGTAAGCTATTGATTATGTGAAACAGAGTAACCATAAGCCACTGTGATTTTCGGATTGATGATTTCTTTTTTCATCCTATCGTGGTGCGTTACTTTGAAGCATAAAATCTATTCATTTTTACATTGTGACATATACAACTGTATTAAACAAGGAAATAATGGTATGTATGTAGACAATGTGCTTGATAAAATGCTTGAGAGAAGGGAATTAAGAGCCTGTTCAAACTATGTTTTTCGGACAATAACTCTATTATATTTTGTTCTTGCCTGTTTTTCTTGGGTTGTGGCAGTTGATTGAAATATGTTCTAGTTCTTGGTTTTCTTTGTGTTTCTTTATTCAATGTTCATTTTGTAAGATGTAAAAGTACATTCAATATGATATAACTTTTAAAAATAATATGTTAAACCATATAGGTTTACAGATGATTCTTTGAAGAAACTTGAAGAAAGAGGAATTTTCATATGTTTTGTCACTAGTAGCAGGTTTGCTTCTGCCTTAAATTGTTTTTTTTTTCTTCTCTAAGACTTTTAATATTAATGTAAGTAAGAGTTATTATGATGGTGTTCTCTTAGATTTCTTATGGAATTCTCAGATCTGGAATTGATTTTATATGGCTCTTGACTTTGTTGTTATTTTCTATGATATTCAACTGATTCTTGACTATTATGTATGCTAGGAGTTCATCTGTGTTTGGAACTGGTCTTATGGATATATCTTTGACGTTTTAGTCCTAATGAATCGTTTCTATGAAGTCACCCAATTGCTTGAGGAAATGCCTAAAGGGAACAAGAGTTTTGTTTTTTTTACTTGTATTCCAATTAAAGCTTCAGGTATATAGTGGTGTAGATAAATTTGTGTATTTTGGGGCTTTTTTTGGGTATTCATTATGATCTTCAAACTCTCCTTACTTGCAAGTATTTGTTTATTCAAAGCTTGGGAGTTAGTGACTATCGGTACTTTATGAATTTATTTAAACCTGCAAGAATGTGTAGTTTCATAGTGCTTGTTGGTTTTTAACAAATTCATAAGTTTTATAAATGCCTATACTTTATGAAATCAATTTTTAGTATATGTGTTATGCTCACTCACGTTGTGAAATTGTCAATTTGTCTGTTTGTTTTATTATCAATTACCAAATTTTGTTTCTAATTTGCAATTTGTCTATTTTACTTCTAATGTGAAACAAATTGACGGCTTGACAGAGTTGACTAGATACTAAGTTGTGAGAAAACAAGGAGGTTGTGGTTTGGAGGACATGCATTATAAGTTTCCTCACATATATTCTTATGTGCATAATTGTTGCAACAGTTTTGAAATTGCTATGATTATTATTATGTTTTATAATTTTTTAATATTAGTTTACTTTGTCAACTAGGTTTCATGTTGCAAAACAAGTACATTGCCTATTTTGATAGAATACGGAAAGTACATTCACATTTCATGCAAAGAGGTAATGAGTTATCTATGTGATGAGATAATTTTTCAACTATTTTATAATCAAAATCATATTTTATTTTTATTTTTATAACCATATTTCAGTTTGTTACCAACTTTCTATCGAGTTTTGGACCAAATCCAGAACAATATTCGGAAGAATAACAGTAAAATATTGGCAAGTTTTTCCAAGAAATAGCAATGTACATTCATATCTGGGCAAAACAGCTTCCAGATAAGACATGTTACTATGTTTACTCAATTACATACAATGGCATAGAAAGATCTAAAATTAAGATGTTTGAATACATGTAAATGAAACAATGTTGTCATTTCTTGCATTTAACTTTATATTTGAAAGTTTAGTTTGTGCTTTTTAGATCTGTATGGTTTTCAATATCAGACTCATGGTATTTTGTTTACAGGTCTTAGATTTCTATAAGCAGCCCAATTAAAGCTATTGCACTTAGGGATAGATCTTTTGTGTCTGGTTGTCAAGCTACCTACTTGCTGGGGCATATTAAAAGTGGCCCAAAGTTCTTGCTGAAACCATAGCTTTTGAAAGTAGACTGATCGAAAGAAGTTCTAAAATTAAAAATGGAGGCAATAGGAACTGATAGTCTTTATGTTTATTTAATGATCTAATAAAATTTCCGGTCTACTATCATGGCTTTGCACCTTTTCAATTAAATTTTACTACGTTAAAAAGGTTTTGCCCTTTTGCTATGAGGACAGTGGAAAAAGTAGTAAAACTTAAAAAATGAGTAATTTATGCAGCTTGGTTAAGCATATATGTAGTTTGTGTAAATTTAATTTATTATTTTTTCAAACAAGAATTTGACATCTAGACTCTAAGGATTTTAATATTTTTGCATCAACGTGCTAAAAAGAGACATTATTAAGCTTTTTTATTCCTTCTGTTATAAAATCCTATTGCATCCTAATATCAAATACACATTTATAATTTGTATTTGAGAACTCGCCTACTTCTGAGTTATGATTACCAAATTGTTTAGTTGGGTATTTAGGTTGTGCTTCTATAACCTAACCAAACCAACACAAGTTTAAGCAATTATTTTTCATTATATATTTTTTAGAGTTTTAATCCACCATATTCCAAGAAACAATAAAAAATAAAAAAATAAAAAAAATAAAAAATTAGGCAGGTTTCTTGGTTTTATTTTTCGTTATCTATTTTTAGAGTTATTAGATAAACAAAAATTCCAATCAATATGCACAAAAAAAATACTATGTTTGATAGATTCCACAAAATATGTCAGTATACACAAATATACAAATCGGATATTCATAACGGTGTACATATTTATTTTAAAATAAAATTATAAAAGTACTGAAAAAGTTTCTATCTTTATAGTTAATAATTTTTTGTATTTGATTAGTCCTTCCGATTTCGAATTATATACATTGTTTTTCTTTCTTAACTGTTATTTCCACTGGTTTAAAACTAGTTTAATTATAAAACATATTTAACAACCTAAATCAAAGATGATTGTACCAAAATTCCCTTTGCAAAATAACAATAAGAATTAAATAGCTTTTCTCCTCTTCTGTTCTGTATACAGACTTTGCGTTTTTTCTTCCTATTTATTCCTTCTTCTAAACCTATTGATGTTATGTGTTTGGTTTCAAATTCTTCTTGCTTTTGTGCCTTGATATTCTACTAGATATTGACAAATCGCATACTGGCTTAGGTATATTTTTAGTTCAACAATTTGCTGTAAATTCCACTCCATATGTATGTGGAAGCTAAGATTTTGAATTGATGTGAATCTTGGTTCGTTTCAACTCCAACACTATATTTTTATCTTGATTTTGGTATTTTGTTTAATTTCCATCAATTTTTATGGAGCTTAATGTTCAATATAGATATTGAAGTGAAATTTTATTAAAATTCGTATATAATTCGAAGTTGAATGAATCTGTTTCACAATCGAAATTAAACGGAAACATTATCGTAATGGAAGGAGAAATACAAAAGTTGATGAATTTCTTTGACCGAGGATATTGTAATTAATTATCGTTAAAATGCAAAATTAGGGGTTTTAGTTATCACTTGTGAATCTTATAGGGTGTTTGGCATTACTTTTCCAAAAAGTTACAAAATACCAAAAGAAGTTAGAGAAATACAAAAATTCTTTTCAAAGTAACTTTTTGAAAGTGTGACTTTTTGTGACTTTTAGGGGTATTTGGCTTATCTTTTAAAAGCTCAAAAGAATTTTTCCAAAAAGTTACAAAAAGTTAGCATTTCCTGACTTTTCCAAAAAGTTATTTTTTCTTGTATTAAAACCCCAAAAGTTATTAGTTTGCCAAACATCTTTTTGTTTTTTTTTCTTTTACAAAAAGGACATTTGGCTGTGAAAAGCTAAGCCAAACACCCCAACCCAAACACTTTTTACAAACAACTTTTGGTTTTGCCTCTTGAAAAGCTAAAGTCAAAAAGAACTTTTACAAAACAAACTTTTGAGCTTAAAAAGTAATCCCAAACGCCCCCTTAGTATTCATTGTGTAATATTGTTCGGTCTTTTTAAACTTTGCACAAATTGGATATCATCCTCGCACATCCAATCAATGGAAATCAATGCGGCCTACTAAGCTGAGATATCATAAAAAGGGGAATTAAATTCAAAAGTGAGGTTCAAATTTAGAATCAGATTTTAAAGATAAGCTACTGGAGCTAAGAAGAAGAAGAAGAAGATATAGGAATCGATGAAAAAAGGGAACAAAATTATAATATGCCAATTTTGATATCCATCAAGAACACAGACTTTGGTAAAACCAAAATGGTTAATATGAAGAGTATTATGTACAAAAGAGAAGAGCACCCTAAAATCACCAATGGTGGAACTAGATAAGCACAAGTACAACTTGTGACATGAACAATTTGGTGACAAAAGCTGGAAGTTACTCATTATATTGTTAAGGGTAAAATGGTCTCAAAAGGAGAAGTGTATACATAACTCATAAATGGTGATGACACTGCAAGTTGTGAAGAATCAAGAAAGAGAAAAAGATGTAAAGGAAAGGCTACTGGTGTCATTTTGAAACCAAATACATAGCATTGATAGGTTTAGAAAAAGGAATAAATAGGAAGAAAAACACAAAGTCTGTAGCTTTTCAATAGGAAGATGTGTGCAGTAGAACACAAGAGGAGATAAACTAAACATAGTTGAAGCTTTTCAATATTAAAAGGATTAAATCCTAAGGTATTTATTTAATTCTAATTGTTAATTTGAAATGGGTATTTTGGTACTATCCTCTTTGATTTGGTTTTTAAATATGTTTTTAATAATTAAATTGATTTAAACGTAATTAAAAAATAAATTAGGATATACATGTGAAATTTATAGTTTAAGAAGGATATACATGTAATAACGAACTTTTGAATGATATAAAGGTAATAATTAATATTTGTAAGGACATAAATGAAATTTTTCAATGGAGATATTCACGAAAATAATATATTGGTTTTTTATATGAAAGTTTATATATATATATATATATATATATATATATATATATATATATATATATATTATCATGAAATAATAGTCTTGAAATAATGATAAGTGTCTTGAAATGTTATTAATTGTATCAAAATGTGACACTTATCACAATTTGACATGGTTCAGATCTGGATAAGTAGAAATAAAAGGTGGGGGGGGGGGGGATATTTAATTCTCTACTTAAAAACACCTAAATTTATAAAGTTTATATAGAAATATTTTCTTACAAAAAAACATCATTAATTTTTGAGTAAAATACAGTTATGGTCTTTGTAGTTTGTATGCAACACATGCCATAATTACATAGATAAATAGCATACAAACTAGTCTTCGGGCACCGCCCGACATTGGTCCGTACACAACAATCATAAAACACATTCAAATAACTAACATACAATATACTCATCAGGCCCTGCCTAGCATCAGGCCCAGCCCGACATCGAGCCCCGCTCGGTAAACGTAAAACACGTAACATATGCAAGACTCACGTAGACAACAAGCATACTACACATAACAAATTATGGGTCGACATTGGTGACTTCGACGCGCTAAACATAGTGAGGAGACTCACCTCGCACTGCAGAATCACATGGACGATCCCTAGCTGCTGGCAGACCGATCCGCGAACTATCAACATCAAAACAACACCCAATTAACAATTGGGTCACAATCCATAATCAATAAATCCATACTTGGGTTAAAAAGACCATTTTACCCCTAACCTAACTTGGTCCAAGATTGAGGCCCAAACTTACACATTTAAGGCCAAAAAGCCAAATAATCAACCAAATCCCAATTATGGACCAATTTTCAAAATTGGGCCCAAACCCCTTACATGGGCCTTACCCTAAAGCCCAACCAAAACTTCTTAGTCCAAGACACTCATACTCAGATGGCCCATTGAGAACTCAAACACCCAAGCCCAAAAAGGAAGCCTAATATGAAGTCCACAAGCAAAAATCCTCTTGACTGAGTACGCAGGGCGTACTCAGTTGTATGCTAAGCGTACATGCAATTTAGCTTGTACGCTATACGTACAGACTGGTACGCCCAACCTACTCATCCATTAAGCCACGGATCCATTAAGCACTTAATTCTCGAGATCATGAGTCCAAACCACAGATCTTCTTAAAGAACATCTAGACCCATAAAGTCGTTGACTTGATGACTTTGCATGCCTCAAAAGAACCCAACATTAACTTAATGCATTAAACTTTCACCAAATGGACACCATCTCTTACATGAGGGGTTCCAAACCCTAAATGAGGCAACTTTATGCATCTAGAGCTTCAGAAACATCAAAAGTGGCAACTCATAGCTCCTGGAGTGGTACTAAACCACCGGATCTCATTCTTGGGGACCAAAATGAATGAAAAACTCATACCACATATATTTAAGCTAACCATGAACATGGTCAAAGCTTTTTACCTTAAATTGTTGGATTAGGTGTCGAAGCCCATAAATATAATTGGCATGTACTTGACCCGAGAGTAGCATGGTCCATTTCGGTTGCATATCACCAGGATAATTTGTTAGGATGAACTTTTGAGAAGAGTTTATTTATGATTTATTAATATATTATAAGTTCTAATATATTAATATGAAATCGTATGATTTAATTAGTATTTAACAAGAATTAGTTTGAAATTAATTTAGTGATCAAATAGACTAATTAAATCCATGGGGACTAATTATGGTAATTAGTGAAACATATGGATTAGGCTATTGATCCATGTTGGATTAATTTTATGTATGGATACATAGAGAGTTGGGCCACATGAACCATGGATCATAAACCCATGGGTATGGGTTAGGGTTAACCCGTGACCTTTGGAATCCTATATATAAATATGTTAATCCATAGCCAAAATCACGAACTATGTTCTTGGAGTTCATATGGACGATTTGGTGTGTAAGAATACTCTCTCAAGTCATCTAATTGTTCAAGGGTGTGTTGTGATTCCATTTGAGGCATTCATACTATTGGTGCTAAGTTTTTAAAGGCCAAATACAACAAGTTCTACAAGCTACATAAAGAGGTAAACTCCTAACTAGTATTTTATATTTTTTATATCAATTGTATGCTAGTTGTAGGCTTAATGCTTTGGAAACAATATTGCATGTATAATTAGCAAAAACATAGATCCAAGGCATTTAGGGTTGTATGTGCACCATAGGATGTTGTAGTATACAAAACCCAACAGTGGTATTAGAGTCATGGGTTGTTTACTATTATATTTGATGCATGACTAATTTTCAAAGCTGGAAAAATCGATTTTCTGCATCCTGATGAACTCACTGAGTCCATTATCAGACTCGATGAGTCCACTGATAAACACATGAAGTCGGCGAGTCCAGTTCATGAACTCTTCGAGTAGGTGTCACTGTGTGTATAATTTCGAGTTTTGGCCAGAAATTGGATTAGGATCATTAGCCCAAACTGTTTTTTGAACCATGAAATTTGTTTTTTTTCTTAAGGTAATGATCATGCTTGTCTAATTAAAAGAGAATTGTCATAGTTTCAAGAATTTGTATTAGTTTATATGATAGGCTAATTTTATTGCAAATAGTTGATATGAATTATCTTGACCTATGATTTTAAGAAGATCATGAAAAAATTATTTGATCGTTTTTGTTAGTTAAAATTATGATCTAAATGTTTTAATGAAACTCATAAAATTTTCATATGTTATGAAAATGAAAAGTTTTCTTTTAAAAGATCATTAAAAATCATAGGTTAAAATGAAAGGTCTCATTTTTTAATGGTTTTAAAAGTCTTCCATAACTTGTCCTCAAGTTATGGAACTTGAAAAGTTTTTCATTAAAACCACATTAAACTCATAAGTTATGAAAATGAAATTTTTTTGAACAGTTCAAAACTTGCCATCAAGTTTTGGAATTTGTAAAGTCTCTCTTATGAATACTTTAATTCTAAACCCTAGAATTTTAAAAGTTAAAATTCAAACCTTATGGACTTTATTAAATTTATTAAAATGTTTAATTAAAAGAAAGTTAATAACTCCATAATGCATGGTTTAAGTTTAATTAAATTAAGAGTATAGTTTAATTAATAGACTAAACCACAAGTATTTTAAAAAGTTTAAAATACACCATTATACTATTATAATATTAAAAGTTAATACTTATATATATGTATAAAAATAAGTCAGTCTTACCATTAGTAGGCCTCATTCACGGAGCCGGTCTATAAAGGGGGTATAAGGTTACTGCCTATAAAATGGCAGTTTAATGGGTGTCCACTCTCACCCACCGCTTCCTTGACTAGTGGAGGGTCGTTAGTCGAACGGGTAGGATAGGACATTAATTTTCCCTCATTAAAAGTATAATGAATTTTTAAAGTAGCTAAACTTTATTAAATTCCCAATCTTAGTTACTTTAGGAAAAATGTGAATATGGTGCTATCCCATGAAATTGCACTTTGTACCTTGTTAAGTCGTTAGTGGAGCATGTGTGGTTAACCGGCACACTAATCTGGGACTAACAATGTGTGGCAAAGGGTAGTTTGATGTTAATCATAGATCAATGGAGCGTGTGTGGTTAACCGGCACATTAATTAGGTGGTTTGTAACATTGGGTGTACCAAGCTAATTTGCATGGTTATTCACACCTTGTTTGTGATCCTCGGCATCCCAGTCACAAACTTGAATGGCACAATCAATATTAGACATACCATTGAAAAGTTCAATGAATCTCAAAAGATCTAGGAATTTCATTTCATTTAAAACCTAAAGTTCTTTTTCGTTTTTCATGGTGGAAATTGGTAAATCATCATTTACCTACCTTCAAATATTTTACAATTGGATTACGACATCCCTCTTCCAAATTGTAAAATATTGTGTTGGGTCCTAGCCTTAATATATTCATTTCGGGTGTTATATTAAGGATTAAATCAACTAAACATGAATTTCTCCCTCATAGATGTCTAGTTCAGACAACTATGGTCTTCCTTATCCTTTTGGAAAAGGCTTTCCTAATGAAGATGATATCTCACATGGCGATCAAGGTGAAAGATTAATCCCTTTGTCGTGCATTAATGGGACTGGAAATCATACTTCACTTCCTCCACCTCCTTCAATTATTCTCCTTAACCCACAAGTTCAAAGACTTGAAAATTTCAAGGTCACTCAAGCCGTATTGGCAAGCAAAGTCTATATGTGCTCACGTCTTGGAGATTTAGTTACATATTGACAAGCTGGGAGAATTGGGTGTCGAAGTCTCAAGGAAGTTGGTTGTTGACTTGGTTCTTCAGTCACTCCCTGATGACAGATCACGACATGACCCTTATCGATCTTACCTATTTGCTTATTGCTGCAGAATCAACAATGATTTGGAGCATTGGTAAATCAAATTTGATTGGAAGGTCTACTTCCCAAGTTTCCATGGAACAATCGATAAATGATTTCTTCTCCTAGGAGAGAGAAACTAGCTAAAGTCAAAAAATTTGAACTTAAGAGAAAGGTCAGTTCTGGGATTGTTTGTTTCCATTTAAAAGGACATTGGTTGCGAAGCTGCCATATTTATCTAAAAGATCGCAAGGATGGTAAAGTCAAAATGGTTGACTCTACTTCAGGTAAAGTCCACTATCTAACTCTATTAAGTTCCTATTTTGAGATTCTTAATACATGATGTAATGTATTACATTTTGATGTTTTGGAGAATCAAAGGAAGCTTAAAAGAAGAGTATGTTGATTCTGATCGTGAAGAGATGGATTTGAATAGCATGGTTCGATGAGCAGAATTTTGAGCTACTTGAGAGTTATGATATATTGCTAAGGAATAAATAACAACATATTTTTAATATGTATTTGCATTGTAAGGATAAGTTTTTTCACAATTTTTAAATTAAAAGAAAAATCTTGATTTTATCTTATTTTAAGTATCCTTACAATGACATTTGTGAAAATTGTTGTTTATATGTTTCCATTGATAGCAATATTGGAAAAATGGGTTTGATTCTTTCGTTTGTGGTAGTGTCATAATTTACCAAATAAGGAAAGATTCTCATCACCCAAGTTTCAGTTGGATAGAAACTTGGAATCATGCAAGTTGTATTGTGTGACAAATGAGAATTTTCATCTTTGGGAAATTAGGACTAATTCTTTGTTCACATGTATATGTGAGTCAAGTGAAGGACTAAGGGATCAGGTACACTTGGTTGTGCACTGATCAGGTCTACCACAAAGTACGATAAGACTATTTGTCACAATTTAATAATGTTTAGTAAATATGGTTATGCTTACAAGTTTAAGTATAATTTTGAATCATTGAAAAAGTTTCAATGTATAGCAGGACGAATAAGAAGAATCAAATTATGCAAAAAGATAAAACCTTCTCCAATCTGAAGAGATGGGAGAGTACTTGAGTATCTTGTTTTATGATTATCTTAGTGATTATGAAACCATATCACAATTGATCCTCTAAGGACATCTTAGTGCATTTGTATGGCTAAGAAGAGGAATCGTGAATTTTTGAAATGGTTAAATCAAAAGGTGAATCATACTTCGTCCTAAAATCGAGTCTTGGAGTCGTACTCCAAGATTGTAAATTGAGTGACATATCTTAAGAGTCGCACTAACTCTTGAATATTTTTTTGTCAAGTAATGTTCTTTGACAAAGTGAATCTTGTATGTCAATAGGTCAGTGGGAGTCTTAAAGATCTTGAAAAGTATCAAGAACTAATCAAGAGTATTATTCATCACTAGCGCACGACTTGAGGTTTATAACCTATCGTGTTGACATATTCTTGTTTTTTTGCACATTCCAGTTAAAGTTGACTATGCGGGTGAGTTCTGTGAGTTCTTAATTGTTTGCATAACAACTTGGATTTGTCACTAAGCTTGTCTTGTGATTATGGTTATGACAAATTCACATGGATAGGAACACATACACCATAAAAATCTAAGTGTCATAAGGATTCTCTCTGCTTCATGAAAATGATTGTGAGGAAATGCATTCACTAAGTAGATTTTAAATAGTTAGCAATTTTGATATTTGAATTTCTCAAATTCAATTATGATTACGACATCCCTCTTCATAGTTCGAATTGTGAGAAATGGCAAAAGGTCTAAACATTTGAGACTTATTATTGTAAGTTCTAAAAATTGTTTAGACACATATGTGAGCTATTTAAGGAAAGGTGTATGATTTTAGGAAGCTTAGATAAAGTCTTATCAAAGCATCTCATATCAGATATCTGAACTTTTGTAAGGAAGTCAATAAGTATTGATTTCTAGAAATCCAGCTGATTTATGGGTACATGTCAAAGCTAGTGGGAGCATAAGTGTTATGCTAATAAGGATATATAATTATCATTTTAGTGGGAGCATGATTATTATGTTAAATGTTGCAAGGTAGCAATGTTAATTATAGAAAACAAAAGTTTCAATTCGCAAAGTTGCAGGGGTTGAAAAGTTGTTTTGCTGTAATTAAGGGAGAGGAACTTATACTTCATTCCAATTCTAAAAGCTTAGATTGTGATTTTACTCAAATTTAGTCAAATATATATATATATATATATATATATATATATATATATATATATATATATGAATGTCATGTTGGAATGATTCAACATAAGGAAATTATTTATATGGAAATGTTAATCGCGTTCTCAAAATTTGATTATGATTACGACATCCCATTTCATAATTAGAATTATGAGAAAATGGCAAATAGAAAAATTATAGCAAAAGACTGGTCTAGTATCATGTCTTTATGTGAGACATCATGAACCGTATCCAATATGATTTAGGTATAGGATCGATTACATGTGCTATAATATTCATCCATTCTAAATTTTCTAAATGCCTAGGGCATTAAAAGGGAAAAAAGATTAGAATCGGATATGACTAAAATGATTAAGCAATTTTCGAGGACAATCTGAGGTTTACCAAAGATTGGTTGCTCATGGAAAGTTGGAAGTATAGTGTAACTTTGGAAGGACCATAGTGACATATTCTGAAGAGAGGCAACTCTTGTTCAGAAGTGATAGTCAAAATGGGAATATGGAAATGTTTCCATAAGTGGAAGTTATTCGTTAAATATGTGTAAGATTAGAAAACTTAATGCGAGAAGAATGTTCAAAGGAATGTACTTTGAATGTGAGACTTCGTTTCCATGGAATAGCTCTCCATTGGAATACTTTGTAATGTTTGTTGCCAAGTCTCTGTGACTTTTGTGCATAGTCATTACAAGAGGATCATTGCATATCAGTTTAGAACCTAACAGATTACAGTAAATGGAAAGAATTTGGTATTCTTACATTTACAGTAAGGATTTGGAATTGTGAAATTAGCATCATTGGAATCTTGTAAATTGATCTATTTCACAAAAAAGGACCATAAACAAACATAGTGTGCATGCTTAGAGCATGGCATAACTATTGTTTTAATTCAAGTATTAAGTTCATTATTCGAAACACTATACAATGAATAATGAGTAATCAATATGGCACTCAAATGTTTTGGGACCATATAGGATTAGTATTATTCTTGCGTTTCACTTTGCATGTTTTGACTTCCCGAATAACCAGGTTATTCAAACCATCCATAGTCAATCATACTTTGGAAGTAGGTATTGAGGCAAGACTGTCATGAATGGGTATGTAGTTTGTCAAGGTGTTTTAGACATGGTTGCAGTGTTCATGAGTACTCTTGGAATAAGGTTCGAGTATTGGATTCAACCCACGCTCATTTGAATCACTTCATGGATTTGATCACGAGTGATCATTAGACGATAATATCTTATATTCTTCAAACGGAGAGATACGAGTTGCAGTTTACAAGTCGGTTGCACATTGATGATATGTAAACGCACCGGTAACTCAGTGTTATAAAACATATCATTTTGTGTGACTTGATGAGTAGATAGAGCAATCATATGAGTCGAAGTTTATCCATTCCTTTTACCCTTAGTGGGATAAAAGCGATATCTGTGGGCCCCTCGATGATTTAGTGATGACACCCCTAAGCGCTCGACCGAGCCTGGACTGATTTGATTTGTTCAATTAGTCAGTCGTCATAAATCGGAAATCGAGAAACAACAGATGGACAAAGAGAATGATTATAATCCATGTCATATTCCATATGATATCTTGTAGAATGGAGGAATATATGATCGCTTATCTAATGGACGCATCATTGGCTAGGTCAGTGTTTGACAATGACTTTTTAGAGCTACGATTGCTAGTCGGGATTTTGGAGTCGTACTTGCAATAATATTTATTAGACTTATCCAAGTGGGAGACTGTTGGATTAGGTGTCTAAGCCCATAACTATAATTGGTATGTACTTGAGCCGAGAGTAGCATGGTCCATTTGGGTTGCATATCACCAGGATAATTTGTTAGGATGGACTTTTGAGAAGAGGTTATTTATTATAAGTTCTAATATATTAATATGAAATCATATGATTTAATTAGTATTGATCAAGAATTAGTTTGGAATTAATTTAGTGATCAAAAGAGACTAATTAAATCCATGGGGACTAATTACGGTAATTAGTGAAACATATGGATTGGGCTATTGATCCATGTTGGACTATGTTTATGTATGGATACATAAAGTGTTGGGCCACATGAACCATGGATCATAAACCCATGGGTATGGGTTAGGGTTAACCCATGACCTTTGGAATCCTACATATAAATATGTTATCCCATAGCCAAAATCACCAACTATGTTCTTGGAGTTTATATGGACGATTTTGGTGTGTAAGAATACTCTCTCAAGTCATATAATTATTCAAGGGTGTGTTGTGATTCCATTTGAGGCATTCATATTATTGGTGCTAAGTTCTTAAAGGCCAAATACAACAAGTTCTAGAAGCTACATAAAGAGGTAAACTCCTAACTAGTATTTTATGTTGTTTATATCAATTGTATGCTAGTTGTAGGCTTAATGCTTTGGAAACAATATTGCATGTATAATTAGAGAAAACATAGATCCAAGGAATTTAGGGTTATTATATGGATTATAAGATACCTTTCTAGTGTATTTTTCAAAATGGTGGCTACGAGACATTTTGAGACTGGATCCGGATCAGGATCATAAGCTAGCAGTCAGGGTGGGCCAACAGCGGTGACATGGACCACTGGTCAGATGAGACTAGAGGATTTGGATGCCAGGATTCAGGAGATCCTGCACGAAGAGGTTGCTGCACTATTCAGGGCCGAGTTGTCGGAGATTTTTGGGTCTATCAAGACCTCCATGGTTGAGTACTTTGATGAGCGTTATGTAGCCATTGCTGAGACGGCTACCGCTGCAGCCTCCGCAACCATAGCAGCTGTAGGTGGTTGGGCTGGTCGGGCTTTCCAGTACCGGGACTTCGACAACATGAAGCCCCCGACTTTTGATAGGTTTTAGGACCCAATCATAGCCGGGAGGTAGCTATCTGATGCGGATGGATGCTTCTTCACATGTTAGTGCCTTGCTGACCAGAGGGTCAGGTGCGCTCTGAACCTGCTGAGGTCCAGAGCGAAGGATTAGTGGAGATTGATGACTCGGTCGTATTCTGATGAGCAGAGAGTTCCAGTTACTTGGGATCAGTTCGAGGAGATGTTCCGTACTCGTTACATCTCGCGGGTTGAGCGGGAGAGGCTGGCACATGAATTTCTGTATTTGAGACAAGGCACGGAGTTGGTAATGGAGATCACCTGGTTGTTTACTTAGTGGGCGATGTTTTGCCCTGAGTTTTCTTCTTAGAAGGCTTAGATGACTCGTTATCTGAGCATGATTAAGACGTACATCAGACAGTTCATCTCTACCCAGCATTGTGATACCTTGTTGGAACTATAGGAGGCCGCCAGGTGGCATGAGCTGGAGATTGAGCTACAAATGAGGGAGCAGAGGTAGGCCCCGAAAAGGCGCAACCGATGCCGAAGCGGTTCAAGTCCACTGATTCTAGATCTAGAGGGCAGCATGGCCTCACTTGTAGGAAGTGTGGGAAGGTTCATGTCGGAGCTTGTCGATCCGGTGGTGTGCCGCAAGTGTGGCGGGGAAGGGCACATTGCGAGGGATTGCTACCAGTTGGCCCCGGTTCATGGTATAAAGATTTGTTACCACAGAAATTAGATTGGTCACATGAAGACCAACTGTCCGTTATTTGCCGCTAAGACGATGAAGGCTCCAGCGCTGTCGACACTGAGGATTTCTGACGAAAGTCAGGGTAGAGCAGAGCCCCGAGGGCTCTGGGGCGTGCCTTTCAGCTGACTGCCAAGGAGGCCAGGATATAAACCGGATGTGGTAGCTGGTATGTTTCTATCCCTTATCTTATTAATTATGTTTGTTGTATGCTCATATGTTTGTACCTGTGTTAGGTACGTTCTTAGTGAACTCTCTGCCTGCTCTAATATGGTTTGAGTCGGGGGTAAGTCGGTCATTTTTCTCTTGATCATTTAGTAGGGAGTTTGGTTTTCCCTTAGGGGAGCTAGAGTGTCCGTTGCGAGTTTCTATTGCCAACGAACACGGGATTTTTGCATCTTTAGTCTATCGGGGTTGCATACTAGAGATCTTCGGGGTTTCATTTCCGATTGACTTGATTCCGATTCCGATGGGGATGTCTGTGTGATCGTAGGTATGGACTGGCTGAGTCATTTTGTTGCTATGATTGACTGTGAGGGTCAGCGTGTGGTAGTTCGAACCCCAAGTGGGGGAGAACTGGCTGTCTATGGTGAGGGCACCAGGTTGGGTTTAGAGTTTTGCTCGGCAGCCACGACCCAACAGTATATTCAACATGGGTGTGTGGGTTATTTGGCGTATGAGGTAGATACATGGATCAGGGATCAGGTCTCGGTATCTGACGTTCCAGTTGTTAGAAATTTTGCTGATGTGTTTCTGAAGGAGTTATCCAGAGTGCCTCCGGAGAAGCAGGTTGAGTTTAGGATCGACCGTGTTCCAGGTGCAGCCCCTATCGCCAAGGCGCCATACCGTTTGGCACCACCTGAGATACAGGAGTTTTCATCTAAGCTACATGAGCTGCTAGGCAAGCAGTTCGTCCGTCTGAGCAGTTGTCCTTGGGGAGCGCCGATTCTCTTCGTCAGAAAGAAGGATGGTTTACACCGGATGTGCATTGATTACCGGGAGCTGAACAAGTTGACGGTGAAGAACCGTTACTCACTTCCACAAATTGATGATCTATTCGATCAGCTACAGGGAACATCTTGGTTCTCCAATATAGACCTGAGGTCTGGGTACCATCAGGTCAGGGTTAGGGAGGAGGACGTGGAAAAAACCGCATTTCAGACTCGTTATGGACATTACGAGTTCGTTGTGATGTCGTTTGGGCTCACCAATGCACCGGCGGTATTCATGGACCTAATGAATCAGGTTTGCAGACCGATGCTCGATCGCTCGGTGATCGTGTTCATCGACCACATCGTGGTGTATTCCAAGACCAGAGAGCAGCATGAGGAGCATCTCCGCGAGCTCTTGGGAGTTCTAAGACGACAACGGCTCTATGCCAAGTTCTCAAAGTGCGAGTTTTGGTTGCGAAAGGTTCAGTTCCTTGGACATCTCGTCAACTAGGAGGGGATTTTAGTTGATCCAGCCAAGATCGAGGTGGTATTGTAGTGGGAGGTTCCGAAATCTCGGTCAGATATCAGGAGTTTGTTAGGATTGGCAGGGTACTATCGGAGATTCATACATGATTTCTGCAAGATTGTCGTACCTCTCACTCGTCTAAAGAGGAAGGGGGTGGATTTCCAATGGGGCCCTGAGCAGCAGACTGCATTTGAGACCCTGCGACAGCAACTCTATGAGGCGCCAGTTTTGACACTCCCTAAGGGAGTTGAGGATTTTGTGGTGTTCTGTGATGCATCCATCACCGGGTTAGGGGCGGGTCTTATGTAGAGAGGGTGGGTAATAGCCTATGCATAACGACAGTTGAAGCCACATGAGACGAGATATCCCACGCATGATCTTGAGTTGAGAGCGGTGGTGTTCTCCCTCGAGATCTGGAGACATTACCTCTACGGGGTCTGATGTACCATATATACGGATCACAAGAGTTTGAGACACATCCTGGATCAATCGAACCTGAAAATGAGGCGACGCAGGTGGCTAGACATAGTTAAGGATTATGACTGCGAGATCATTTACCATCCAAGTAAATCAAATGTTGTGGCGGACGCCCTCAGCCGCAAGTCGGCTGGATCTTCTGTTTCGGTGTTGTGTATGAGGATATCGATGGATCTCCACTGGTGAGCTTGAACAGGGAAGCTCAGGCTGAGGGTGTACGGAAGCAGAATTGGAACATTGAGACGATCAGGGCGGAGATCACTACATTTGTGTAGGATAGTCATGGATTGTTGACCCATTGCGGTCGGGTATGGGTTCCGATGTCTGGTGGGGTCAGACAGATTGTACTGGAGGACGCTCATAAGTCTCGCTTCTTTATTCACCTGGGGGCCACCAAGATGTATCGGGATCTAAGATTGAGCTATTGATGGTCGTGCATGAAGAGAGATATAGCTTGGTACATCGAGAGGTGCTTGACCTACAGGATGGTCAAGGACGAGCATCAGAGGCCGCATGGCAAGCTACAGCCTCTGGAGGTTCCCATGTGGAAATGGGAACATATCATGATGGATTTTGTCACCAAGTTGCCGAGGACGACAAATGTGTACGATACTATATGGGTCATCGTGGATAGATTGACCAAAAGAGCCAATTTTCTTGCCATTCAGGAGAGCTCTTCGGCCGATAAATTTCCCGAGGTGTACATTCGCGAGATTGTTGCTCGCCACAGGGTGTCGATCTCTATTGTGTCAGACCGTGATGTTCGATTCACCTCCTGGTCTGGCAGAAATTCCATGAGGATATGGGCACGCGGCTGCATTTTAGTACAACGTATCATCTGCAGACTGACGGCCAGAGTGAGCAGACTATCCAGACTCGCGAGGATATGTTGTGGGCCTGCGTTATTGACTTTGGTGGGAGTTGGGACTCCTACCTACCCCTTGTAGAGTTCTCCTACAACAACAGCTTCCATTCCAACATTGGTGCTCCACCTTATGAGTTGTTGTATGGACAGAGATGTTGCACCCCAGTCTGTTGGGGTGAGGTTGGTCACAGGGTGATGGGTCATACCGAGGTAGTCCTACAGACTACCGTGATGATTCAGCAGATCAGGTAGCAGTTGCAGACTGCTTAGAGTCGGTAGAAGAGTTACGTCGACCGACGCCGATCTGACTTGGAGTTTAAGGTTGGTGACATGGTACTACTAAAGGTCTCACCCTAGATACATTGGCCCGTTTCGGTTACTGCCAGGGTTGGCAAGGTGGCATATAGAGTGGATCTCCCGGAGGAGATTAGTCAGATCTATAGCACATTCCACGTTCCGCGGTTGCGGAAGTGCATATTCGATGACGATGCGGTCGTGTCATTGGATGACATTTTAGGTGGATGAGCACTTGAGCTACGTACAGAGGCCCATAGCTATATTGGAGAGAAAGGTAAAGGCTTTGAGGACAAAGAGATACCTTTGGTAAAGGTATAGTGGCAGCATCCAAAGGGATTCGGGAGCATTATCCGGAGTTGTTCACCTCAACAGACTTCGAGGACAAATTCTAGTTCAAGTGGGGGAAAATTGTAACATCCCGTCTCCCAGATATGTAATTTTAAGGATTTTGTACATCACACAAGACCTACTCAACGAGTTGGAGGCCCTAACTCATCATGTAGAAACTAATCAGCCTGCATGGATTATGGAACCTACTCAACGAAATTGGAGAACCCCACTCGACGAGTTGACGTTGTGCATGAAATCCCTAATTTTTAGGGTTTTCACCCTATTAAAAGGACCTTAAGTCCTTTAACCGGCCTCCCTTACCACCTTATCATCCAGAGAGAGAAACCCTAGCTGTTCTTGAGTGTGTGTGAGCTTTGGAGTGTAAATCTTGTGTTCTTTTGGAGGAAAATAGAAGCTTGAAGAGGTTGGATGACATCGAAGGCTTTAAATCCGTGAGCTTCATTGTTTTTACAACCATATGGAGGTAAAAAAGCCTTCACCTTGACCTCTTATCTCTTAGATCTTCTCCTATGGAAGTTTGGTGTCTTTTTATCCCATTTTGGAACCATTATTGGAAGTTGAGCATGGTTTGGAGTTGTAACTTTAGATCTGGACACCTTTAGGCCTCCTTAGGCCTAAAGACTCAAGCTTTTCTAAGCTTTGGCTATCTTCCATGCCCTAAACCCTTGTTAAGCCTCTTTTTTGCAAGTTATCCCTTTAATGCCATGAATGGAGTAAAGCTTACAACTTTACATGATATATCAGCCTTAGAAGACAAAATCTATAGTTTGGAGCCTTGGTTTGTCTTAAAAGTGTCTGAATATGTAAAGGCTGAAGAAACTTGACGAGTTGCTTAGCCAACTCGACGAGTTGAGTCGGATTCTCCCGATTTCTGGATTCTGAGTAAACTCGGCGAGTTGATGAGATAACTCGATGAGTGGTTAGGGTTTTTCCGATATTCTAGACACTTCATGGACTCGACAAGTTGTTTTGACAACTCGGCGAGTTAACTCGGGTTTCACGGTTTTTGAGTTCTGAAGGAAGCCAACGAGTCAGTAGTTGCACTCGACGAGTTAGATCAACATGGACTGTGGACCTTGACTATTGACTTTGACTTTGACCATGGTTGACCAAGTTTAAATTTAAGGGTACTTTTGGCATTCTGTAATTTTAATAAAGTTGGTTATATGGGAATTATAGTTGGTTGAGTTGGAGTTGTATTTCGGGAGATTGACATTATCATCCAATGCTACTTGTGAGGTGAGTTCTCCTCACTATATCAGCAGGGTCTAAGGCACCAATGCTGACCCTTTTGGATTGTATCCTGGTTTATTGCTTGATGATATGATCAGTGATCTGTTAGGTCTGCATCCTGGTATATAGGATGGTACTATGCTTAGTGATCTGTTAGATCTGTATCTTGGTATATAGGATGATGATATGATTAGTGATCTGTTAGATCTGTATGACTGTCTATACATGCTAGCAAGTGTTTGATATCTATGTGTTGATTATGTGATTGCGGGTGGGTTGAGGCGGTCCTGCTTTGTGCTTAAGGCTAACAGACCCACGGCGGCTCGGATAGACTGAAAGCCCTTTTTGGGGTGTATCGGACAGGCCGAAGGCCTGGAGAACAGTCCAGAAAGGCTGAAGGCCCAGTAGGGAGGACCAAACCTGTTGAAGGTTCTAAGAGTGGGACAGATAGACTGAGGGCCCGATGCAGGCGGTCCAATCATACTGAAGACTCTGTATGCATATTGTTTGATATGATATTGTTCTGGTTTGTATGTAGTTGGTATTTTGGGGGTAACTCACTAATACTTCGAGCTTAAATTTATGGATTATTGTTTCAAGTACTTTAGATGACCGCGGGAAGGCGAAGGCGTGACCGTACACTTCCTCACATGATATGACTTTGACTTCTAGGATACTCTGATGTTTAAACTATTTTGAAAACAATTTTGTATTATATAGTGGTTTTTGGATGGTTGAAAAAGTTTTAAATTTTTGTGAATTTCATGGATGTTACAAAGCCAAAGCAGCTACATCAACAAAGTTCTACACCTATTCACATGCAAAATGCCAAACCGGTAATGTAACATCCCAAAATATAAGACCAAAAATTTCATTTTTAATTAATTTATTATAAACCCAATTAGTATAGAATCATCCATAATATCATTCCATGTCAGAACCAAATTGTCAATAATCAAAACATGCTAACATAAAACAATATCAGAGTATAATCCCAAAGATCCCATGTGCGAAAAACATAGTGTAATGTGTTGCGATCGAGCCGGCTCCTTTCCTTTGAAAATGAAGTACCTAAAACCAAAACTGAAAACCGTAAGCACGAACCTTAGTTGGTTCCCCAAATACCACATACCATACATATCAACATGCTTCCTAGCATATTTGGGCGCTGGCCTACCCCTTCGGTCTCTTTCAACCGAATACTGTCTACTACATAAGCACATAAATCACATATTGCCATACATATCATTCATATACCATAATCAAATAAAATGCTATGTGTCAAAACATAGTCTTTCCGTTATGCCACGGGCCGCCACATGGTCTTTCTTGCCAAGCCGGGGCCACCCCCTTCGGTCTTACAGACAAGTTCCAAGAGCCACCTCATGTCCTTCTATGCAAGCATCACAAACACATCTAACATACATACTATTCTACTTAGCTAATCAGCATACAGGGTGCCTGGAGCCACCTCCTGGTCTTTCATACATAATGCCTAGGGCTAACCCTCGATTATTCCTACAATACATAATAGTATACAGTGTGCCAGGAGCCGCCTCCTGGTCTATCATGCATAATGCCTAGAGCTAACCCCCGGGTCTTCCTCCAATACATAATAGCATACAGTGTGCCAAGAGCCGCCTCCTCGTCTTTCATACATAATGCCTAAGGCTAACCCCCGAGTCTTCCTACCATACATCAACTAAATGGGTCGGCATTGGTGCCTTAGACCCATACAAACAGTGAGGAGACTCACCTCACACTGCTGAAGTCCTGCGAATAAATCCCTGGCAGCTGGCTGACAGATCCCCAAACTATCAATCATCAAAACAACACCCAATTAATAATTAGGTTCTAATACATAACCATAAGTACACACTTAGGGTAAAAGGACCATTTTACCCCTAACCTAGCTTAGTCCAAGACCAAGGCCCAAACTCACACTTGAAGGCCCAAAAGACAAGTAATCAATCAAGGCCCATTCAAAATCCTAGTCCATACACTTAACATTTCAATGCTCTAATATATCATAATCATTAAGGCCCAATTATGGCCCATCTATGGCCCAATTTTCCAAATTAGGCCCAAACCCCTCACATGGGCCTTACCCTAAATCCCATCCAATTATTCTAGTCCATATGATTGTTCTTGGATGACCCATTATTGGCCTAATCACCAAAGCCCAATAGAAAGGCCCAACTAAGGCCCAAGTAAGATTAGGGTTTTAACATAAAATGACGATTAGGGTTAAGTGTTTCTCACTTAACCCATTTAGGACTTAATCCATTAATTCCATCAATCTATTGGGTCATTCATGTAGTGTGGCCGGGCTTAATACATAATCCTAATCCGGTCATCCAAAATGTGAACCCCGACAGTCCAAAACCCATATATCCAATATTAGGGTTTTTTTAAACCCTAATTAGGGTTTCCAACCCACTCATATCCCAATAGGCCTAAAACTAAGTCCTTAGATAAATTAGGTTTTCATTAGGCACACTAGGGTTTCATTAGTCGGGCACCACCTACTAGCACCTCGGGTAGTGGTGGTCAATGGTGGCTCACGGCGGCGGCCACCGCCTTACAGTGGTGTTTATGGTTCTAGCCCATTTTGTCCAAGCATCCCAAACGATTCAAAACACAAACAAGGCACACCGCCACCCAACACGGCGACTGGTGGCGGCAGGAGGCGGTAGCCACCACCTCGCAGTGGTGGTTAAGAGTTTCTTTTTATTATTCTAGCACAAGTTACAATATTACAATGCAAAATACCGAATAGACACACACACTCATTAAAATAAACACACACAACCACCCTTATAGTGGCCGACGGTGGAACATGGTGGCAGCCACCACCTCACGATGGTGGTGGTGGCTTCCTTGGTTTTCCAGCCACACAAAACTCACACACACACACACTTCAGATATAAACCCAATGCACCAAAGCACACACACAGTCACTATATATCACACACATCCACCACCATACGACGATTGGTGGTGGCAGAACGGTTGTAAACTATGGCAGTCACCATGGTCGGCCGCCATGGTGGTTGTCCTCGGTTATCAGGCCAACAATCATGCCCATATGAACAACATTATAGTAGAACAAACATACGAGTGACTTATACACCGAGATGCACACCTTAGCCTCCCTCGGAGTGGTGAGTGTTGACCGGAGCAGCTAACAAGAACCATATGGGCGGCGGTGAACATTCCAGTTGAAGCATAGCACAGAAGAATGGAGAGAAGGATTGTGATCGAGAACGTTAGAAGCAACAGTAGAAAGATGCTCGTTCATCATCCTCGTTGTCGTCGGTAGCGTGAGAGATGGCGGCGTTGAGTGACATCCAACCTCGGTGGCAAAAGTGTTGGCCTAGAACGGTGGCGTCTGGCGGTCTTGCTCGATCGGAAACAAGAAGAAAGGGTCGTGCGGCTGGAGATTGACGAACGTCAGTAGGAAGATCCAAAGATGGTGGCAGCTGAAAAACGAGGCTAGGGTTAGGGTTATGGGTGGGTTATATATCCCGTCACCCTTTGAAACTTCTGTTGGGTTATGAGCATAACATCAATCCTATGGTGTTCATGCAACCCTGATTGCTTTGATCTAGGTTTTTTTAATTTTAACATACAACATTGAATGCCAAAGCCATAAACCCTAATCTAGCATACTTATTTCAAAATTGACATAATAAACAAGTTAGAAACTTTACCTTAATTGTTATATAGCAATAACAATCACAATCCTTCTTGATCTTAACTTTTGAAAGCCTAGTGCCCCAAGTGTTGCACCTCTAATGGAGTCACAAACACTCTTGCAACAAGATGACTTAGGAGAGAAGATTTTCGGCTAGGGTTTCATTCTCGAATGCATAGGACGAAAATCCCCTTGTATGGGGTCCTATATATAGTTGTGGCTGCTAGGGTTTTCAGGTGGAAACACTAATACCTAACTTAGGAAACAAGTTGCCCATGAACTCCTTCCTTAGAGCCTATGGACAAAATCTTATGGGCTTCCCCATAAATTTCATCCACTCCACACTATGGAGTTCATCAACCCATTTATGCAACTATCAATAATTTTCATAACAATCCCCAATTATTTAATCAGTCTCTTTTAACCACTAAATTAATTCCAAATTAATTGCTGATCAATACTAATTAAATAATATGATTTACAAATAATATATTAATCTTGTAATATATTAATTAAACCACTTTGGGTACTAATTTATTATTCATATAATAAATTCTACTCTCTCTCATCCTATCAAGTTGCATTAGTGAAGACAAACCAAAAGGACCATGCTCATAATCGGGTCAAGTAAATACCAATAATTGTTATGGGCTTAGACACCTAATCCAACAATCTCCCAATTGGATAAGTCTAATAACTTTTATTGCAAGTACGACTTCAGAACCTGATTAGCAATCGTATCTTTCAGAAGCCGGTGTCGAACTCTGATCTTATTAGTAACATGTCCTTTAGATAAGGGATCATATATTCCTCCATTCTCAAGATATCATATAAACTGAGACATGGATTTTAATCATTCTCTCTGTTCATGTGTTGTTTCCCGATTTTCGATTTATGACGACTGACAATAGACTACAATTGAACACATCAACTTAGTCCAGGCTTGGCCAAGCGATTAGGGTGTCATCACTAAATCATCAAGGGGCCAACACATATCGCTTTTATCCAAATTTGGGTAAAAGGAACGGATAAACTTCGATTCATATGCTTTCTCTATTTACTCATCGAATCACACACAACAATACGTTTTATAACATCAAGTTACTGATGCGTTTACGTATTATCGATGTGCATCCGACTTGCAAACTACAACTCATATCTCTCCGTTTCAAGAATATAATATATTATCGTCTCACTAATCACTCGTGATAAAATCCATGAAGTAATTCAAGTGAGCGTGGGTTTAATCCAATAATCTAATCTTATTACAGAAGTACTCATGAACTCCGCAGCAGACTTGTGCTATGTCTAAACACTTTAGACAATCTACAGACGGATTCATGACAGTCTTGCCTCAATACTTACTTCTGACGTATGATCGATTGTGGAGGTTTGAATAATCTTATTATTTGGGAAGTGAAAACATGCGAAGTGAAACACAAAAAATAATTGAATCCAATAAGGCCTCAATACTTTGAGTATAAATAAAACAGCTTTTCCATATTGATTACATACTATTCATTGTATAATGTTTTGGATAATCAACTTAATACTTGAATGTAAACGCTAGTTGTCCCATGCTCCAAGCATGCACGCTATGTTTTCTATGGTCATTTCTTTGTGAGATAGATCAATTGTACACATATCCAATGATGCTCATTTCATAATTCCTAATCCTTATTACAAGCGTAAGAATACCAAGTTCTTGTCATTATTCGAATATGTTAGATTCTAACATTTTATGCAACGATCTTTTGTAATGTCATAGTACCAAAGTCACCAAGACTTTGCCAATTACAAAGTGCCCTATTGGAATTGTTACAAGTCAATTCCAGTGAAGTCTCAAATTCAAAGTACATTCCTTTGAACATCCTTCTTGCATAAAAGTTTCTAATCTACATAGATTTTTAATGTCCAACTCCCATTATGGAAACATTTCCATAATCGCCATATGACAACTCATTCTTAATAGAATGCTATCTATTCATAATAATGTCAATATGTTCCATTCTATACTTTACTTCCAACTGCCCACAAGCGACCAATCCTTAGCAAACCTTAGATCATCCTTGACAGTTGTTAAATTATTTTAGTTATATCCGGTTCTGATCCTTTTTCCCTCTTAATGGCCTAGGCATTTGGAAAATCAGAACGCGTGAATATTATAACATATGCAATCGATCCTATACCTGAAGCATATGGGATACGATTTATAATGTCTTATATAAAGACATGATACATTGCCAGTCTCTTGCTATAATATTTCCATATATAGAATTCTCTTATGCTAAAACTTTTCAACATAATATTCATATATGTCCTTGACTAAATTTGATTAAAATTTCTTGATCTAAGCTTTTAGATTTGAAATGAAGTATAAGTTCCTCTCCCTTAATTTTAGAAAAACAACTTTTCAACCTCTGCAACTTTACGAATTGAAACTTTTGTTTTCTATAATTAATGTTGTTAACTTGCAACACTGAACATAATAATCATGCTCCCACTAACATGATAATTATATCCTTACTAGCATAACATTTATGCTCCCACTAGCTTTGACATGTATTTAGAAATCAGGTAGACTTTCTAGAAATTCAATACTTATTGAATTTCATTCCAAAGCTCATATTTATAATATGATATGCTTCGATAAACCTTTATCTAAGCTTCTCAATTTCCTTAGAAAGCTCATATGTGTGTCTAAACTATTTCAGAACTTATAGCAATAATTCTTAAATGTTTAAACTATTTGCCAAATCTGACAATTCTAACTATGAAGAAGGATGCCATTATCATATTCGAATTTTAGAATGCAAACATCACAATTGCTATCTCCTTAAAATCTCTCTTAGTGAAAGCATTTCCTCACAATCATTTTCATGAAGCGGAGAGAAACCTTGTCACTTAGATTTTATGGTGTATGTGTTCCTATCGATGTGAATTTGTCATAACCATAATCACACGATAAGGTTTGCAAAAAATCCAACTCATATGGACTGAACTTGTTAATTCTTAATTTCCTGTCATCAAGGGTCCAACCATTGTTTCCAAGTTGTTCAGCAGCTCACCTATATTAGTCAATGTACTCTCATTGAACAAGGTGATTTTCCTTTATGCTTTCAAATGAGAACTCATAGAACTCACATGCATAGCTAACTCAATTGGAATGGCACAGAAACAAGAATATGTCAACACGATAGGTTATGAACCTCATGTGCTAGTGATTAACTATTGGTTTACTCTTGATTAGTTCTTGAACTTTTCAAGATCACTAAGACTCCCACTAACCTCTTGACATATAAGATTCTCTTGTCAAGAAACATTCCTTGACATACAAATATCCAAGAGTTGGTGTGGATTCTTATCAAAAGAAACACTTTGCATAATTGGTATTAGTTGGTATTTGTCTTATCCAAGACATCACAACTTACCAATTTCAAATGTGCAAGAGTAAGAACATTTTTACTCTATATTGTCACTCAATTCACAATCTTGGAGTATGACTCTAAGACTGAATTTTGGAATGTCGTATGATTTATCTAGTGATTTAACCATTTCAACAATTCCCGATTCCTCTTTTTAGAAATACTAGTGCACTAAGGGGATCAATCATGATATGGTTTCATAATCATTAAGACGATCATAAAGCACGATTCAAAAGGTACTCTCCCTTCTTTTCAGATTGGAGAAAATTTTATCTTTCTGCCTAATTGATTCTTCTTATTCATTCTGCTATTCATTGAAACTTTTCCAATGATTCAGAATTACACTTAATCTTATAAGCATAACCACGTTCACTAAACTTTTAGTAAATCATGACGAATAGTCTTATCGTTCTTTATGGTGGACCTGACCAGTGCACAACAATGTAACTAGATCCCCTAGTCCTTCACTTGACTCACATCTATATGTGAACAAGGAATTAGTCTTAATTTTCCCAAAGGTGAAGGTTCTCATTCATCACACAATACAAGTCGCATGACTCCAAGTTTCTGTCCAATTGAAACTTGGGTGATGAGAATCATTCCTTATTTGGTAAATTTTAGACACTACCACAAACGAAATAATCAAATCCATTCACAATATTACTAACAATAGAAATATACAAACATCAATTTTTCACACATGACATTGCAAGGATCCATAAATAAGACAAAATGAATTTTTTTTTAATTTATAAAATGCGGAAAACTTGTCCTTACAACACAATTACAAATGAAAACTATGTTTCTAAATATTCCTATACAATCTATCATAACTCTAAGTAGCAGCTCAAAAATCCGATCATCGAACCATGAGATCGAAATCCATTTCTTCGCGACCAGACTCAAATCACTCTTCCTTTAAGATTCCTTTCTTTTCTTCGATCTTACAAAACATCAAAATGCAATCTTATCACATTATGTATTAAGAATCTACAAATAGGAACTTAATGAGTTAGATAGTGAATTTTACCTGAAGCAGAGACATACACTTTGACTCTCCCATCCTTGCGATCTCTCAAGTAGTCACGGCAGCTTCGCATCCAATGTCCCTTCTCTTGGAAATATAAGCAAACAGACTCTTCTGGAATAGCACACGGGACAATCTCAGACTTAGCATTTCTCTTTACCATTCAGTCAAACGGTTTGACCTTGGCCGTTCCTTTTCTATAGGAAAGCGAAGACTTTTCTGGACTTCCAATGTTGCCATTGTCAATGTCCATGAAAGTTTCGGAGATTGATCTTCCATTCAAACTTTCTTGACCAATGCGCCAAATCATTGCTAATTCAGCAGCAATTAGCAAATAGGTAAGATCGATAAGTGTCAAGTCCTGGTCTATTTTAACGCCTGTGTTTCCGGGCTTGCCACTTTTAGCAATGTAATAGTCTAGGTTAACCTTTGTAACCCATTTTGAAATAATAAGATTGTATTATTTGAGTATTATGTGTTTTGTGCTTAATTGCTTAATTATGTGGTTTGATTAATTAAGAATAAAAATAAGCGTCAAAATTTAAGTGTAAAATAAACTTAATATCTTTGATTTATGTTGTAGTAGTTGAAACGAGGTTTCCGAATATATATATATATATATATATATATATATATATATATATAGAACGCCCAAATCTGACTTTGTATGAGTAAGTTATGATTTATCGAAGTTTCGGCTTAGCTGTATGCAGCCTATTATACTCTATTTAAGATCGAGGGGTTTTTAGCCGAAGCAATCTAAATGAGAATCGAAGATCTCATTGTTGGTATCGAAGCGATAAAAAGTTAGGCGAGAACGGACGTCAAACGAAGAAGTTATGAATTTATAACGAAGTTTGTCTGTCGCGGCCTATTAAAAATAAATAATAAAAATAAATCAAAATTAGCCGACGAAGTCTAAACGAAAGTTGTAGAGCATAGTCTCACCTTTCCATGGATATAAAAAACGTCGAAAACGGAGTTCGTATGAAGAAGATATGAATTTCCGAAGTTTATTAAATATTTTGTATTTATATTTAAATGGAAATTCGGATGCATTATCCGAAGAGCAGTCACCGGTCTGATCCGAAGTACGCCCCGCGTACTCCGAGGGATGTCGACACTCGCACTCGAGTCTTTGGATACGTAAGCAGTGACGTATTCGGACCAATACGCCCCGCATACTCCGAGGCTCCAGCCTCCTATAAATAGGATCCGAAGGCAGCCAAGTCTTTTGCTCATTTTCTCTCTTCTCTCTCCCGTTTTGCATCGTTTTGCGTGCCAGAAATATCCCGAAGCCCCGGTATCATACTCTAGCCCCGAGGCAAGTCCCGAGATCCCGAAGATCCCGAGAAGTGCGGTTCCCGAGCCGAAGCTCTGCCCGCGAGAAGTTCCATTATTGAGGAGATCTTCCAGATCTACTGAGGATTACTACTTCTACAAGTCGTAGTGTTGTCCGATCATCTTCTGATCAAGTGAGTGTATACTACCTTTCATAAACACGATAATAATACAAGTATGGTTTGAGTGTATTAAGTATATTGTTGTTTATATGTGTGAATGTGTATTCACTTTCTTCTAACTCATAGATATGATTTATTCTCTATGAGATATGTGTTATGTGTGTGTGTGCCTCATCTGTTATGTGAAATATGTGTTGATTAAAGCATGCTATACAGGTTTTTAACTATGTATACAAATGTATATTTTTTTATCTACTAATATGTTGGGTAGAACATGGGTAGATAGTTCGTGTGTAATAAACATATGAGAGGCCTCGTTGTTGTTTGACTTAGTCATCTAGCGGAGTTTAGATGACGACCACATACTTTTCTAGATAGTCTTGTGGAAACATTAGCAGGTTCGCCACCTGTAGGTGTTAATGAACTTGGGTGTTCATTCGCTGCACTCCATCCCCCTCATGGTTGCCTTATTTGACTTATATTGCTGAGGTACCCCCGAAGCATGTGTTGTCGCCCCGATGAAATATTCTTAGACTAGGTCCCTTATGTTAGTTGTTTTAGGGACATTAAAGTGAGAATAACGGGAATGGTTAATTGGGTTATTGTTGGTTGGTGAAAATTAAATATGATATTTATTGTGGATTGAAAACCCTATATGCTCACCAGGCTCCCAAGCCTGACCCACTCAGTTTTAAATTGTATTACAGGAAGTGGCGGAAGGGCATGAGATGGATGAACCATCAAGTTGTTTTGTTTACAAGTATGCATACGTTTATATTTGTTAAATGACTTGTAATGTATTCGTTTATGCTTATTGGTCTGTATCGGAACATGACACCCCGAGTTTTGATTATAAGAAAATACATTTTTTGTATGAAATGCTTCGGTAAACATTGTTTCATCATGTTTTGTTTTTGTGAACAAATTCCGCAACTCTTTCAAATCAAAAGGATTTACTCTGAAAATATTTAAAAGCATAAATGAAAATCGGTCTTTTCTGGCCGAGATTTTGGGGATGTCATAGTTGGTATCAGAGCATTAGTTTAAGCGAACTAGGAATTTGTAGGATTTCTAGACTTAAACTTAGAATGCTAAGTGGAATTTTAAGATGTGTGTCTGTTGTGATTTAGACACGAGCACTAGTTTATTTTAGGAAAGTTGCCTAAAATGCTTTATGTTTTAAATGTTATATGTTGCCATATATGATATTATTTGTTCGGATCTATGGTCTGTTGCCGACCGGATCTAGAAACCTTATGTGTGTAGGATTCTAAGCGTACGTCTACAATTTTAGAACTAGCATGTAAACGTTTCGGAGTGATAAGGATGATTTGATTATCTATCATGATTGAGGATGTAATTTCACCTTATTCGGTGTGTAGATCAAAATGGTGAGAACAAGAAGTGGAGTTGGAAATGCTGACAAAAACAGAAATCAACCACCAGTGATTGAGCCAATACCTGTCGTAGCAGCAGCACCTGAGCCAATGACCATGGCTGGTGTGCAATTGATGATTCAGACGATGTTGGATCGTTAGATGGATGAAACTAGACGGTTGCTTCAACAGAATCGTGAAGAACTGTTGATTCGTGTGGAAGAGCCTGAATTAAATGAAGGGCACTCGGAAGGTGGAAACTTCAGTGGGTCTGTTGGTCCAGCCAACCCACCGATAGTTAGGCAAGATAACCGTGAAGGAAGGAATGATGGAATGGGATGCAAGTACAAGGACTTTTTGACTTGCAAACCATCGACCTTCAATGGAAAGGAGGATCCGATTGGGGTTATGGATTGGATCTCCGAAATGGAGCTAGCCTTCATGACTTGTGGATGCAGAGGTAAATTGCAGACTATCTATGTTGTGCGTCAATTCCGACGTGGAGCCGTTCGTTGGTGAAACACTCTAGGGAAGACCTTAAGCCCTAATGAGCCACTGCAATTGTCATGGGCAGAATTCTTGGTGCAGTTCAAGCGCAAGTTCTGCTCGGCTCAAAATCTGTTGGAGTTGGAGAATAAGTTTTTGACATTGACGAAGGGTAGCATGTCAGTTGATGAATACACCAATAACTTCACCGATAAGATGGAGTTTGCCTTGCGTATCGTTCCAGACGAGTTGACTAAGGTGGACCGGTATGCGAAGGGACTCCCATGGGAGTACGAGGTGCCAGTACGTCACGCACTTACTCTAGATGCAGCTATCTGGGTTGCCAAGTCTGTTGATAACATGATCAAGGGGAGAACCACCGACAAGGTTGAGGTTGGTGAGAAAAGAAAGTTTGAGGGAACATCTGGTTCCGGTAAGAAAGGAAAATTTTCGAAATCTGATTCGAAAAAGTTTGGAGGAAAAGGAGGCGAAGCAAAGTGGTGTGATAAGTGTAAGAAAAAGCACTTTGGGAAATGTAGCGAGGATGTAACCTGCTACAAGTGTGGAAAGGTCGGACATTTTGCCAATGAATGTCCGAACAACAAAAGGATGTGTTTTGGTTGTAATGAAGAGGGTCACATTTTGAGAGACTGTCCGAAGAAGAAGGAGGCAGCAAAGCCCAACATTCCACCAAAGCCGAAGGCGAGAGCCTTCCAGATGACACTTGAAGCTGCGAAGGATGAAGTTGATGTCGCTTCAGGTACCTTTCTCGTAAACGAATTACTTGCTCATATATTGTTTGATTCTGGAGCCAACTACTCCTTTATTTCGCATGAGTTTGGTAGAAAGCTAGCTTTGCCTGTTGATAGACTAGATAATGCTTTATTAGTCGAAGTAGCTAGTGGCAAGTTTGTACCTGTTAGCCATCGTATCAAAGACATCTTAATCGACCTTAATGGGAATAAGTTTCACGAGGCGTTATTGCCTATCGAACTTAATGGTTTCGACATCGTCTTGGGAATGGATTGGCTTAGCGCCAATGATGCCGAAATTTTAGGCAAGAAAAAGATAGTTAAAGTAAACCCGCCTGGAAAAGATTCATTTATGGTGTATGGGGACAAACGGCGAGTGAATTCTGGGATCATTTCTCTAATGAAATCCAAAAAGTGTTTGACCAAGGGATGTACATCATATTTAGCGTTTGTGATTGATGCTAAGAAAGAAAAGAAGGTGATGCAGAGCATTCCAGTGGTGTGTGATTTTCCGGAAGTATTCCCCGAGGATCTTCCTGGATTACCACCTGATAGACAAGTGGAGTTCAGAATAGACTTGTTACCAGGAACCACACCAATAGCAAAAGCACCTTATCGATTAGCACCGACGAAGATGAAGGAGCTGATGATGCAACTTCAGGAGTTATTGGACAAAGGTTTCATTAGACCTAGTTCATCGCCCTGGGGAGCTCCGGTGTTATTTGTAAAGAAGAAAGATGGAAGTATGAGAATGTGCATCGATTACCGGGAGCTGAACAAGGCAACAATAAAGAATAGATATCCGTTTTCGAGGATTGATGACCTGTTTGATCAATTGCAAGGTTCGAGCTACTTCTCGAAGATCGATCTTAGGTCAGGATATCATCAGCTAAAAGTAAGAGAGCAAGATATCGAGAAGACTGCATTTAGAACTAGATATGGACACTACGAGTTCTTGGTTATGTCGTTTGGACTAACCAATGCTCCGACAGCGTTCATGGATTTAATGAATAGGGTTTGTAATCCTTTCCTTGATAAATCCGTGATAGTGTTCATAGACGACATCCTGATCTACTCGAAAAGCCAGGAGGAGCATGGCAGACACTTGCAAGAAGTGTTAGAAGTTTTGAAGAAGGAGAAGCTTTATGCAAAGTTCTCCAAATGTGATTTTTGGATTCGTGAAGTCCAATTATTGGGTCACGTGGTCAACCAAGAAGGGATAATGGTTGATCCAGCAAAGATTGAAGCTGTGACGAAGTGGGAACAACCGAAAAGTCCCACGGAGATTCGAAGCTTTTTAGGATTAGCCGGATATTACCGTAGGTTTATCCAAGGCTTTTCTTCAATCGCTACTCCATTAACAGCTTTGACCCACAAAGGAGCTATTTATGCTTGGAATGATAAGCATAAAGAAGCATTCGAGAATTTAAAGAAGAAGCTATGCGAGGCACCGATACTTTCTCTACCCGATGGAATTGAAGACTTTGCTATTTATAGCGATGCATCTGGGGATGGATTGGGTTGTGTTTTGACCCAAAGAGAAAAGGTGATAGCATATGCATCTCGACAGTTGAAAGAGCATGAAAAGAATTACCCGACTCATGATTTGGAGTTGGCAGCGGTAGTTTTCGCTCTGAAAATATGGAGGCATTACCTCTATGGCACGAAGTGCAAACTTTTTACTGATCATAAGAGTCTCCAATATCTCTTTAATCAGAAGGAATTGAATATGAGGCAACGACGCTGGCTAGAATTACTTAAAGACTACGACTGCGAGATACTTTACCACCCCGGTAAAGCTAATGTTGTTGCTGATGCTCTCAGTCAGAAAGTCAATCTTGAAAGGAGGAGGCCAAGAGCGTTGAGAATTGAAGTTGTCTCGACCATTGTGGAAAGTATAAAGAAAGCTCAAGAGGAAGCTTCTGAGAAAAATGACCGAAAGGAGGAACGTTTGGGTAAAACGTTGGTGTTTGGTACTAACGGTCATGGACTGAAGGTATTCCAAGATCGTATTTGGGTACCTAAGTCAGGAGGAATTAGGGATCTTATGATGGAAGAAGCTCACAAAACCATGTACTCAATTCATCCGGGTAGCACTAAAATGTATAGGGACCTGAAACCCTACTACTGGTGGCCGACGATGAAGCTTGATGTTGCAAAGTATGTGGCCGAGTGTGTGACTTTTGCGAGAGTCAAGACACAACATCAGAAACCTTACGGGAGTTTAGAACCATTGCCTGTGCCTATGGGTAAGTGGGAAGACATTGCTATGGATTTTTTCACTAAACTGCCCAGAACAAAGAATGGTCACGACATGATTTGGGTGGTCGTCGATCGATTCACTAAGAGTGCGCATTTCATAGCGGCCAGGGAGAAATGGTCTATGGAAAAGCTTGCGAATTCTTATGTAAAGGAAATTGTGAGGCTTCACGGTGTTCCGTTAACGATTGTATCGGATCGTGATAGCCGTTTCACCTCAAGGTTTTGGAAATGGCTACAAGAGGAAATGGGTACCAAGTTATGTTTAAGCACAGCTTACCATCCGCAGACTGATGGTCAAAGTGAAAGAACGATACAAACGCTTGAAGATATGCTGAGAGTGTGTACCTTGGAATTCCTAGGTAATTGGGATGAACAATTACCTTTAGTAGAATTTTCCTATAATAATAGTTTCCACTCAAGCATTAAGATGGCACCTTATCAAGCTTTGTATGGACAGAAGTGTCGTACGCCGTCTTGTTGTCTTGAGGCTGGGGAAAAACAGTTTATGGGACCAGAGATGGTTCATCAAACTGCTGAAAAGTTGAAAATAATTAGGAAAAGAATGTTAGCAGCTCAAGATCGTCAAAAGAGCTATGCTGACAAAAAGCGAAGACCGATGACTTTCGAGGTTGGAGATTCGGTTTTGCTTAAATTCTCGCCGTGGAAGGGACTTATAAGATTTGGTAAAAGGGGAAAGTTGAGTCCAAGGTTTATTGGACCGTTTAAAGTTCTTCAGAGGGTTGGGAACCAAGCTTACAAGCTCGAATTACCCGAAGAACTGAATGGAATTCACAACACTTTTCATGTGTGTTATTTGAGGAAGTTCACGGGAGAAGTTCCCGATATAATTCCAATTTCTGAATTGAGAATTGATGAGAACAAAAGGTTGATTGAAGAACCAGAGGCAATTGTTGACCGAAAGACTAAGAAGTAGCGACGCAAAATGGTTGGGTTAGTGCTTGTCCAATGGAAACACACGAATGGGCCGAATCTCACCTGGGAGACGGCGAGTGACATGTTGAGTCGCTATCCGCATTTGTTTGTTGATGTGTGATTCCGGGGACGGAATCATTCTAAGGTGGAGAGAATTGTAACGCCTGTGTTTTCGAGCTTGCCACTTTTAGCAATGTAATAGTCTAGGTTAACCTTTGTAACCCATTTTGAAATAATAAGATTGTATTATTTGAGTATTATGTGTTTTGTGCTTAATTGCTTAATTATGTGGTTTGATTAATTAAGAATAAAAATAAGCGTCAAAATTTAAGTGTAAAATAAACTTAATATCTTTGATTTATGTTGTAGTAGTTGAAACGAGGTTTCCGAATATATATAGAACGCAAAATCTGACATTGTATGAGGAAGTTATGATTTATCAAAGTTTCGGCTTAGCTGTATGCAGCCTGTTATACTCGATTTGAGATCGAGGGGTTTTTAGCCGAAGCAATCTAAATGAGAATCGAAGATCTAATTGTTGGTATCGAAGCGATAAAAAGTTAGGCAAGAACGGACTTCAAACGAAGAAGTTATGAATTTATAACGAAGTTTGTCTGTCGCGGCCTATTAAAAATAAATAATAAAAATAAATCAAAATTAGCCGACGAAGTCTAAACGAAAGTTGTAGAGCATAGTCTCACCTTTCCATGGATATAAAAAACGTCGAAAACAAAGTTCGTATGAAGAAGATATGAATTTCCGAAGTTTATTAAATATTTTGTATTTATATTTAAAAAGAAATTCGGATGCATTATCCGAAGAGTAGTCACCGGTCTGATCCGAAGTACGCCCCGCGTACTCCGAGGGATGTCGACACTCGCACTCGAGTCTTCGGATACGTAAGCAATGACGTATTCGGACTAGTACGCCCCGCGTACTGGCGTACGCCACGCGTACTCCGAGGCTCCAGCCTCCTATAAATAGGATTCGAAGGCAGCCAAGTCTTTTGCTCATTTTCTCTCTTCTCTCTCCCGTTTTGCATCGTTTTGCGTGCCAGAAATATCCCGAAGCCCCGGTATCATACTCTAGCCCCGAGGCAAGTCCCGAGATCCCGAAGATCCCGAGAAGTGCGGTTCCCGAGCCGAAGCTCTGCCCGCGAGAAGTTCCATTTCTGAGGAGATCTTCCAGATCTGCTGAGGATTACTACTTCTACAAGTCGTAGTGCTGTCCGATCATCTTCTGATCAAGTGAGTGTATACTACCTTTCATAAACACGATAATAATACAAGTATGGTTTGAGTGTATTAAGTATATTGTTGTTTATATGTGTGAATGTGTATTCACTTTCTTCTAACTCATAGATATGATTTATTCTCTATGAGATATGTGTTATGTGTGTGTGTGCCTCATCTGTTATGTGAAATATGTGTTGATTAAAGCATGCTATACAGGTTTTTAACTATGTATACAAATGTATATTTTTTTATCTACTAATATGTTGGGTAGAACATGGGTAGATAGTTCGTGTGTAATAAACATATGAGAGGCCTCGTTGTTGTTTGATTTAGTCATCTAGCGGAGTTTAGATGACGACCACATACTTTTCTAGATAGTCTTGTGGAAACATTAGCAGGTTCGCCACCTGTAGGTGTTAATGAACTTGGGTGTTCATTCGCTGCACTCCATCCCCCTCATGGTTGCCTTATTTGACTTATATTGCTGAGGTACCCCCAAAGCATGTGTTGTCGCCCCGATGAAATATTCTTAGACTAGGTCCGTTATGTTAGTTGTTTTAGGGACATTAAAGTGAGAATAACGGGAATGGGTAATTGGGTTATTGTTGGTTGGTGAAAATTAAATATGATATTTATTGTGGGTTGAAAACCCTATATGCTCACCAGGCTCCCAAGCCTGACCCACTCAGTTTTAAATTGTATTACAGGAAGTGGCAGAAGGGCATGAGATGGATGAACCATCAAGTTGTTTTGTTTACAAGTCTGCATATGTTTATATTTGTTAAATGACTTGTAATGTATTCGTTTATGCTTATTGGTCTGTATCGGAACATGACACCCCGAGTTTAGATTATAATGAAAATACATTTCTTGTATGAAATGCTTCTGTAAACATTGTTTCATCATGTTTTGTTTTTGGAAACAAATTCCGCAACTCTTTCAAATCAAAAGGATTTACTCTGAAAATATTTAAAAGCATAAATGAAAATCGGTCTTTTCTGGCCGAGATTTTGGGGATATCACATCTATCCTATAGTAATCTTCAATGAACTCACTATATGATTCAGGAAGTGATTGAAGAACCATGTTAACAGCCAACTTCCTTGAGATAGTGACTCCTAACATTCCCATCGTGTCAATATGTGACTTCATCTCCAAGACGTGTGCACACACAGACCTTCCATCTTGGTGTTTGCTATCCAAGAGGGCTTGAGTGACCTTGAACTTTTCATGTCGAAGAACATGTGGGTCAGGGAGAATTATTAGAGGAGGTTGAGGAAGTGAAGCATGATTTCCATTTCCACGATCCAATCGCGAAACATTATCTTTGTGTGGAAATCTTTTTCTAAAGGATTCAGGAAGACCATTGTGACATCCCCATTTTCACAGCTAGAAAAACCGATTTTGTTTATGCTTTGTTTGAAAATCAGAGTAATATTTTAAATAAAAGTGTTGGGGAATTTTTTCCCAAAATAAAATATGATAAAAATTTATCGAAGCATTTCCAAAGAAACGTATTTCATTAGAAACCTCGAGATGTCATGTTCGGTACAGATCAAAAGCATAAACAGTACAATATAAGTCTTACTACATTTATTCATATCTACAGGCCAATATCCGTAATCTCTCATCCCAAACATCATATCTATGCCCGTACGCCACTACCTATAATACAAGAAACCGAGTGGGTCAGGATTGAGAGCCTGGTGAGCACATAGGGTTTTCAACCCACAATAAATAAGTTCATTATTTTCATCAACCAAACAAAGTCGATTACCCGTTCCTGTTATCCTCATTTTACGTCCCTAAAACATCTAACATAAGGGACCTAGCCTAAGGATTTTCATTGGGGCGACAACACATGCTTTGGGGGTTCCTCATAAATTCATGTCAAATAAGGCAACCATGTGGGGGATGGAGTACTGTTGGTGAGCACACAATTCAAATAAACACCTACAGGTTGTGAGCCTGCTAGCGTTCCACTAGACTATCTAGAATAGTCCATGGTCGTCATCTATACTCCGCTAGATGACTAGATCATCAATGTCATCGAGGCCTCTCATTATTTTATTTTATCACACAGCAACTGTTACATCTACCCATATTTTACCCAACACATTTTGTAGATATAAAATACATGTACAGTTTAAATCATTTAAAACATGTATAACATCGTTCATCCAGCATAGATAGCAAGTATACATATAATATGCACACATAGCACGTAATTTATATAAAATACTTCATATCTATGTGTAAGATGAAAGTAACTATGTACTCACCTGATAAGGTGGTGATTCTGATCTCGGACAACAATTCGTTACTCTTAAAACAATTTTCCTTGGACAAAACCTAGTATCATTACCACTAGAATTTAGTCTAATATTGACCGAGACTAATTAATAGTCTAACTATTATTACTATTATATAAGAATTAAACAATACTCTTCACCCACTATGTACAAATAGGGGCCAGACATAAAACACCGGAGGGTAGGACCATTTTGGCATATAGCACTTCTGAAATCCAACAACCCTATGCGACCCTTTAAACCAGATTCCCCGTACCGCGAGTAGTTGAAAAAGATATTATAACGACACTTATATAAGTCATAATAATAGCCCAAATAATTATTATAAGGTCCTAATAACGTTACTATAATTAAATAAAAGCTATATTAAAAATAACATAAGCGTAGCTTAATTATAGCGGTTTTTCTCGAAAACCGGGCTTCGCTTGGAGTAGCGTTTCACAACTGAAAGACCCTTTTTCTCGGGACTCCGGGAGCCTCGGGGCTTCCTTCGGGTGTTAGGGGGTTTACCTAGGCTTAGGGGCAGGGAGGGGTTAGGGATCTTAGAGAGAGAAACTAGTGAGATAAAGATGGGAGAAATGAGTTCTTTCTTCGGCAGCCGTCACAGCTCTTTTATAGGGCGAGGCCTCGGATGTACTTTGGGCGTAGTCCTCGGCTACGCGGGGCGTAACTCGGATAAGACCGATACGTGGTGAACTTCGGATGGTGGTTTGTGGCTCGTTTTGGTCCGCAGAAGGCAGTTGTACGCTACTCGTAGTTACCTCATATGCAGGGCATACTTCGGACGTTGGGCGTCCCTTCTCTACGCAGGGCGCAGGCTCTCACTCAGCTTCGAGATTTTCCATTCCAACTTCTAAAATTCGTAATTTTTGCATACGAGCTCTGTTTTCGATGTTCTGTATATCCACGCGTAGGCGGGAACGTACTCTACAACTTTCGTTTAGACTCCATCGGCTAATTTTGTCTTTATTTTAAAAGTTATATTCTTAACAGGCCGGGACAGGGTTAGTCTGTTAAAAATTCATAACTCCTTCATCCGACGTCCGTTTTCGTCTGTCTTTTTATCGTTACACTACTATTAACGAGATCTTTGGTTCTTGTTTAGGTTGTATCGGCTAAAAAACCGCTCGATCTAATATTCGAACTCCGGGTTGTACACTGCTAAGCCGAGACTTCGAAAAATCATAACTTCCTCAGACGAAGTCATATTTGGGCGTTCTTTTTATGGACGCTCTTGGTTTAACGTATTATACAACTTTCATTTAGATCATTAAGGCTAAAATGTAACGCCCGTAGATCAGGGCTAGTCAATTTAGAGACAATAAGCATCAAAAATGACTTTTTGATAGAAGAATATTTAGGATGAATAATCCTAACTAAGTTGTAGTATATGTTACAAGGTTTCCGTGCATATAAAGAACGCCAAAATCCGAGTTATAACGAAGAAGTTATGACTTGTTGAAGTTTCGTGACAGAACCGACACAACGCTGAATGACGTAAAAAGTGAATTTATGTTAGAGTGATATTTAGTCTTAGCGATCTAAACGAGAATCGAATATCTCGTTGTTAGTAGCGAAACGACGAAAAGTTAGGCAAAAACGGACGTCGGACGAAAAAGTTATCAATTTATAACGAAATTTTCTGTCCCGACCTATTAAAAATAAATAATAAAAATAAAAGTCAAAATTAGCCGACGGAGTCTAAACGAAAGTCGTAGAGCGTAGTCTCACCTACGCGTGGATATAAAGAACGTCGAAAACAGAGTTCGTATGAAGAAGATATGAATTTTTAAAGTTTATTAATGAATTAATAATTAAATTTAATTATTAAATCCCGATATTATCCGAAGACGAGTCATCGGACTCATCCGAAGTACGCCCCGCGTACAGCGAGGCATGACGACCTTTGCACTCGAGTTCTTCGGATGACGCATGCAATGACGTTTCGGACGCGTACGCCTGTACGCCCCGCGTACTCCGAGGCTCCAGCCTCCTATAAATAGGATGCGAGGGCAGCCGGCTCAATTGCTAATTTTCTCTCTTCTCTCTCCCGTTTTGCATCGTTTTGCGTGCCAGAAATTACCCGAAGCCCCAGTATTATTCTCGAGCGCCAAAGCAAGTCCCGAGATCCCGAGAAGTGCGGTTCCCGAGCCGAAGCTCTGCCCGCGAGAAGTTCGATTTTTGTGGAGATCTTCCAGATCTACCGAAGAATACTATTTTTGCAAGTCGTAGTGCTGTCCGATCATCTTCTGATCAAGTGAGTGTATACTACCTTTCATAAACATGATAATAATACAAGTATGGTTTGAGTGTATTAAGTATATTGTTGTTTATATGTGTGAGTGTGTATTTACTTTCTTCTAACACATAAATATGAAGTATTTGCTATGAAATACGTGTTATGTGTTTATATGTTATTTGTCTATTTGAGATGGGCATGGAAATTGGAGTTTTATACAGGTGTTAAATAATTTAAACTGTGTAAGAATTTATATCTACAAAATTGTTGGGTAGAACATAGGTAGATGGAATAGTTGGTGACTATGGAGTTAGCGCCTATTTTATAAACCTTGGCGACAATGTGACTTCGTGCTTGTTTGATGAACCTTGGCGACTATGGAGTTAGCGCTTGTTGCGTAAACCTTGGCGACTATGGAGTTAGCGCTTGTTGAGTAGACCTTGGCGACTATGGAGTTAGCGCTTGTTAAGTGAACTTTGGTGACTATGGAGTTAGCGCCAAATAACTATGGATTTAGTACTTGATAAATAAGCTTTGGCAGCAATGGAATTCGTGCCAAATTCCTTATGAACAAATGAATGAAGGATAGTTGGTTCTTAGGATAAACCTTAAGAAGATAATGGGGATGGGTAATTGGGTTGATTGTTTGTTGATTACATATAATAATTATATTATTGTGGGTTGAAAACCATATATGCTCACCAGGCTCCCAAGCCTGACCCACTCAGTTTTCTTTTCATTACAGGTAATGGCACAAGGGTATAAGTTGGTGGACTTGATGAGAGATTTTGGATTATAGATCAGTAGTTGACTAACTATTGTAAGGTCTATTTTATATTGTTTATGCTTTTGGTCTGTAACAAACATGACATCCCGAGTTTTTATTATTTAATGAAAATACATTCTTTTCGAGAAATGTTTTGATAAATAGTTATCATATTTTATTTTGGGAATAAATTCCGCAACCGTTTTCTTTAAACGATCACTCTGATTTATAAAACAAAGCATAAAGAAATCGGTCTTTTCTGGCCGTGAAATTGGGGATGTCACATAAAATTCGTTCTATCATAAATTCACTATTTACGCTTCCCGGTGCCGTGTCGGTTCTGTCACGAAACTTCGACAGGTCATAACTCCATCGTTATAGCTCGGATTTCGGTGTTCTTTATATGTCCGGAATCCTTGTCACGACCACTACCACTTCATGTAAAGATATCGGGTTTATTCAAAAATTAAATTTTGACGCTTATTTTTATTATATATTTATAAACAAATAATAAACACACAATTCACATAATACTCAAAATTTTCATCTTTATTACTTCCAAAAAGAGTTACAATAGTTGACCTAGAGTATTACATCATCTAATTAATGCTTAGTCCCAAAACATGGGCGTTACAATTCTCACACCCTTAGGATGATTCCGTCCCGAAATCATGCATCAGCAAACAGACGTGGGTAGCGACTCATCATGTCACTTTCTGTTTCCCAAGTGAAGTTCGGCCCATTTGAATGTTTCCAACGGACTAACACTAAGTCGACCATTTTTCATCGTAACGTCTTAGTCTTACGGTCAACAATTGCCTTGGGCTCTTCGATTAGCCTCTTATTCTCATCCATCCTTAACTCTGAGATTGGAATTATGTCGGGAACTTCGCTCGTGAACTTCCTCAAATAACACACATGGAAGGTGTTATGAATACCATCTAGTTCTTCGGGTAATTCGAGCTTGTAAGCTTGGTTCCCAATTCTCTGAAGAACATGAAGGAATGGTTCCATGGAAATTGTTGATCGACAAGTCCAGAATTTGAAGTTGAGCTAATTGACATGACTGTAAGGGGATGGTTCCAGAGAAGTTGTTTGATCTTAGGATAAGAACATACAACCCTGATAAGTTTTCCCCAATCCAGACAGGTACATTACCAGAAAACTTGTTGGCCCCCAAATTCAACGAGATCAAACTCGTGCAATTCTGTAAAGACAAAGGCAATTCTCCAAAGAAGTTGTTCTTGTATAAATACAACATTTGGAGTTCTACTAAAGATCCAATAGAGGGAGGAAGCCTTCCAAAGAGATTGTTGTGTCCGAGATTAAGAACTCTTAGGTCTTTAAAATGCCACAAACAGTCCGGGAGTTGTCCGCTTAATGAGTTATGAGAGAGGTCAAGAAATGATAATAACCCACCAACAATTTGGCATATAAACGAGACTCCGGAGAATTTGTTTCTAAAAAGATTTAATACCGACATAGTGGAAGAAACATTCGGTATTGGACCAGAAAAGTTGTTGGAACTTAAATCTATAATTGAACCGTTGGCAAAATTTGATGATAAATCTGGTATTGTCCCGCTAATGTTGTTGTAAGAGAGATTCATATATGCTATTTGAGAAGGCGACATGTCCCAAAACTCCAGAGGGGTTGTGTCTGAAATTCCAGTATTGAAAAGATTAAGAAGGATAAGATTTTTGAGTGTCTGAATCCATTTGGGGAAGCGAGGCCCTAGATTGCAAGAGCTCAGATCGATAACTTGTATATAAGAAAGGCTTGACATGTGATTTGTGGAAGGAACACCTTTGAGTAGGTTTTCTGAAAGAAATACGATAGAAATCTTCGACTTTCCGATCTTTTCAGAGATAGCACTTCTAAGAGAATTGAAAGAAACGTCAAGTAATGAAAGCATAGGCAGTTCCCACAGTTTCTCACTTATACTTCCATTTAAGTGATTATGACACAAGACCAAATATTGTAGGGATGAAAATTTTTGGATTTTATCGGACAATGACCCTGTAAATTGGCTTCCATCAGCAGACAATTCTTTTAATGCAAGCGATGTGCATCCAGACAAGTTGTTGAGAAAAACAGGAAATTTGATAACAGCAAAGTTGTTCTTGAAGTACAACTGTTCCAAACTACAGAGGTTACCAAGATATCTGGGTCTTGAAGGGGAGCTTTGAAAAGGAGAGCATGTCTCTCATTATCCAAACACTTTTTCATATTAACACCATTTCTATCATCTCCTTCCAATAGGCTGGCAGTTGTAGTCACAATGAGTAGCAAGAGAAGTGAAAAAATTATAAAAACAAAAGAATTCATAATGTCAATGCCAAATGTTGGTAATTTTGTGGTTTTTTGTATTGATGCCTATGTGAACTGCCCTCATGGGTGTTTATATAATAGTCTCAAATATGAAGATGAAAGATTCTAATCGTGTGGCCTCAAATCAGTGGGGCATACAATACTTAATTTCCATGCAATTTAAAACCCACCTATAAGAAAAAACAAAGACTTGGAATTGGAATTAAATGCCTCAAAGTATACGTTCAAAGACTTACAAATCTTGGTAGTTTGGATCGATTAGAGTATAGATGCCTCAAAGTATACGCTTCAAAGACTTTACAAGTCTTGGTAGTTTGGATTGACTATAGAGTATAGATACCTCTTTTCCCATCTTGAGATATTTTGCAATTTGTATTTATTATCTATATCTTTTCCAATCGTTTGATATCTTTTTGGTATGTGATATAAATCCCAAAATGTAAAACTAATGAATCATTCAATCAAATACAAATCCACCCATGAAAATAGTAATAATATGATTTTGGACTAAGAATTTAATGACTATGAAATGAACTTTCTCACTTAGATTAACTAGAACATGTATCATTCCATAATACTCATGGTATTTTACATTGTTAAAAACAATATTAAGATGATTAAAAACACATTTGATTTATAATTAATACACTTAACTGATTAAACCTAATAAAAATACCAAATCACACAAGTTAAATAGTAGACAGATTAGGAATCTTGAAAGAAAAAAAAAAAAAGAACAAATATGTTAAGAGTTACTCGGGTCTCCTCATTTTGATATTGAGAGGAGTTTCCTTATAAGACCGGACCTTTTCAGCAGCCCTACGCGATGGTCTACCAACAAACAACATTCTTTGTGATTGTTTGCCATCTTTTTGGTCAACTGAAGTTTGACCATCATCTTCATCCATCTTAACATCTTCAATCTCAAACAACTTTTCATCTTCTTCTGATCTGAATCTAGCTGTCTGCCTTCTCACACAACGCCTGAACCCAAAAAATATAATTTTCAATTACAATTTTGGTCCCTAGGCATATCAAAAAAATCAATTATGGTCCCAAGAAGTTGTCAGAGTCCAAAAATAACATTTTACTTTTGAATAATGACCAAGAACGTTACAAGAACCTCACATAAGGACCAAAATTCCAAAAGAAAACTTTATGGGGCCAAATTGAAAAAACCATCAATACCCAGGGACTAAAAATGTAATTAATATTTATTACCTTTTATTCTCAGCTGTTTCTTTCTCAGAAACTTGTTCATCTGTAGTCATCCAGGGGCCATGTGCTGCAAATAAAACAGAAAATTCAATAACAGAAACGAAAAAACTCAATTATTTCAAATTCATCTTTTAGTTTTTATAGTATTTACATTGGCTTCTTATTGGACGCATACGTCTATTTGCAGTTTGTTGTTTGGTAGACGTGTTGTCACCATTCTTCATTCACCAAAACCAAAAAAAATGGTATTAGTTAATGATGCAAAATAAGAAGAGTATTTTAATAAAGAAAAAAATTAATAAATATTTATAAATAAATCACCTGTGATATATCCTTCTGATCATTCATCTCCTGCACTGCAGCCACTGCTTTAAGTTCCAAATTCATGGTTTTAAGTAAAGCATCTTTGCAGGTGAGTTGATGTTGCAGTGTTTTTAACTGTTATGATCAAAAAAAGTATAGAGTAAGTTACATTTTTGGTCCCTGTTATAGCTGATTTATTCAATTTTAGTCTGAAAAAGTTCTGTTGCAATTTTCATCCATGTAAGAGGTTTTTACCACGTTTTTGGTCAATGTTCCAAATAAAATGACTATAACTATAATCAGCTATGGACCAAAATGTTACAAGAACATTAAATAAGGACCAAAATTGCAAAAATTAGCTATAGTCAAGGGACCAAAAACGTTTTATTTTACTCAGAAATATATGTAAGATACATATACAGAAGTTTGCGTTTCGCAATAAAACATACCTTCTGTTTACCTAAATTAAGCTCCTGTAAATCAAAAATGAAGTGTTAAAGTCAGCATTTATTATTTAATTTTACTTCATTTACTTAAAAATTAATAAATAAATATAAAAATACATAAAACTAACCGCCATCATATGGCTGTTTGATTGAGCAAGACTCCAATTTTGCAACTGTGTTTTCTGAACAATAATTCGTAGCTTCTGAAGCTCCACTCCATTCACCTCTATCACTTTGCTGTTGTCATTTATAAAATTTAAGAAAAGTGTTATTAATATTGACTTGAAAGACAGAAGTTTCAGTATTAAGAACAAGTATAACTGACTTTAAAACATATACTCAATTATAGCATTGTCATCTAAATACAAAGCAATACCACACATATTTTGCCCAAATATCACATGTTCTTGCAAATTCTAGTGTTTTTACAATGGTTTAAAAAGTATCAAGTAGTACATAGAAAAAGAAAGGGGAGAATTACTTTTTGTCTGTGATAAGCTTCATGAGCTCTGCATTTTCCTGTTCGATCATTACAAGAATTCCAATTAGGTAAAATCAATCAAACCTGAAATGTATTTGGCAAACAAAGCGGGATTTTACCTTTAAGAGATGATCGACGTGGTTTTTAGCCGAATACAATGAATCATCTGGTGGAAGAATTTGATCAAATAGAGGAGGCGATTTGGAATTTTGCTGGTAATTTGTGATATCAGACAACCTCTTTCTTAACGTCTTCCCAAAAGAGGACCTTTTTGCCATTTTATCACCTCTCATTCCCTCCCCAGATCTCCAATTGGGTAGTTTTGGGTCTCACGATAAACCCTGCGTAAACTAAACAAAAAAGAGCAAATGTTTTCACAAATTGAAATCTAGGGTTTGCTTTGAAACGCTCTACGGAACCGGGATAAATCAAAGAGCGCCAGATCGCGAATTGGGTTAATTTGGGGGGAAAACTGTTTGTTAAATCAATTGTTAAAGATCGAAAATAAAAGTGAGATTCTGAAGAAACCCTACTGCGATTTTGTGCAAGATTTTGAATGAAAAAAATGGATTCGAAGAGGAAAAAGAAAAGGCGAGTTTAAAGTGGAGGTTCGTATGGCCCAACGGCTGTCCGAACCTAATTTGAACTTTAGAAAAATTAAAGTGCGGATGAATTTCATTTTGTACCCTTCATGTTTGGTCTAGATTCGTATACAACCCCTCAATTGACTTGAGCGCCAAAAGATTACATTGGTCTTATACTCTCGTTGCTATGGTTTGATCAAAATTACGTGTTTCATCTCAAACATTTTTTTTGCACTTGGACCGTCCTTGTGGTACTCATTTGTTTCGGTTTTGGTCCCTAGTAGACGTGAAAAGACGATATTACCCTACTTTATTTATTTTTTTCATTTGCTTATTATTGATTTACTGCTAATCTTTTAAATAAAATTGTTTAATAAATTCATCATTCACAGTTTTCTAACTACCACCGACACCTCCGCTAAACCAACCCAGAAAACCACCCATTCACTACCACGGTCATAACACTACCGCTACCCTTACGTATCCTCATTGGAACTTGTAACATCCGGATTTTTCAGGGTTATTATTGTGTAGTTTAATCTTTTGATTAAAGGAGAGACTCGACGAGTTGAGGATCCAACTCGCTGAGTCGAGTCGGGTTTCTCACGCGGATTTAATGAGTGGACTCGCCGAGTAGGTGTTGGGCAGAGAAACCCTAATTTCTCAAGTTTGGGACCTATTTAAAGGTCCTTATGGCCTTCATTTGTGGCCACTACACCCTGAGAAACCATAGAGAGCAGAGAGGAAGCTTGTGGTGCAAGAGGAGGGCTAATTCATCATCTTTTGGAGTGTCTTAGCAAAGGGAAGGATGGATTTCGAGTTGGGCTGTCTTGTGGGACTCAAATCTTCCATCAATTCGTTCAGAGCTACCGTGAGAGGTAAGGCTTCATGTCCATCTTCGTTTGATTTCATGAATCTAGGGTTTCTTCATGCTTTATTTAGCTTGAATCTAGAGTATGAGAGGTCCCATGGTGAAATGATTCCTAGATCTGGACCTTAAGATGTCCAGAGAGTCCCTTCCATTCTGCTTTATGCCTTTTCCTTGGAGTTATGAGCTAGGGTTGTCATGATATGAAGGATTTCACCAAAATAAGCATTGAGAGCCTTGCATGTATACCAAGATTCGACCTTTTCGTGGTTATTGGTCATAGGGAAGTCAGATCTATGGATTAGAGGAGCGGATCTGACCTCAGAAGGCCAGATGAGCGTTGTCATGGGAGCAACTCACCGAGTTCATCAGAGGACTCGACGAGTCGAGTCGGGGTTGCCCTGCGATTCATACCAGGTGTAACTTGTCGAGCAACGGGTTGGCTTGACGTGTCAAGTGAGGCTAAGGAGGAATCCTTAGACACGTGTGGACTCGCCGAGTTGCCCATGTGCACTCGACGAGTCGGGTCAAAGTGTAACCATTAACTTTCGTTGACTTTAGGGTTTTGGTCAAGACTGACTTAAGAGAGTTCAGGGAAGGGTAGAATGGTCTTCTACCCAATCTTTAGAGCTAAGACAATGAGAGAGTGTTGATCAGGGATGTTATTTGAATAATAGGAGGAGGCCAGGACGGGACGTTGAGCACGAGAGTTCATCCGACTTCGTTTGAGGTGAGTCTTCTCACTATACTTTACCTTGAGTGGTAATTAGAGTTATGTGACAGAGTTATTGTATGTTATTTATGTGATGTGTTGCACTGCATTATTTCTATGTGATTTATGGCGTGTGTATATCAGAGTATATCAGAGTTAGAACCGGAAGGTTCACAGAGCTAGGACCAGAGGGTCCACAGAGTTAGGGCCCAAGGGCCCACAGAGTTATAGCCTCAAGTGGCTGGTATGCGTTATGTGTGGTATTTTGGGGAACTCACTAAGCTTCGTGCTTACAGTGTTCAGTGTTATATGTTTCAGGTTTTTCTCAGCATCACGGGACGGCACCGGCTCGATTGTACACACTAGAAGAAGCGTTAGTTTTGAGGATCCTGGTCTATTAATTGATTGAACAAAAGAGCCATGTATTGTAATTTAAACAAAAAGGAAGATTTTTATGAAAAGTGTTAAATAGATAAACGATTTTAAACGAAAAATTTGTTTTAAAATTTTCGGTGTTACAAGTTGGTATCAGAGCCTTGGTTTGAGGAATTCGGATGCACCTTCGGGTAATCTAGACTCAAACTGATGAAGTAAGAAGAGTTTTCAAAGAAAAAATTTTCTAAAAACGAATAAGAGTTCAAAGAGAAAGCAAGAAAGAGCAGTGTACAATCAGCCAGAGCCCGAACGGTGATTTCCCAAAATACCCTTACTTTTATATTATGAGATACTTATGATACATTTTATGAGATATTATGCATGCTAGAGATAGGCTAGGTATTTCATATCTTAGGACTAGAGTGGCCTGATTTGTGATGCCTTAGCTTAGGAGTTGCTGTTATATGTGATGTGCTTTTGAGAATGTGATGAGTGAGAGTATTCAGTTGGAATCTTTTTAGGGGATTTGAGTAGAGGGGTAATCTAGGAGAGATGCCTAGATGAGTGTTGTGGTGCTTATCGAAAGAATAGTTAGAACCCGCGAGGGGTAGAGTTGTAGAGTTTGGTGGTACTTTTGAGAATGAGCAGAGCAAGCGGATTTATCACCCAGAGCGAGTTCTATGTATTCTTCGATTCCCGAATGCTGCTTGCTTCGTGCTTTGTAGAACTCTCGATGATGGGAGTCTGCTACCAAGTGAATATGACGATATTCAGGAAGTAGATGGATGGCATCATTAGGAGCTCTTCAGCACCTGATGGCGGAGAAGTGGGAGGACCAAGGAAGAGCCAAGGGAGTAACCTTAGCCAGATGAGTACGCTGGCGGAGTAGAGCATTTCACTGAGGAGAGAGCACGCGTGGCGGAATTAGTGAACGAGAAGGTTGATCAGCTACTTAGGAGCTCTGGGATGGTCTGTGTGGAAAGTATGGGTAGATGTGGCAGGTAGAATGGGCCCGTACTACCGAAAGCAGAGGACCCATACTCGATACAAGGAGTATTCTGAAGGTTCTAAGGAGCAGATTGAGGGGTGATGTTATGGTTCGTGTACCATACATCAGAGCAGATTAAGGAGTGGTGTTATGGTTCGAGTACCATACATCGGAGCAGATTGAGGAGTGATGTTATGGTTCGTGTACCATACAATGGAGGAGATGTCACCTTCTGTGACTTGATGGGTGCTATTTATGTTTCCTATGGGAAGTAGGAGAGGCGTGAGATTTCAGTTTTGGGTTTAGGAGTAAACCCTACGGGTTGACATTGATGTCGATTTTTTTTCCTCCAGAGTATCAGGCAGCATGTCTGCCGCAAGGAAATGATCTACCATGAGCAGGTAGTCAGTGGGGACTGAGATGGTCAAGGACCACATTACACCCTAATTGAGTATAATAGGGCGTGTGGTAGCGGTATCAGCTGGTAATCCAGTCAAGTATATCAAAGTGGTGGCTCTTCTGTCTATGATGGGTATTGAGTATGGTAGTGGAGTCCCTGTTCTTGTGATGATTCACGTGTGGGGACGGGGGTTGAGAAGCCAAGGATGAGGAGTATGATGAATTATTGTTTCAGTCTAAAAGTCAATGATAGTACTGGACAATTGAGATGTTCGGTATTGGGATGGTATGAGACCGTGAATGGCTAGAGGCAGTCGTGATGAGAAGTTCCTGGGGATTTATTGGAGATTTAAGGTATTTGAGGTTTCTTGATCCCTGCGTGGGGAGATCAGTAGGCGTTGTGTGGTGTCTTCCAAGCCTAGGTTCGGTGTTTCTGGTGGAAACCGTCTGTAGGGTAGATTGTTGATGCGTCAATTAGTGATGGTTCGAACCCTAAGTGGGGGAGAACCGGGTATTTTATTGAGGGAACCAGAGATTTGTGCAAGAGTGGTTAGGGGTTGGATACAGAGACCTGCGGCTCGAATTCATGAGACCAGGGACATTGGTGATCAAGGAGAGGTGCAGAGCGACATAATGCATGTGGTACGTGTCTGAGGAAGGATGAGTGTCTCCACGGCAAGTGGCCAATGGTCAGGAATCTGGTGGTGGTCAGGGTTGTTTCAAGTGGAAGACTTGTAATGATGGTATGGGCAGTTGAGAACTTATGGGTCGAAGTATGAGTTGTATATGCCCCTATTTGGGGTGGATAGAAGATTATCGAGTAGCCAACTCCCGGGTTGGTATGCGTATTCTTGATTGGATTTTGAGCAGTATGGGAAAGGGTTTCAGAGGATCATCAGCGTGTTCTGAAACGTTAGCGCCTTCTTTGTATTCCAATTGAGTGTTTGGATACACCGAAGTTGCGCATTGGGTAAAATGAAGAATTATTTATGGGGTTCGGAGTTATTGGAATCTTGAGTTTGAGATGACTAGTGGTGTATCATGTATCTATGGTTCTAGTGGGAGCCCTTCGAGTATTGACCTCAATAGGGACTATTTAAGAAAGTGGATCTCTGTAGAGGTTGGTATTTTGTTATGACGATTGCCGCCAGAGTCTGTGATGCATATTTGGGTCGAGTATGTGTAGCTATCTATGATATTCTGTGGAGCATGAGTTAGTGGACGTAGTGTGGTGTTGTGATGCTACGGGGAGTCGTAGTGCTCACAAGTCAGAGAGAGGGAGTTGTGATACTACGGGGAGTCGTAGTACTCACTAGTCAGAAGGTGTTGTGATACCGCGGGGAGCCGTAGTACTCACTAGTCAGAAGGTGTTATGATACTGCGGGGAGCCGTAGTACTCACTGGTCAGAGGGTGTTGTGATACTACGGGGAGCCGTAGTACTCACTAGGCATCGAGAGGTTATCATGATGTTGCGGGGAGCCATAGTACTCACTAGATGGCAAGAGAGTGTGATGATGGAGTATTCTCCGATCAGTGTATGATGCAGAAGAGTTTTAGGCTTGAGTAGCCCTAGTATTGAGTTTTGGAGCCTGGTGGTTGAACCAGGGGCGAGACTGGGGTCTCCGTCTCTGTTAGGGCTAAGTCGATTTTCGGTTGGATTGTAGTTTTCATTTGAGAATCTTGTGACTTGTGTGTCACATGGGTCGAGATAGTTGATGCGAAGAGGAAGTCAGTGGGAGCTCTTCTGCGGAGAGCCTGGCAGAGTTGTACGTGAGGGAGGTGGTATCGCGGCGCGGAGTACCGATCTTGATTGTCTCAGATCGAGATGTACGTTCCACTTCCAGATTCTGGAAGGAATTCCATGAGGAGTTGGGCACAAGGTTGCATTTTAATACCGCCTACCACCCACAGATTGGCGGGCAGAGCGAGCGGATGATTCAGACGCTCAAGGACATGCTTTGGGCATGTGTATTGGATTTCGGAGGAAGTTGGGACACGTACTTACCCTTGGCTGATTTTTCCTATAACAACAACCATCATTTGAGCATTGGTATGCCACCCTTTGAGCTATTGTATGGGAGGGGGTGTCGGACTCCCATTTGCTGGGGAGAGGTAGGGCAACGTGTGATGGGTAGTACAGAGATGGTGCTTCAGACGACCAAGCAGATTCAGCAGGTCAGACAGAGGTTGCTGACGGCCCAGAGCCGTCATAAGAGTTATGCGGATAGACGAAGGTCAGACCTCGTGTGGTGTTAAAAGAGATATGGAATTTGGAGTTGAGGCTTATGAATGAGATGTTTGAGGACATTTCTGATCGGGCATGGTTATGCTTTTGTGTCTAAGGACAAAGTACTAGGGATTCTTTGTTCGAAGGGTTTCTGATAGAGAAAGATATCAGTGTGGTATGAAGATAATTTCGGTAGTGCCTTTCAGGTTAATGATTAAATTTATGTGTGGTTAAGGAATGACTTCGAGGGCGAAATCTAATTCAAGTGGGGGAGAATTGTAACATCCGGATTTTCAGGGTTATTATTGTGTAGTTTGATCTTTTGATTAAAGGAGAGACTTGACGAGTTGAGGATCCAACTCGCCGATTCGAGTCGAGTTTCTCACGCGGATTTAATGAGTGGACTCGATGAGTCAGAGGAGGGACTCGTCGAGTAGGTGCTGGGCAGAGAAACCCTAATTTCTCTGGTTTGGGACCTATTTAAAGGTCCTTATGGCCTTCATTTGCGGCCACTACACCCTGAGAAACCATAGAGAGCAGAGAGGAATCTTGTGGTGCAAGAGGAGGGCTAATTCATGATCCTTTGGAGTGTCTTAACAAAGGGAAGGAAGGATTTCGAATTGGGCTGTCTTGTGGGACTCAAATCTTCCATCAACTCGTTCAGAGCTGCTATGAAAGGTAAGGATTCATGTCCATCTTCGTTTGATTTCATGAATCTAGGGTTTCTTCATGCTTTATTTAGCTTGAATCTAGAGTATGAGAGGTCCCATGGTGAAATGATTCCTAGATCTGGACCTTAAGATGTCCAGAGAGTCCTTTCCATTCTGCTTTATGCCTTTTCCTTGGAGTTAGGAGCTAGGGTTGTCATGATATGAAAGATTTCACCAAAATAAGCATTGAGAGCCTTACATATGTACCAAGATTCGACCTTTTCGTGGTTATTGGTCATAGGAAAGTCAAATCTATGGATTAGAGGAGCGGATCTGACCTCAGAAGGCCAGATGAGCATTGTCATAGGAGCAACTCACCGAGTTCATGAGAGGACTCGACGAGTCGAGTCGAGGTTACCCCGCGATTCATACCAGGTGTAACTCGTCGAGCAAGGGGTTGGCTTGACGTGTCAAGTGAGGCTAAGGAGGAATCCGTAGACACGTGTGGACTCGCCGAGTCGCCCATGTGCACTCGACGAGTCGGGTCAAAGTTTAACCGTTGACTTTTGTTGACTTTAGGGTTTTGGTCAAGACTGACTTAAGAGAGTTCAGGGAAGGGTAGAATGGTCTTCTACCCAATCTTTAGAGCTAAGACAATGAGAGAGTGTTGATCAGGGATGTTATTTGAATAATAGGAGGAGGCCAGGACGGGACGTTGAGCATGAGAGTTCATCCGATTTCGTTTGAGGTGAGTCTTCTCACTATACTTTACCTTAAGTGGTAATTAGAGTTATGTGACAGAGTTATTGTATGCTATTTATGTGATGTGTTGCACTGCATTATTTCTATGTGATTTATGCTGTGTGTATATCAGAGTATATCAGAGTTAGAACCGGAAGGTTCACAGAGCTAGGACCAGAGGGTCCACAGAGTTAGGGCCCAAGGGCCCACAGAGTTATAGCCTCAAGTGGCTGGTATGCGTTATGTGTGGTATTTTGGGGAACTCACTAAGCTTCGTGCTTACAGTGTTCAGTGTTATATGTTTCAGGTTTTTCTCAGGATCACGGGACGACAGCAGCTCGATTGTACACACCAGAAGAAGCGTTAGTTTTGAGGATCCTGGTCTATTAATTGATTGAACAAAAGAGTCATGTATTGTAATTTAAACAAAAAGGGAGATTTTTATGAAAAGTGTTAAATAGATAAACGATTTTAAACGAAAAATTTGTTTTAAAAATTTCGGTGTTACAGAACCATCATCGGAACCACCACCTCTTTCATCAAAGATCAACACCATCTCCGCCATCAAAGATCACCACCAGTACTAACTTTGCCCACCGCCACCACCACCTCCCCTTATTTCCATTTAAAAATTAAACAAAATTCCGGAACCCGAAACCCAAAACAAAATTTTAAAATTGAAGTCTCCAATCGAATTCGATGAACCAGAATAAATCAAACCCCGTAAATTATACTTAGTGTCTAAATCAATGCAAGTGATGCTCAAACCCATAAATTAAACCCAAATATCTTGCCTAGAGATTAAACTCGGAAATCGTGGATGAATCGATTCTCAAATCATAAATCATTGATGAAATCAAAACCCTAGAAACCATGGATGAAATCAAAATCAAACCATTCAAAACCAAACAAACCTGATGAGCTTCAAACGAATGAACCTGAAACAAGAAACCGAATCGTTAAATGGTGGATTGGTTGTTAAAAAAATCAAATCCAAAAACTTCGCACTGATGAGCTTAAATCCTCAAACCTTGCTTCGATGAACCTGAACCCCAATCCAAAATCCAAAAACTGAAGTATCTAATCGATCCGATGAACCAAATCAAAATCAAACTTATGCAAATGCCGATGTTGTCGTGCTTTCTTGTTGTACATATTTTCGGCTACTTTGGCAGTCGTGGTTGTTTCTGGTATGGTGGTGGTGGCTGATCTAGGAGTTGTTTGATATAGAGAAAGAAAGAGGTGATATATTTGGTGGTAGTCAAGAGGAACATTGGTTATGGTTTAGCATCCTTGATCTCGTTCTAGTGATGGCTTCTTGATATGTGTCTAGGCTTATACACAAGTCCACCTCCATGGTCGGATCCATCATATATTGGTATATGCATTAAATGGATAAGTTGTGGTGACATAGTATGCAACAGTTTCTGGAGTGTCACTAATAACTTTGTATGGAACCCACGCCTTAGATGAAAGTCACCCACGTCTTGCTTGCATGTTACTGCTTCCACTTCTTTTTCATTTTATTTAACTATTTGTTTAATGTATTTTGCATTGAAAGAGTAGACTAGTTAATTTACGGTTAGCCATGTTTTCCACTTCCTAGTTTTTAGACTTTTGCATTGTTATATATTTGGATGTATTTTCATTGTTTTTGGGATGAGAAGAATTATCAGTAAAGTATCTATGTTTGTGTTTCTTATTTCTTTGGGAGATTAGCCATCTCAAATTGGCCTTATCTTGGAGATTAACCATCTCGAATTGGTTTATATCACGTCTACTGTTAAATAAGCACATCGGAGGAGGTGACCGGCGTAGAAGAGAGACGACAGAGTATGTTGGTGTGAGAAAAGAGGAAGAAGACGTCTAGGTCATGGTCACCGACTCAGAGTTGTGCGTTAGCTTAAAGGGGTTGTATTCTTGTTTATTTTATAAGAATAAAAGAAATAAATAAATATTAACGAATATAAGAAATACAATTTTTTGAAAAGAAGGGTCATATAGTCATTTTAATCCTGTTAGGGACCAAAACCAAAACAAATGCATACCACAAGGACGGTCCGAGTGAAAAAAAATATATTAGGGACGAAACATGTTTCCAACAAAACATGTTTCCTTAAACTATGCTAATCATTATTTTAATATATACAAAAATGTAGTTTTTTTTTTTGTTTTTTTAATTTTTAAGGAGCTATTTTTATCGAAAAATGATTTTAAATATATCAAAATTCATAATTTTTTATTCTCTACAAATAGACATCTATATTGATATAATTTTAAGATAAATTAAAATTTTTATTTTTTTTATAGTTTCAGCTATCGTTATTAATAAGTGAATAAAAATTCATTAGATTTTTACTACAGTACATTCGTTATTTACTTATTAATAAAAAATATTATTATTTTTTTTACAGTTTAAGTATCATTTATACTACTTATTTATATATGAATAACAAAATCAACTGTAACAAAATAAATGTTTTATTCATATATGAATATAAAATATGACGACAACTAATACACGTTTTATTCATATATAAATATAATATATAACAAAAGTTGATGTAAAAAATATATTTTAAGGAAAAAGCTTTATTACGTGTTATATTCATATATGAACGACACTCAAACTATATAAAAAAAAAAGTTAAGCATACATTTTATTCATAAGTGAATAATGAATATACTGTAATAAAAATCTGATGAATTTTTATTTATTTATGAATAACGAGAACTGAAACTCTAAAAAAATAATTTTTTTATTTTATCATAAAACTATGTTAACATGGATGTCTATTTATAGAGAATAAAAAATTATGAATTTTAATATATTTAAAATAATTTTTTGATAAAAATAGCTTTCTAAAAATCAAAAAACAAAAAAAAAGTATGTTTTTTGGTATATTAAGGTAATGATTAGCATAGTTTAAGAAAACATGTTTGGTTGGAAAACACATGTGTATCTGTTATTCTTTTCCACCAGTACGCTTAAGTGTTTTGCGGCAAAATAAATGTGTGGCTTAGAATGATTCCCTCATTCTCAACCTTTTTTTTCTCAATTAATCCCTCATATATATATATATATATATATATATATATATATATATATATATATATATATATATATTACGCTTTTTTTCGACCAATTCACGATTGTACAACACTTTTATGCATAAAATTTGGGTAACATCAAATAAATCCATCCTAGCAACAGTTGAGAGAGTTCGAGTATCTTCTGTATTCATAGTTCAACTCCATCCCCACATCCTTCGTCCAACCTCTTTCTACATCCACTGAAGCAGTTAAACTCATTCCCCATTTCATTTCTTCTTTAGCCTCCATCACAATCGGTAACATGTTCTCTATCTTCTATGACTTCTAACTACTTCACCCACGTTCTTACTTTCCCACGATTAATTGTTGTGAGCATGTTTTTTTGTGAGGAAGTATAAGAAAGGCCTTCAACCCCCGTTTCATTATTTTTTATTTTTCTTCGTTTGCTATTGTTCCTAATTTTATTTATATGTGTTGTTGCAAGTCTCATGTAATTTAAGTTTGGTGGTCGAAGACATCAAATCTACAAGGTCATAAAATCCCCTTTGTTCTTGGCCTTTCATCGTTTTCCTCGAGGTAGCATTATTGACCTATTGTATATTGCTTCTAATCGTTGTGTTGAGTCGGTGGTTTTGTTAATGTCATTTTGTGTACAGATCGGATGATGATTTGGTGGTTTCATAATTAAAGTGAAGGAAACGGTTCTTTTCTAAGAAATAATTTGTCAACTTTGTTGTCATTAGTTATAATTTGAATCTTCTTCTTAAGTATATTTTGAATCTTCTTTCTACTTTCAATTAAATTTCTTTTAATTTTACCTTAAACTTGATGTATTCCAAATAAATGTGACATCTCCATTTTTATGGCAAGAAAAAGACTGATTTGTTTATGCTTATTAGATCAGAGTACTCTTTTAAAAAAATTAATTATGCAAAATTTGTCCCAAAAACATGATAATAATGTTATCAAAGCATTTCTGAAGAAATATTTTCTATTTATAAAACTCGGGATGTCATCGTTAATACATAAATATAAGCATAAAGAGATATTACAAGCCTTACAATATTTATACTAGAAGCCTACAAACCCCTTAAATCTCTCAGCAGACACAGACTTCGTACCACTACCTGTGATACAACGAAGGTAAGTATGTCAAGTTGGGAAACCGAATGAGTACATAGGGATTTCAATCCCACAACATTATAATATATATATATATATATATATATATATATATATATATATATCTTAAAACCCGCAATATACAAATTCACCTTATATAGGCAATCTACCCCATCCCGTCGATCCTCACATTATAATCCTATACAATGACATAATACATACTCTCAGATTGGAAATAAATGACTATATTTAATCCTTACTCTCGGATCAGGGACAAATGTCTATGTCTAATTCATACTCTCGAATCAGTGACAAATGGTTATGCCTGATCCATACTCTTAGACCAGGAATGAATGACTATACATAATCCATACTCTTGGATTAGTGACGGATGTCTATACCTATTCCTTAGTCTCGGAATAAGAATGAATGTTTACACATAATCCATGCTCTCGGATCGCTAACAAATAACAGTATGTAATCCGTACTCTCGGACCAAGATAAATGTCAGAGTTCTACCTTTCGTGTATATTTCACTCGTATTCTTAAGGAGATGTTAACCAATATCTTAATTAAACTTAGGCCTCCTTTGTAAGTCTTATCTTATATCTCGGTAAGACTATGATGCTCAACTCCTAATACTTTTATTATTATTATTATTATTATTATTATTATTATTATTATGAAATAATATATATATATATATATATATATATATATCTTAACACACGTAGAACCATATCTAGTTCACATATCAAATACATTTCTAACACATGTTCCAGCAAATAAGCATATGTTTCACATGTAAACTCTTTGACAGATGTTTAATACTTTAATTAATACTTGTATTAAAACCATGTTCATGAAAGGGACTTTACATTCACTTGATAAAATCCGATGCCTTGGAATTTGGGCAGAACTTCACCTTAGCACTTCAACTTTGCTTTTGATATAACCTAATATCTTAATTAAACTTAGGCCTCCTTTGTAAGTCTTATCTTATATCTCGGTAAGACTATGATGCTCAACTCCTAATACTTTTATTATTATTATTATTATTATTATTATTATTATGAAATAATATATATATATATATATATATATATATATATATATATATATATATGTATGTATATATATCTTAACACATGTAGAACCATATCTAGTTCACATATCAAATACATTTCTAACACATGTTCCAACAAATAAGCATATGTTTCACATGTAAACTCTTTGAAAGATGTTTAATACTTTAATTAATACTTGTATTAAAACCATGTTCATGAAAGGGACTATACATTCACTTGATAAAATTCGATGCCTTGGAATTTGGGTAGAACTTCACCTTAGCACTTCAACTTTGATTTTGATATAACCTAAGTATAATGATTACTAAGTGTTAGTCTAATACTCATGGTAACTAATGATAGTCTAGATTCCTCGCTAATCCCAATGAATACTGAGAGTTCTATCAAATAAGGATCAGCCAGGCAAGACAGTTGGGAGGCGGGATCATTTCGGTATATAGCTTTTCTAAAATCCAACAACCAAGCCAACATGAACATTCTAGGCACCTCTCTCGTAAGTAGATCATTCAGTATAATGACATGGAATTACAGATAAATCATATTTATAGGTCCATAATAACGACTTATTACTATAAATATAAGTTACACTAAAATAAATAAAGTGTAGCTTAACTTACAGAGGTTTTAGCGAAAACTGGGAAAACGCGTGGACATAACTCCAACATGAATACTCTTTTGGTCAGGGTCTTAAATCTCTAGAGACTCTTCTAAAAATATTCTAAAAGATAGGAACAAAACCTAATTCGAATCTAGCAAGATTAGAGAGATATTGAAAGGATCTATGTGGAAAATGACAAAAACTCAACACCATCTTATAGGGGGGAGAGGAGCACGTCGCACAAGGGCAAGGAGCATGTCACACCTGGTCACATTGCTAGCTCCTCAGCTGCCTTGCCACATGTCGAGTTCTGGTCCTTCCACCTCGTTCTGTCACACCCTCAAACCAGAACGACGAAAAACGTTCGGGGGCGGAGGACGTCATGTATAGTATCATAACAATGCATAATAGTAATCAAAGTACAACAAAAACCATTGTATTTACAAAGTTATAAGTTTTACATTTGTGTTCAAAACATAGTATTCATGACACCCAAAAGTCTAACTTTAAAAGACATGAGTTGATAGAGCTCCGTCTTCTCAAAAGCGGTGGAGTACCTGTCTACTGGTTTCCTGAGAATACAAGTAGTTTTAAAAAGGTGTCAACAATTAAGTTGGTGAGTTCATAAGTATCTTTTGTAACTAAAATCTGTTTTCTTGTTCTTTGATAAAGTAAACATGTTTTTCCTAGAAAATCCTATATTTTCCGCTACGTTATACTATAAGTAAAAAGTGTGAAAGTTTCTGTGTTTTGTAATTTAGTTCACATAAAACCATGAAAAGTATGTTTTCCTTATATTGAAATTGTATTTTGTACTTATACTTGTAAAATACTGTGTTATAGCTTTATAAAAATAAAACTATGTGAAGTTTTACTTATTCATACACTAATCATTTTGTTTAATATCAAAGTGTGAGTTATTATAACCATACTAAACGACCTATGATCGCCTGAACACGATGTTCTTCATGCGTGACAATTGGTAGGACATTTGTTACCACAGGTCTGCTGACCTAGCTGTTGCAAGAAACTCTGGTGCGAGATTGTTAGTCCCATATAGATCTATATACAAGTGTCGCGCTCTTCGTCCACGAGACTCTGATTATAATTTCAGGACTTGGGGGTACTTAGAAAAGTACATGAAGGTTATCTCACAAATGCTATATTGATGATTATGTATAGAATATTGAAAAGTTACTTTGTAATAATTGCACTGTAAGTAAGTTTCATAAACTATGTAAAATATAGTTTGTAAGTTTATTTTTAGTAAAGTATTCAGGTTGTTTTCTGAAAGATGTTCTCTTCTTGTTTTCCGTTATATACTTGGTTTGTTTTCTGTTATGTACTTTTGAACTTTGAAATCAATGAATGAGTCCTCTAAACTATACCTATTTTAGTTTAACTGTTTGTAAGAATCTGTAATACTGTTATTCCATGAATTCCATTGTTTGTACCAAATAGTACTAAACAGTATGAAAACCATTTTATATTTATGTAAATTTAATATTCATATAATTGTGATTAATTAGACCTTCGATTAAATAACTTTACCCCAAGCCCAAAACCAAACAGGAAACAAGAAATGGGGTCAAATTATATATTCTAAATCTTCTGAATCCAAATTATATAATTTACACACATATAAATATGTAATTTTGATAAATATAACAATTTAGAAACTTTAAAAACATTAAAAACATTTTAGATATTAACACAATTTTTATTGTGTTTCACTTGTATCCCCCCCCCCCCCCCTAAAACAGTTAAAAATCATAAAAATGTAGGGGTATGAACTCACCTTTTGTGAGTGATTCGATTGGAGGTTTGATTTAGGATGTTTTTCCACAAGTTAGATCCCGAGGCAAAACTAATCCTATAAACAGTTCATGTAATATATATATATATATATATATATATATATGTGTGTGTGTGTGTGTGTGTATGTGTGTATGTATGTATGTATATTTTTATTGAATATAATCACAAATATGATAAGGAAATGGACTAATTTGTAAGTTTAAATTACAAATAAGAGTGTCAGAAGCAAAATGGATGGCTGATTGGAGTTCACGGCCAGAAGAGGGTGAAGTTCTTGGGTTTTCAGCCACTTCAAGCATGTGTTCTTGGGTTTTCGGTTGATGTTCTTGATGAAATGAAGCCCAAAGATATGAAGATTGGAAGTGTTTGTAAGCTGATTACAAGATCAAGGTGTGCTTCATACAAAATTCTAAGAGAATTTCGCATGTTCTTGAGGAGAGAGGGGGTTTTCGGTTGAAGATACTTGAGAGAGAATGAGAGTTTTCGGTTGGAGTGTGTAAAATGAAGAAAAAATCAGTCAATCTTATCTATATACACTTGAGTTTGCGGTTGTAAACACATCCTAAGGAGATAAGATCCTCGGGTTCACGGCTGCGAACCGTTTGCGGCCCCCCTTTGGTTTGCGGTCCGAAGAGAATAAAAGAAAGAAGAAGAAGAAGCAAGGCTTTGCGGTCCGGGGAGAAGAAGGAAAAGTGAGGCTTCTCGGTTTTTTTGGTGATATTAGCTTCTAATTTATACAACACTTTATTAAGTATTTAAATGTATCAAACATATTTATTTTAAAATTATTAAAATAATAAATTACTAAGCTTCACTTTTATTGATGGGTTTGAATTGAGTTGACTTTTACAATACTGAAAGTAACAGGATGTTACACGTTCCTTTTAGAAACAAGCTACATGGCCAATTCTTGTGGAGCATGTGTCGCAATCGTGCGCTGGCACGTCACCTTGACTCTTGGGGGATTGGGCTGCCAACTTGCATGTGGCACACTCCAGTGCTTCCACGTCACCAAGTATTTTCCCAAAATCTTTGGACAGCAATAACTTTTACAGACGAGCTTTGTTTCTGATGTTCTTTATATCCTCGTAATCCTTTCGACGAGCTCTAAAACTTTCATTAAGGTCTCAACATCTAGTTCATTCTCTAAATAAATTTCATATTTAGACCGGTTTAGACTATTAAAGTCCATGCGAAATTCATAACTTCTTCATATGAAGTCCGTTCATGATTGTATTTATATTGACGAGTTCATATTTACGAGATCATCGATTCTCGTTTAGATTGTCTTCATATGAACTTCCTCTCACGAAGTCAGATTTTGGACGTTCTCTATATACACACTCTCGGTTTAACAACTACTATGGCTTTCACTTATATCTCTTAAGCTAAAAAACAATTTATCAAAAATTTACTTTTTACAATACGCGGAGCCGTGCCGATTAAATCGTGAAACTTCAAAGAAGCATAACTTGTTCATAGGAAATCAAATTTTAGTGTTCTTTATATGTATGGAATCCTTTTCAAATATAATATAACTTGGTTTAGATTATTAATCCTAAATAATCTTCTATCAAAAAGTCATTTTTAAGGTTTTTTATATTTTAATTGACTAGCCCGAATCTGCGGGTTTTACAATTATCTCCACCTTGGGATGATCATATCCCGAAATAATCAACAAAACATGTCTTGTATAATGAATATGCGCGTTACCTTTCCGTCTAAGGTAATAACCGTACCTCTTATGTCTTTTCTATTAAGTTTGCAACCCTTAGACTTCTTGACTGCTGACAATGCTCAACCTTGCACCTGATCTTCCTTCTAAATTCAATCTCCATTGGAGGCCCCTGCTCTTTATAGGATGATAAGGTCTTTACTTTGACTACTGCAATGGATCGAATGATCATGCTCTAATGACCTTTCATCAAATGATGCAACGAATAAACTCATGTCTCTTTGAGTTAGACTCTTGCATGGAGGATAACTTCTTTCATGCTCTAATGTGATATAATCACATACTAGCAGGTAGCATTTCTAGCCACATGCTGCTTAGTCTTAACGACGATTGTGATACCTCTATTGATCGCTTTAATAATCTTTTCCTTTAATCTAAAGTCAGACGCTACATCGAACTTACTTCATAGATTAGTCGGACTCAATCGATATGACCATTAGGTTCAAGATAATATTTATCTTTGCAGTCAGTAGTGAAACAAAGGTAATGATGGAAATGAACAAAATAACTTAACTACTTAAAGACTTTAGTAACCTTGTAACTTTCCCTAATCCAAGTGTGAGTCCTCTGCTTTGGGTAGTATAGGTATCTACTACCCAAAAAATCACACAGAAACTCAACATATAACATAATTATAAAAAAAAAATCACACAGAAACTCAACATATAACATTATTTAGGTATTTATATTGCTTCTTAGAACGATTACAATATTTATTTGAGTTTATCATACTTGATGTCTTACACATTAGGTTACATAGGATAACATTACTTATTGATCTCCTTCCCTTAAGTACTCCAAACAAGCAGCCCTAAATTCTTGTCCTCTTTTTTCCTCATCAAGCATCATATGGTATGCTCTGGCCTTTGGCATTGGCAGCACGTTTGTCATTGAAGTTCTTCCCTCTTTGGGTAGTCTTTCTTGAAGTTTCCTTCTTCACCACACTTAAAGGAGACTTCTTTCTCGGCCGCACATTCCTTGACTTAGTGACCAGTCTTCCCGCATTTGAAGCAGTTCACAGATGGGTTTTGAGCACTACAACATTCCTATGGTGTACATAAAACCCTAATGCTTTGAATCTAGGTTTTTCTCAAGTTATACATGCAAAAAAATTTCCCAAGCATAAACCCTAACTCTAGCATACATAATTTCGAAATTGATAACTAAAACCAAGTTAGAAGAATGCCTTTTCCTTGTAGCTAGTTAATCTTGACCTTCAAGAGCTTAGTGCCCCAATTGTTGCACCTCTAGTGAGTCACAAACACCAAGTAGCAATTGGAAGATTATGAGAAATAGATGAGAGGCTCTAAAATCGGCTAGGGTTTCTTATGAAATCATAGGGTCCAATTTTGTAAGCCATGGGGTTCTTTTTATAGTTGAGGCTCCTAGGGTTTACAACTTGGAAACCCTAATTCCCTTGCTTAGGCCCTTAGCAACATATGGATCCCATATGGCATGCCTTGGATGAAATTCTATGGGCTCCCCATAGATTTTTGTCCATCCTATGTCAATATGATCCATAAGCCTAAACTACAACAATTACTGATTCACATAATCAGTCCTTGTTAATTTAATTAGTCTCTTTGATCACTAAATTAATTCCAAATTAATTTATGATCAATACAAATTAAATAATATGATTTCTCAATTAATATATTATTCTTATAATATATTAATAAATCATAATTAACCTCTTTCTCATAATTCATCCTATCAAATTGCTATGGTGATTTAATTTAATCAGTCTCTTTGATCACTAAATTAATTCCAAATTAATTTATGATCAATACAAATAAAATAATATGATTTCTCAATTAATATATTATTCTTATAATATATTAATAAATCATAATTAACCTCTTTCTCATAATTCATCCTATCAAATTGCCATGGTGATGGAAATCCAAAAGGACCATGCTACTATCCGGTCAAGTACATATCAATTATAGTTATGGTATTAGAAACCTAATCCAACAGTCTCCCACTTGGATAAGTCTAATAACTATTATTTTAAGTACGAATTCAGAATCCGATTAGCAATCGTAGCTCTCAAAAGCCATTGTCAAACTCTGATCTTATCAGTAACGTGTCCTTTAGATAAGGGATCAAATATTCCTCCATTCTACCAGATATTGTATGGACACGAGACATTGATTATAATCATTCTCTCTGTCCTTTTGTTGTTTCCTGATTTCTAATTTATGACGATCGAAAACAGACTACAATTAAACACATTAACTTAGGTCAGTCTTGGCCAAGCGCTTAGGGTGTCATCATTAAATCATCGAGAAGCCCACATATATCGCTTTTATCCCCTTAGGGTAAACGGAACAGATAAACTTTGACTCATATGCTTATACAATTTACTCATTGAATTACACACAACAATATGTTTTATAACATCAAGTTACTAATGCTTACATATTATCAATACGCAACCGAGTTGTAGACAACAACTCATATGTCTCCGTTTCAAGAATATAAGATATTATTGTCTCACAATCACTTATGATAAAATCCATGAAGTGATTTAGATGAGCTTGGGTTTAATCCAATACTCAAATCCTATTTCAGGAGTACTCATGAACACTACATCAAACTTGTGCTATGTCTAAGATCTTAGACAATCTACAGTCGGATTCACGACAATATTGCCTCATTACTTACTTCTAAAGTATGATTGACTTTGGATGTTTGAATAACGTAGTTATTCGGGAAGTAAAACATGCGAAGTGAAACACAAGAATAATCTAATCCAATATGGTCTCAAGACTTTGAATATAAACAAAACACTTGTTATTTAATCACCATATTAAATAGACTTTACTCGTTGTATAATGTTTCGGTCAATCAACTCGATACTTGAACTAAAACAATAGTCATCCCATGCTCCAAGCATGCACACTATGTTTATCTATGGTCCTTACTTTGTAAAATAGATCAGTTGAACACATTTCCAATGATGCTAATTTCACAATTCCCCAATCCTTATCTATAAGTGTAAGAATACCAAATTTATCACTATTAGAATGTGTTAGATTCTAAAATATCATGCATTGATCCTTTTGTAATGTCAAGGCACCAAAGTCACAAATACTTTGTCAATGATATTACAAAACATTCCACTGGAGAATTGTTACAAAACATTTCCATGGAAGCGAAGTCTCAAATTCAAAGTACATTCCTTGAACATCCTTCTTGCATAAAAGTTTCTAACTTGCACATAGATTCTTGATATCCAACTCCCATTATGAAAATATTTCCATAATTGCCATATGACTATCCATTCTAAATAGAATCCTATCTATTCAAAATTATATCAATATGGTCCATCCATTACTATACTTCCAACTGTCCACAAGCAACCAATCCTTAGCGAACATTGGATTGTCCTTGATAGTTGTCAACAGCTTCGGTCATATCAAGTTCTGGTCCTTTTTCCCTCTTAATGCGCTAGGCATTTTGAAAAATCAGAAGAGGCGAATATTACTACTTATGCAATTGATCCTATACCGGAAGCATATGGGACACGATTCATAATGTCTTACATAAAGACATGATACTTTACTAGTCTCTTGCTATAATGTTTCCATATATAGAATTTATAATGTTGAAACATTTCAACATTACATTCATATATATCCATGAACAAGTCCTATTAAAATTTCAGTGTAAACTTTTAGATTTGAAATGCAGTATGAGTTCCTCTCCCTTAAAACTTTCTACAATGAAACAACTTCCAAATTCTGCAGCTTTGCCAATTAAGAACTATGTATCCTATAAATAGCATTGCAACACTCAATGTAATAATTGTGCTCCCACTAGCATAATAATTACATTCTTACTAGCATAACACTTATGCACCCACTAGCTATGACATTTACTCAGAAATCAGCTGGACTTTTAGAAATCAATACTTATTTACTTTCTCACCAAAGTTCATATTCCTGATACAAGATGCTTCGATAAGCCTTTATCTATGCTTCTCAAGCTCGTACACCATTCAATAGATAGGTCATGTGTGTGTTTAAACCATTTCAAAACTTATGGCGATAAGTCCTAAATGTTTAAACTATTTTCCATTTCTCACAATTCGAACTATGAAAATAATGTCGTAATTATACTCGAATTTGAGAATGCAATTAACACAACTGCTAACTCTTTAAAATCTACTTAGTGAAAGCGTTTACTCACAATCATTTTCATAAAGTAGAGAGAAACCTCTTTCCACTTAGATTTTATGGTGTATGTGTTCCTATCCATGTAAATTTGTCATTTTCAACCACTTTTATAAGATAAGGTCTATGTCAAATTCAAACTCATATGGACTGAACTTGTTCAATCTTGATTTCTTTCCATCCAGTAGCACAACGGCCTACTATTGCTTCTTAGTTAATGAGCAACTCACCCTTACAGTTCAATGTACTTTCATTGATCAATGTTCTTTGCATTATGCAATCAAATGAGAACTCGTAGAACTCACATGCATAGTTAACTTAAATGAAATGGCACAAAAACAAAAAAATGTCAACAAGATAGGTTACAAACCTCAAGTTGTGTGCTAGTGATAAACAATAGGTTTATTCTTGATTAGTTCATGAAACTATTCAAGATCATTGAGACTCATGCTGACCTCTTGACATATAAGATTCACTTGTCAAGAAACATTCCCTGAAAAACAAATATTCAAGAGTTAGTGTGGGTTCTTATCAAGAAAAACATTTAATACAATTGGTCTTATTTGGCCTTTGTTTTATCATCACAACTACCAATCTCAAATGTGCATGAGTACGAAAACTTTTCTACTCCACATTTCATGATGTGTTATAAACCTACTTAGGATATGTCACTCAAGACACAATCTTGAAGTATAATTTCAAGACTTGATTTTGGAATGAAGTATGACTCACCTTCTTGATTTAACCATTTCAACAATTTCTGATTCCTTTTCTTAGTCATACTTATGCACTAATGTGTCCTTAGAGGATCAATTGTGTCATGGCTCCATAATCATTAGGATGATCATAAAAACATGATACTAGAGTACTCTCCTTTCCTTTTGGATTGAATAAACTCTTATCTTTTTGCCTAATTGATTCTTCTTATTCATTCTGCTATACATTGAAAATTTTCCAACGACTCATAATTATACTTAATCTTGTAAGCATAACCATATTTACTAAAACTTTAGTAAATCATAACGAATAGTCTGATCGTTCTTTGTGGTGGATTTGACTAGTACACATCAATGTGCACCAGATCCTTAAGTCTTATACTTGAATCACATACATATGTGAACAAGGAACTAGTCTTAATTTCCCAAAGATGAAGGTTCTCATACATCACACAATATAAGCCGCATGATTCCAAGTTTTTGTCCAATTGAGACTTGCGTGATGAGAATATTTCCTTATTTGGTAAATTATGACATTATCGCAAGAATCAAATTCCTTTCCAACATTGCTAATAATATATAAACACCAATTTTCACTCATGTCATTGCAAGGATAACATAAAATAAGACAAAATCAAAATTTTTCCTTATTCATAAAAATGTAGAAAACTTGTCCTTACAATGCAAATACATATGAAAACTATGTTACTAAATATTCCTAAGCAATCTATCATAACTCCTAAATAGCAGCACAAAAATCTGATCATCGAACCATGCGATCGAAATCCATCTCTTCGCGACCTGACTCAACTTACTCTTCCTTTAAGCTTCCTTTATTTTCTTGGATCCTACAAAACATCAAAATGCAATCTTATCACGTCATGTACTAAGAATCTATAAATAGAAACTCAATAGAGTTAGATAGTGGACATACCTGAAGTAGATCATTCATTATGACTTTACCATCCTTGCGATCCTTCAGGTATATACGGCAGCTTCACATCTAATGCTCCTTCTGTTGGCAATAGAAACAAACAGACTCTTTCAGAATGGTGCATCGTATTATCTGAGACTCAACCTTTCTCTTATGATCAAACTTTTCCATGGCCGATTTCTCTCCCTTAGGAGAAGAAAACATTTCTGGACTATCACATTTGGCACTGCTAGGGTCTATGGAAATTTGGGATGCACATTATCCAATCAAATTTTCTTTACTGGTGCGCCAAATCATTGTTGATTCAGCAACAATTAGCAAATATATAAGATCAGTAAGGGTCACGTCGCGAACTGTCATATATTAGTCTTTAACGAACTGACCATATGACTTGGGAAGTGATTGAAGAACCAAGTCAACAGCCAGCTTCTTTGGGAAAACGGCACCAACATACCCAACCTATCAATATTCAACTTCATCTCCAAGACGTGAGCACATACTGACTTTCCATCTTCGTGTTTGCTTGCCAATAGGGCTTGAGTGATCTTGAACTTTTCAAGTAGACGAACACGTAGGTCAGGGAGAATAATTAGAGGAAGTGGAGGAAGAGAAGTTCCACTAAGGTACGAAAAAGGGATTGATCTTTCACCTCGATCGTCATGTGAAATATCATGTTCATTAGGAAAGCTTTTTCCAAAAGGATAAGGAAGACTATAGTTGTCAATACTAGACATCTACAAATGGAGAAATTCAAGTTAGTTGATTTAGATCCTTAATATAACACCCAAATGAAATATTAAGGCTAGGATCCAACACAATAATTCACAATTCAGTAGAGGGATGTCGTAATCCAATTGTAAACTATTTGTTGGTAGGTAAATGACGATTTACCAATTCCACAACGAAAACGAAATTTTAAATGAATTTAGTTTTAAATGAAATTCCTAGATCTTTTGAGACTTATTGAACTTTTCAATGGCATGTTTTATCTCGATTATGCCCTTCAAGTTTGTGAATGGGATACCGAGGATCACAAACAAGGTGTGAATAACCATGCAAATTAGCTTGGTACTCTCGATGTCAATTATCATCTAATCAATGTGCCGGTTAGCCACACACACTTCATCGATTAATGATAATTTCATGAGCTACCCATTACCATCCTTCGTTAGTCCTATATTAGTGTGCCGGTTAACCACACACGCTCCACTAACGACCAACAAGGCGTAATGTGCAATTTCATGGGTTAGCATCAAATTCACATTTTCCTAAAGTAACTAAGATTGAGAATTTATAAAAGGTTTAGTTACTTTGTATATTCATTATACTTATTAATAAGGATGTCCTATCCTACTCGTTCGACTAAAGACCCTCCACTAGTCAAGAGTGCGGTGGGTAATAGTGAATACCCAATGACGGCCATTTTACAGGTCACTTCCTTAAACACCCCTTACCTTTAGAGTTGACGATGTTCTTCTCTTTAACATCATCACCGGATTCCATAACGTTCATGCACCACTGCCAACCCCATCTCCATCGCCACCAGCGACCCCGCTAGAGTCACCTTGAACGCATCTGGCACATACTATTACATATGCACAGTTGGAACTCATTGCCAAATTGGTCAGAAACTCACCATCAACGTCTCCGCTATGTCTGCCACCCCTTCACCGACAGCAACACCCGCCTCTCCCACACTAGTTTCTCCACCCACAAATAGCACCATTCTACAACCGCCATTACCCAGTTTTGCTCCATCTTTCATATCCGTCGTATTCATCTTTTTATTGATGTTGGCTTTAGCTATATTTTGTAAGATCTAGTGTTTACTTATGATGAGATGTGTGTACCTAATTCGTTTTTGTTTGTATTTTCTCTTTTTGATTCTATTCATATTTTATGTACCTAAAGAGATTAATATTTGCTTTATACTCGAAATATGAGTATTTTTATTATATTTCGGTTTTTTTTTAAAAGAAACATGAGACTACACCACTACGGAATCAATATTACTAGCTCATACTTGGATATGTGACAATTATGATAAATTTTACCACTACGGAATCATTATTACTAGGCTACTAGCTCATATTTGGATATGTGACAATCATGATAAATTTTAGAAAATGGGAGCAGGAGTTTTTTTTATTGAATTAAAAGATATGGTGATAACATGGCCGTTCCAAACCTTCTAATTGAAACCTACAGTGTGCAAAACTTTATCCAATAATATGGACGATACATGTATTTAATACATTTGTTGATAATAGTGAGACGTTTGTGAGTAATATATATTTTTTAACAGATTATCTCATGAAAATAACAATAATGAATATAATTCATAACAATGTTGAATTATAAAAACTAACTGTTACATGAACAAACGAATAATAAACAATACACCTACTACGGAAGAACATATTTTTTGTAAAAATATAGTAAAATTATATACATCCGTATTATATAATACACATCTAAGTTGTTGTAAGAGTGGTCTTCGTGGCTTTCTTTTGCAACAAATGATGGATTAAACATTAATGTAGCTTGTTGGCATTCTTTTGCATCATTAAGAGTTATTCCTTTTCATACGTCCTTCTCATTAAGAAATCATTATAAGCTTCATGCTTATCTTCCTTAGCCTTAACTTTTGCATCATTAAGGTTTCTTCCTTTTCATACGTCTTTCTCGTTAGGAAATCATTATAAGCTTCATGCTCGTCTTCTTTTGCATTAACTTTCATCCTAAACATGTGGTGTAATAGCGATAGTGTCACACCCCCAAACCAAGGATGGCGGAAACGTCCGGGGGTGGAGGACTTCATGTATAGTATCATACCCACAATTGCAATAGTAATTTAAGCAAACACAACCAACATATATATAATTGAAAGAGTTACATCATTGTATGAGTTACATGTTTCCAAATCAATTACAATATGTTAACAAAACATGATATGATGACGCCTTAACGTCCCATCCTCAAAATGCACTTTGGTACCTGTTTAGTGATTTCCTGAGAATACAAGTTGTTTGAAAAAGTGTCAACACAAAGGTTGGTGAGTTCATAAGCTTTTGTTTTCAAACTTGATAAAAGTCTTTCTCTTGTAAATGTCACGTTTGTTTCAGAAAAATACGATATTTTCCTTAAAATTTGTGTAATGTAGTCTTATAACCGAAGACCAAAATGTATAAGTAACCTCTCTTACTAATAGAAAATGATATATGTTTAAATCGACATAAACGCGTTTGAATTAAATGAAATTACTGTAAATTCTTATGTTTGTTAATCCTTTCTGTGAGTTTATTATACCCATGCTATAACCTAGTTGGCCTGAAACGACGTTCTTCAGGCGTCGGAAATGTTTATGACATTTGTCACCCCAGACCTGCCGGTCTAACTGTTGCATGCAGTTAAGGTGTGGGTTTGTCAAACCCAATATAGATCTATATACAAGTATCACGCTCTCCTTCCAGGAGACTCTGGTTACAATATAGGACTTAATGGTAAATGTGAAGCGAATGTCTCACAAAGTCTTTAACGAATTTACATGTAACGTAATGAAAGTTCCCTTTTGTATAAATGTACCCTTTTGAAATATATGTATTGTGTAATGTATCATAAACTATACCTGTTATAGTTTATCAAAACAAGGGTAGTAGTAGTAATGTACATAAACTATACCCATTATAGTTTATTCAAATGTTTGTATGTAATGGATGTACTTTGATTATAACACATTGTTATTTCTATGCTTTATCTAGCAAAAATCCATTTGTTAACTGATGTATATCTATATACTAAGACAAAATGTCATATATTGCATTTACACATAATCACATAAAGATATACACCTTGCTCAAGATGTTACAAGGTGAAATGAAATTGGTAGTATTTTTCTGTTGATAACATTTTTTGTAACCATTCTTAGAAAATTTGTATAAAAATTATCAAATGTCCAAATCAAATTCCGTAAATTCTGAGAGTTTTGAAAATGAGTCTAGTTTATTCATCAATTTTCCCATGATTTTTAGTGACCTCTAACCTTTGTGAATAAGTCCATAATCACAGACTGGTCCGGATTGATGTTTAGAATGATAGACAGTTTTGTAAAAATCACCATAAATTGTAGAAAAATCGTGTGGAGATGTGAAAGTAGTCATTTTAAAGCTAAGAACTTGAACTACTTGCACCTTGTACAGTTTTGAAAACAAAAATGTTTTAGTTGATCAAAATAGTCCGTGAATGGAGTCCAACTTTTCTGATGTAAGCTGTTAGAAATATTTAGTTGTGTTCTTGATGATTTAACTTGTATTCTCCCCCTTAAAATATAAGAAAATATGAAAATGTAGGGGTATGAACTCACCTTATGTGATTTCAGTAGATGACTGTTGAAAAATGGAAGTGATCAACTCAAGAACACTTGAAGATGCCTTGAAGATTTTTGAGAATCTAACATCAAAGTGATGGAGTTTGTGTAAGCAATCAATAATGATTTGAGTAGAATGGAGTGCAATAATCACAATGAGGATGAATATACTTACCAAGAGAAGAATAAAGCTTGAAGATCAGCCTTGGAGTCTTGAAATAGAGAGAAAAAGTTTGAGAGAAAAGTTGTGTTGTATTTTTGGTGAAATGAGAGCAAGTGAAAGAATATGAGGAGAAAGGATGAATATCCAGCTCTAAAAACGTGGGAATGACTTGTGAGAGAGGTAAAAAGGACAAGGAAGTGACAAGGTATGGTGGGGAGGAGTGTGGGTTAGTCATGGAGTGGGTATGGTGGTTGCTTGTGTCATAATACAAAGAAAAGCAACACTCAACCATTGTACTTCACCCACTCTTCTTGGATAAGGTTTTATCCTTAAAAACGTGATTAATCATTAATTAAGGGGTCTTATATGTTAAAATAAAGTTTTGGGTGAAAATCCCGAGTTTAAATGATGAAAAACGAAGCTAAAATGAAGTCGTAGTCGAAAACCGGAAATAATTGATCTTCCAGCGAGACCTCTCGGTCCTAGCCGGAGGTTCAGTCCTCCTGAGGCTGGGCGAGAGGCGAACCGAAGCGAAACAACAAGAAGCGAAAGGCAGTTCGGTCTGAAAGCGTCAGAAGCGAAATAGACCGAGGGAGCGAAATGAACCGAGAGGCGAGCATGAGCGAAATGGACCGAAATGAACAGGAACTTCGGGTTCGGGCTTGTGCGAGGTTTGGACCCGAAAGGGGGGGGGGATTCGGTCTGCGAGGTTCGGTCCTGAAAGGGGGGTTTCGGTTCCGAGAAGGCTTTCGGTTCAGCAGAGGTGTTCGGTCCTCTTGGTTTCGGTCACTAAGAGGCTTCTCGGCCCTAAGAGGCTTCGGCCCCACATAAGGGGTTTCGGGTCTTTTAGGGTATTTTACCCGTTCTAACTCCGTTTTAAGCGATTTTTGACCCGGTTAAGGGTCGGAATGACCCGAATGACTTCAAAAAGTTACGGGAATCATTGAGAGAGATTTGGGAGAGATTTCAAATAGAAAGAGATAGAGTGAAAACGATTGAGAGAGGTTTCGTTTGTGACCTTTTTGAGTGTCTGGCTTCGCAATGCAAGGTCCGTAAACCCCATTAAGCCATGTTTTAGTGTCTTACATACTCCCGATGAGTGTGCATTAGTGTTTTATTGCTTTGGTTCATCGTTTACTGCATTTAAGGCTTAGGAAAAATTCAATCACATGGATTTTTCAAATGATACTTTCTCATTAAAATAGCGGATTGTTTAATAAATACACAACGTAATCCCTAGTACACAAGGGCTAATTGAGTCGTTCGGTTTAACTTATTGACTTTGTTTGACTTTGACTTGACCCGAATTTGACTATTGTCACATCATCCCCCTGTTATAGGGAATTTCGTCCCGAAATTTTCGTTTTGACTGGGACTTCAAGAGTTAGGAAAAAGATGCGGGTATTTATGTTTCATTTGATCGTCGCGTTCCCAGGTGAACTCAGTTCCCCGTTTAGCGTTCTAGCGGACCTTTACAATGGGAATACGACTCTGTTTTGTTCGCTTGATCTCTCGATCCATGACTCCGACTGGTTCTTCCATGAAGTGGAGATTTTCGTTAACTTCGATTTCGTCGAGAGGTATTACAAGTGTCTCATCCGATAGGAACTTTTTCAAGTTTGATACATGGAAGGTAGGGTGTACGTTACTAAGTTCTTGTGCTAATCGGAGTTTGTACGCCACAAGACCAATCCTAGCAAGGATTTCAAACGGGCCGATGTACCTCGGGTTTAGTTTCCCACGCTTACCAAAGCGTATCATTCCTTTCCAAGGGGAAACCTTCAGTACTACCCGATCTACGACTTGGAATTCCAAGGTTTTGCGTCGCTTGTCGGCGTAACTCTTTTGTCGATCACGAGACGCCTTCAGTCTTTCCCGAATTTGAACAATCTTTTCTGTGGTCTCCCTTATGATTTCAGGCCCGGTAAGGGTGCTATCAGGGACTTGCCCCCTAGCTAGCTGAGTATCCCCCACTTCGGCCCAACACAGAGGTGATCTACACTTGCGACCATAGAGAGCTTCGAATGGAGCGACTCCAATGCTAGTGTGATAGCTGTTATTATAGGAAAATTCGATAAGCGGTAAATGAGTATCCCACGCCTTACCAAAGTCTATCATACAGGCTCTCAACATGTCTTCTAACGTCTGTATAGTGCGCTCGCTCTGCCCGTCGGTTTGCGGATGGTAGGCCGTACTCATATCTAGCCTAGTTCCCAGAGATTTCTGTAAGGACTGCCAAAATCGCAAGGTGAATCTACTATCTCGGTCAGAGATAATGGATATTGGTACACCATGCAGTCGCACAATCTCCTTGATGTCTGACCTGGTTAACTTCTCCATCTTGCCGGTTTCCTTTATTGGTAGGAAGTGCGCAGACTTGGTTAATCTGTCTACGAGTACCCATATGGTGTCAAGCCCACCCGATGTCATAGGCAGCTTGTTTATGAAATCCATGGTTATCCGCTCCCACTTCCACTCGGGTATATCCGACTGTTGTAGTAATCCTGATGGCTTCTAGTATTCTACCTTGACCTTGGCGCAAGTCAGACACTTGCCCACATAGGTAGCAATCTCAGCTTTCATGTTCGGCCACTAGTACAACTTCTTGAGGTCAAGATACATCTTATCCAAACCTGGATGGATGGAATATTGTGTCTTGTGTGCTTCGTTCATGACAACGTCTCGGAACCCACCGAACTTCGGTGTCCAGATCCGGTTCATGAGGTAGCGAGCTCCGTCCTCCTTGACTTCTAGGTTTTTATCCATCCCTCTCAATGCCTTACCCGTCACGTTTTCTGGTTTCAAGGCTTCACGTTGAGCTTCCTTGATTTGTGTGAACAGGTGCGAATGGATCGTCATCGTTAGTGACTTCACCCGGCGACCCGAGTATTCTTTTCAGCTTAGGGCATCGGCTACAACATTAGCCTTGCCCGGATGATAATGGATTTCGCAGTCATAATCATTTAGTAGCTCTACCCATCTTCTTTGTCGCATGTTAAGCTCTTTTTGATTGAGGATATGCTGAAGACTTTTGTGATCGGTGAAGATGGTGCACTTTGTGCCGTAGAGGTAGTGTCTCTAGATCTTCAAGGCGAACACTACCGCTCCCAATTCGAGGTCGTGGGTGGTATAGTTAACTTCGTGGGTCTTAAGTTGCCTTGACGCGTAAGCGATAACCTTCCCCCTTTGCATGAGCACACAACCGAGACCTTGATTCGAAGCATCGCAATACACCACAAAATCATCAGTTCCTTCTGGAAGAGACAAGATCGGTGCGCTGCATAGGGCTTGCTTTAGTGTCTGGAAGGCGACTTCTTGTTTATCTTCCCATTTGAACACCACAGCTTTCTGAGTCAGGGTGGTGAGGGGCTTAGCAATCCTGGAGAAGTTCTGTATGAATCTTCGGTAGTAGCCTGCGAGTCCCAAAAATTGTCAGATTTTTGTTGGCGTTGTAGGTGCTGACCAATTTTCAATCGCCTTGATCTTTTAGGGATCCACGTGTATTCCTTCCTTGCTTACCACGTGGCCAAGGAATCCCACTTCTCGGAGCCAAACTTCGCACTTTGAAAACTTAGCGTAAAGCTTCTCAGCTCTTAGGGTCTCCAGAACTAGTCGTAGGTGTTGCCTGTGCTCTTCTTCGCTTCTCGAATAGACCAAGATATCGTCGATGAACACGATCACAAATTTATCTAGGAAGGGTCGGCACACTCGGCTCATCAAATCCATGAACACCGCAGGTGCGTTGGTTAATCCGAATGGCATCACTACAAACTCGTAGTGCCCATAGTGAGTTCTGAATGCTGTCTTGGGGACATCTTCTTCTTGAACTTGTAGCTGATGAAAGCCCGACCTCAAGTCGATTTTTGAAAAATAACTTGCTCCCTGAAGTTGATCGAAAAGGTCGTCGATTCGGGGCAGGGGATATCGGTTCTTGATGGTAAGTTTGTTTAATTCCCGGTAGTCGATGCACATGCGAAATGATCCATCCTTCTTTTTCACAAAAAGGACTGGTGCACCCCAGGGTGAAAAGCTCAGTCTAATGAACTCTTTGCTCAACAATTCATTCAACTGGCTGGACAGTTCTTGCATCTCTGCTAGTGCTAGGCAGTATGGAGCTTTGGCAACGGGGGTAGCTCCAGGAATTAAGTCGATTCAGAATTCGACTTGTCGTGCGAGTGGTACACCTGGCAGGTCGTCTGGGAATACGTTAGGGAAGTTGCATACTTCTGGAATTTCTTTGATGTCCTTCACCTCTTGTTTCTTGTCTATGACGTGGGCTAAGAATGCGTGGTATTCCTTTCGGAGGTACTTTTGGGCTTTGACGCAAGAGATGATTTGCAAATTTGCACTGGGTTTATCTCCATAGATGAGAAGGGTTTCGCCGTTTGGCAGATTAAGGCGAACGGCCCTTTCGTAACATAGGATGTCGGCACGATGAGAGCTTAACCAATCCATACCAATGATTATGTCGAAACTTTTTATGGTGACTGGCATTAGATCAATTTTGAACGAATGGTGGTCTAGATTGAGAGTACACCCTATGTAAATATCGTTAGCGCGCTCAACCTTTCCGTTTTCCATTTCTACGACATAAGAATCTTTTAATGACTGGGAATTTTGCTTAAGTATATGTTTGAATTGGTGACTTACGAAACTTCTTTCTGCCCCACTATCGAAAAGTACGCATGCATAAGAGTTATTGAGGAGGAACGTACCAGTAACCACCGAGGGGTCCTTGACTACTTCTCCATGCCCTAAAGTTAGGACTCTTCCTATACCCCCAGCATTAGGGGCTTGTACCTTGGGGCATTTCCTCCTGAATTGCCCCGCTTCACTACATCCATAGCAGGTTTGGCTTGCCCCTGCATTGGCAACTTGGTTGATCGGTCGTGCTGGCGCTTTACAGAAACGAGCAGTGTGCCCTTTTCTGTCATAGTTTTTGCAGTGTATTTCCCGACAAGCACCATTGTGGTGGAAGTTTTTTCTTGTTGCACTTAGGGAGACTCCCTGCATATTGCTTTGGTGGTGTCGGAGAGGTAGCAGTGGTGGCAGCACGGATAGCAACAGTCTGTTGCTTCTTGGCGGGGTCCTGCGTCGGTTGTTTCTTTTTATTATTCTAGAACTTCCTCTTGTTGTTCCCTCCTTTTGTTTGGTTGGTGGTGGCTATCACTATACCACGGCTAGCCCTGTGATCGATAAGCTGTTGTGCCAATTCGTTGGCACTCTCAAAGGTAGCGGGTTTTGAGGCCAGTACACTATCTTGAATCTGGGATGACAGCCCCCAGAGGTATCGCTCCACCTTCTTCTCCTCTGGAGTGACCATTGTTGGACAAAGGAGTGCTAGGTCATTGAAGCGGGCAGTATAAGTTTCAAGATCTGTGCCCGACATTCTAAGGTTCCAGAGTTCTTCTTCGAGTTTTTGTATTTTGCCGCTCGGGCAGTACTCCTTTAGCATCAAAGCTTTTAAATCCTCCCAACTTATAGAGTTAGCCACTGCAGGAGTAAGTGACTTAACTCGGCCATTCCACCAAGTAAGAGCTTTTCCGATGAAAGTGAATGCTGCATACTTGACCTTGCTCGCTTCGGGACAAGCACAAATTTCGAAGACTGCCTCGGTCCTTTCTAACCATTGCACCAGTGTGATGACGCCCCCACTTCCATTGAAAGGGTCAGGTTTTCCATTCGTGAAGTCTTTGTAAGAGCACTCCTTTGTGCGCCCCGTGCTGTCCCCATGAATTGAATTGGTAGCTCCGGATCCAGAACCGCTAGAACCAATCGGTAAGACTTCAATAGTAATAATGAGTCGAGTGTTACTTGTTTCATCTCATTTGTATTTTTATCACGACTTTATTATTTGTAAAGGATTTGTGTGATCAGGTTATGAAGTCCAGTGCCAAACATTCAATAAAATAAAATGCATGCCAAATTCATTGATAAACTTTTAGTACATAATGTTTTGGGGAAAATTTGACCTCATAAGGGTCTATATTCCATCAATGCAAAAGATAGTTTTGACAGCACAAAAGCCCTTTGAATAGTGTAATCACTTAGTCGCAGGGTCAACCTACATACAAAAGAGTAGCACCGACGCGTACTCATAAACTTTTACTACAAAGATGTGAGAATAGTAATGAGTTCTAATCATGACGATCCTTCCCTGATGGAGCCTGGGATGATGTCGATGCGCACTATAGTTCTGCCAATCTCCATTTGGCTGCGACCATTCTCTCTTCGAGTGCCATGTATCTTTCCTGATACTCCCTTGCTTCTGCTCGAGCAGTGAGAAGGTCCTGGATGAGTTGGTCTCTGTAGTGGGAGTCTCATTCCAGATCTCTGGTGCGAGCAGTGGTAGACTTTACGATGGCACTCAGCTCCCTGACCTGATCGGTCATCATCCTACCACGATCATTCATACTTGTTATCCGCTGAGTCATGACGGGGAGGGCTCTATCAGCCGGTCCACCATGGATGAGGTCATAATAACCTCGTTGGTCGCCATATGGTGACCGCTGGCGTTGTTTTCGGCTCCACCTTTCGATCGTCGTTACCCAATGGGGCTCAGGTCCGTTGTATCCAAAGCGGTGTGCGGGTGTACCCTCGCGATGTAAGGAGGGTTGAATACTTCCGGTTCTTCTTCAATTTCGTTCTCAACCATGACTATATCATCGTCTTCCTCTTCTTCTTCTTCGTCTTCCTCCTCTTCTTCTTGTTCTTCCTCGGATTCCTCCTCGGGTTCCTCCTCGAGATCCTCCTCGGGGTCCTCTTCGATTTGTTGCTCGGGCTCTTCCTCGATCCATCCAGCATTTCCCTGATTGGGAAAGTACGGGTCCCTGGGTATGTGAAATCCTGCCATGTCGTCTACACGAGTAATGGGGGGGGGGAGGGGGTAAGAAGCACATATCGGATAATAATAATAACATTGCGCTATAGCAATAGACAAATACTCCTACAGTATTTTAAATGTTTATATTTGGTTCTTAGAGTATTCTTTGTAGAGTGAAGTTAGGTTATTAGATTTGTCGCCCATTACGACTATCCCCCAGTATGCGTAAGTCACTTCATGGACGGATATAGTTGATCAGGCTATATCCTTCCTAGAACTGATTACACATGCTAAGTCATACTCGTAGTGTTCAACTCCTCCTCTTTCACTTTATGTTCTCCTTAGTTATGACACTATGCGAGTATATAATGCATGTAGGTATACTTTTAAACAAGAAACTATTCATTTTCTAAAAGTATAACCCGTTAAAATGTTTTAAGAATCAGAGACTTTTAGTCCCAAATGTGTTTATAGTTTGTATATCTTATGTGGTTTGGCATACTTAATTCACTATAAACCGTGCTCTGATACCAATCTGTTACACCCCCAAACCAAGGATGACGGAAACGTCCGGGGGTAGAGGACTTCATGTATAGTATCATAACCAAAATTGCAATAGTAATTTAAGCAAACACAACCAACATATATATAATTGAAAGAGTTACATCATTGTATGAGTTACATGTTTCCAAATCAATTACAATATGTTAACAAAACATGATATGTTGACGCCTTAACGTCCCATCCTCAAAATGCACTTTGGTACCTATTTAGTGATTTCCTGAGAATACAAGTTGTTTGAAAAAGTGTCAACACAAAGGTTGGTGAGTTCATAAGCTTTTCTTTTCAAACTTGATAAAAGTCTTTCTCTTGTAAATGTCACGTTTGTTTCAGAAAAATACGATATTTTCCTTAAAATTTGTGTAATGTAGTCTTATAACCGAAGACCAAAATGTATAAGTAACCTCTCTTACTAATAGAAAATGATATATGTTTAAATCGACATAAACGCGTTTGAATTAAATGAAATTACCATAAATTCTTATGTTTGTTAATCCTTTCTGTGAGTTTATTATACCCATGCTATAACCTAGTTGGCCTGAAACGACGTTCTTCAGGCGTCGGAAATGTTTATGACATTTGTCACCCCAGACCTGCTGGTCTAAGTGTTGCATGCAGTTAAGGTGTGGGTTTGTCAAACCCAATATAGATCTATATACAAGTATCATGCTCTCCCTCCAGGAGACTCTGGTTATAATACAGGTCTTAATGGTAAGTGTGAAGCGAATGTCTCACAAAGTCTTTAACGAATTTACATGTAACGTAATGAAAGTTCCCTTTTGTATAAATGTACCCTTTTGAAATATATGTATTGTGTAATGTATCATAAACTATACCTGTTATAGTTTATCAAAACAAGGGCAGTAGTAGTAATGTACATAAACTATACCCATTATAGTTTATTCAAACGTTTGTATGTAATGGATGTACTTTGATTATAACACATTGTTATTTCTATGCTTTATCTAGCAAAAATCCATTTGTTAACTGACGTATATCTATATACTAAGACAAAATGTCATATATTGCATTTACACATAATCACTGTAACAACCCAAAATTTAAGACCAAAAATTTCTTTTCATAAAACATTACTTTAAACAAAGACATCATTCCAAAACATAATCTGAGTATAAGTTTTCAAAACACATGTTCATTATCAGAGTAAGCATTCCCAGGCTGACTAATCTATGGTGTGTGCCATGCGATCACCCCGAGCTCCTCCCTCCGCTACCAGAAGTACCTGAATACAAAACTGAAAACCGTAAGCACGAAGCTTAGTGAGTTCCCCACCTTACCACATACCATGCATAACCACATACTGCACATATTGGGCCACGCCCGCTATCCAGGGCCTCGCCCGCTACAACGGCCCCGCCGCTCCAGGCCCCGCCTGGCTTCGAGCCCCGCTCGGATACAGATCTGTTTCACTTAGGCCTCGCCTGTCACAGGGCCCCGCCCACTAACATATAATAGCACATACACATATCACATATCATCACATAAGCTAGACATATACTAACAGCTCTTGTTCTAAGGCCTCGCCTATCTCTGGGCCCCGCCCGTGTCCTGCTACTGATGAGTCATGGAACCTCGTCTTTACTCCTGCTAATAGTGAGATACGGGCCCAGCCCACCCTCACTCCTTTCCTCACTTGGGCCTCGCCCCTGGACTGCTGCTACTGAGATATGGAACACCATCCACACTCTGCTGTTGGTGAGATACGGGACCTCGCCCACACTCACCTCCCTACCAGGCACATACAAGTATCACACAGACAACAAGTATAAACTATCACATAAACCATTTCTTGGGCACCCGCCCTCTATCATTGGACCTCGTCCGAATGTCATACTAGCATACTGTGCCTAGGGCTGACCCCCGGGTCTTCTATTCATAACTACATGGGCCGGCATTGTGGCCGTAGACCCATTCATACAAAGGGAAACTCACCTGATACTGCTGAACTGCTGTTGCTAATCCCTTTGACCGCTACCCGACCACTGACTCCGAACAGCTGCTCCACTAGCTCCCCGAGCTACCAATATCAACACATCACTTAGTCTAACTGACCTTCAAAGGTCAACCAAGTCAACCCTTGCCAAAGTCAAAGTCCTGGTCAAAGTCAACCTTCCAGGTCAACCTTACTCGCCGAATCCACTTACTGACTCGCCGAGTTCTTATGCTCAAAGTCCTTCCAATCGTGACTTGACTCGCCGAGTCAGCCCCTGACTCGCCGAGTCTACCGATTCCCGAATCCTGTCCTGACCAACTCACTGAGTCCTTGCTCGACTCGCTGACTCGAGTCTTAACTCGAAGGGTTTGGGACTACGCGACCTGACTCGCCGAGTCTAAGAACAGACTCGCCGAGCACAAGGCAATCTTCATCCAACTCGCCGAGTTGTTCATCCAACTCGCCGAGTTCATGCCCATCTTCATCCGACTCGACGAGCTGTTCATCACACTCGTCGAGTTCCTCCTCATCTTCAAGCCACTCGTCGAGTCCACTCGAAGGACTCGCCGAGTCCATTCAGATCTACTTACATGCAGAGGACTTCCGAGTCATGCATGGACTCCAAACTGTAGATCTACCCTTCCCAAGCCTATCCCCCACGTAAAGTTGCAAACTTTACGTGTAGAAATGGAGATCTAGGCAAAATGCACCATAAACTAGGGTTTAAGACCAAGGGGCTCCAAAATCCACTCAATGGCTGATACTTTACGAGATTCTAAACCAAAACAAGCATGGATCTGAGGTAGCAACCTCAGATCTGGACTTCAAACTCGGGATTGATCTTAAACATGGCTTAAAAGCCCCAAAACTCATAACCAAGGAAAATCTGGAGGAGAGAAACGACTTAATACCTTCAAATGCTCTGAAATGATCCCCAAACTTCAGATCCAAGGCCACTCCTTGATGCCTCAAAGATTCCCCCTTCTTCTTCTTCCTTAAAACCACCCAAAAATGGCTAAAAGCTTGAATGAACACATTCGAGGCTTAGGGTGTGGTGTTCTGGGTGTGAGAGACAGTAAAGGAGCCCTAGGAAAAAGAATGAGGCGATTAAATAGGCTCCAAGCCCGATATTTAGGGTTTTCCTCGCACAGACCAAACTCACCGAGTCACCTTGGCCGACTCGCCGAGTCGGTCACTTACTCCTCGACTCGGATCCCGCTCGGACTCGCCGAGTCCCCCCTTAAATCTAGGGTTTCCTTTACTTTATGGAATTTCAAAACTTTGGGTGTTACAATCACATAAAGATATACACCTTTCTCAACATGTTACAAGGTGAAATGAAATTGGTAGTATTTTTCTGTTGATAACATTTTTTTGTAACTGTTCTTAGAAAATTTGTAGAAAAATTATCAAATGTTCAAATCAAATTCCATAAATTCTGAGAGTTTGGAAAATGAGTTTAGTTTATTCATAAATTTTCCCATGATTTTTAGTGACCTCTAACTTGTGTGAATAAGTCCATAATCAGAGACTGGTCTGGATTGATGTTTAGAATGATAGACAGTTTTGTAAAAATCACCATAAATTGTAGAAAAATCGTGTGGAGATGTGAAAGTAGTCATTTTAAAGCTAAGAACTTGAACTACTTGCACCTTGTACAGTTTTGAAAACAAAAATGTTTTAGTTGATCAAAATAGTCCGTGAATGGAGTCCAACTTTTCTTATGTAAGCTGTTAGAAATATTTAGTTGTGTTCTTGATGATTTAACTTGTATTCTCCCCCTTAAAACATAAGAAAATATGAAAATGTAGGGGTATGAACTCACCTTATGTGATTTCAGTAGATGACTGTTGAAAAATGGAAGTGATCAACTCAAGAACACTTGAAGATGCCTTGAAGATTTTTGAGAATCTAACATCAAAGTGATGGAGTTTGTGTAAGCAATCAATGATTTGAGTAGAATGAAGTGCAATAATCACAATGAGGATGAATTATACTTACCAAGAGAATAATAAAGCTTGAAGATCAGCCTTGGAGTCTTGAAATAGAGAGAAAAAGTTTGAGAGAAAAGTTGTGTTGTATTTTTGGTGAAATGAGAGCAAGTGAAAGAATATGAGGAGAGAGGATGAATATCCAGCTCTAAAAACATGGGAATGACTTGTGAAAGAGGTAAAAAGGACAAGGAAGTGACAAGGTATGGTGGGGAGGAGTGTGGGTTAGTCATGGAGTGGGTATGGTGGTTGCTTGTGTCATAATACAAAGAAAAGTCAACACTCAACCTTTGTACTTCACCCACTCTTCTTGGATAAGGTTTTATCCTTAAAAACATGATTAATCATTAATTAAGGGGTCTTATATGTTAAAATTAAGTTTTGGGTAAAAATCTCGCGTTAAAATGATGAAAAACGAAGCTAAAATGAAGTCGTAGTCGAAAACCGGAAATAATTGATCTTCCTGCGAAACCTCTCGGTCCTGGCCGGAGGTTTGGTCCTCCTGAGGCTGGGCGAGAGGTGAACTGAAGCGAAACAGCAAGAAGCGAAAGGCAGTTTGGTCTGAAAGCGTCAGAAGCGAAATAGACCGAGGGAGCGAAATGAACCGTTAGGCGAGCAGGAGCGAAATGGACCGAAATGAACAGGAACTTCGGGTTCGGGCTTGTGCGAGGTTCGGGGCCGAAAGGGGGGGTTCGGTCTGCGAGGTTCGGTCCTGAAAGGGGGGTTTTGGTTTCGAGAAGGCTTTCGGTTCAGCAGAGGTCTTCGGTCCTCTTGGTTTCGGTGCCTAAGAGGCTTCTCGGCCCTAAGAGGCTTCGGCCCCACATAAAGGGTTTAGGGTCTTTTAGGGTATTTTACCCGTTCTAACTCCGTTTTAAGCGATTTTTGACCCGGTTAAGGGTCGGAATGACCCGAATGACTTCAAAAAGTTACGGGAATCATTGAGAGAGATTTGGGAGAGATTTCAAATAAAAAGAGATAGAGTGAAAACGATTGAGAGAGGTTTCGTTTGTGGCCTTTTTGAGTGTCCGGCTTCGCAATGCAAGGTCCGTAAACCCCATTAAGCCATGTTTTGGTGTCTTACATACTCCCGATGAGTGTGCATTAGTGTTTTATCGCTTTGGTTCATCGTCTACCGCATTTAAGGCTTAGGAAAAATTCAATCACATGGATTTTTCAAATGATGTTTTCTCATTAAAATAGCGGATTGTTTAGTAAATACACAACGTAATCCCTAATACACAAGGGATAATTGAGTCGTTCGGTTTAACTTATTGACTTTGTTTGACTTTGAATTGAACCGAATTTGACTATTCTCATAGATAGGGCCCAGAGGAGCAACACTCGAGGGATGCCAAGAATCACATTAGAATTATGAAATATCATATAAGTACCTAAAGATATAATCTTGAAACTCTTAGATAGACTGAAATATGTTGTCTCTCTACTCTTTACTATAACAAATACTTATTGCATAGTTAAATGATAGATCGTGAACAAGCAAAACATTAATACTCGCAAGGAAATATATGACTCGCGGACACCATTATCGAGATTTATTGGCGGGGTTGTTATATATATATATATATATATATATATATATATATATATATATATATGAGATGGTTCAAATGAAGACAGTAAATAATGTGAGGACGTGAAAACACTACTTTTGTTATTATTCTGCTAAGAATTTTATGTATATGTTCTATCGTTGTAATTCTAACGTGAATATTTGGCGTATGATTATTCATATGTTTATATGTAGTAAGTTATAATGTTAATATTAAAATATGATTATTCATATATTCATTACCGAATAAAAACATAAGACAGTATATATAAGATTCATGACAGAATACTAACATAAAAGTAGTATCTTCACCTCCTTATTGTATTTACTGTCTTCATTTAAACTTATTCCTATATATATATATATATATATATATATATATATATATATATATATATATATATCTTAGGTACTGTACCTTATGTACCCTAACCAGGGTACTTACTGTTCCTTAGGTTACTTAATTCCACCAAGGTTAGTTTGATCCCTCCATTGCCTCATCTGTTGAGCGACTGGAAACTTCCTTCGCATATGTTATTTACTCCTTCCACCGTTTGCATCGACTTTATAAGTTGGTGATTCCACCATTTGTCTTCAACCACTTCACATATATTGATCCTCCATTCCACCTTTATCGGGAACCTTTGGCGTTCTAAAGATAACCTCTGTTAAGTTAATGATGTTTGTTCCACAGTTTCATTTCTCTATCAACTTCTATGGTGTAGCCATTCAAGGAAGCAAAGTGGTGATGCCGGCAATAGCCATCTTCAAAAGCCCTACGTTATACCAAAGAACCTGATTCTCCCATACCCCTTTATTACACTCTCTAGTAGAAAATGATTTTTTGACCATTGTGTGGTGAGGTCAGAATCCGTAATTGAAAAAACAAAGAACAAGAATGCCTTCGAGTTGATAAAGAACTTGGCAATAACTGTACACGCATCAAAAATGAAAAGTCAGGTTTCATTTCTCTTACTTTCTATTTCCCACACATACGTAGTTGGAAATTGAAAAGCTCGATTTACTGCATATGTATTTTACGCGTTGACGGTTATTGAACTTGCATATTTGCTTAGGTTAAGACGCAAGCAAATAAAATTTTCCAAAGTTAGGTTTACTCTTTTTGGTCAATTGATGTCATTTTGGAAAATGGTTGCTGTCCCGACGACATGTCGTAGTTGACCAACTTTCTTTGACCTTGAACTGCATGCCAACGATATATCGTTTGAATGGGTTAGGCGGGAAACAAAAAGTTTTTTGCGGCCTTCTGAAAACGTATACCGACTACATGTCATTGGTATATGTCACGAAAAATGTAATTTACCTTTATTTTTATTCCATGTTGCAGAAGGAAGAAACGATACCGTTTTGGGAGAGCTATATTGACGACACGTTGTCACCATGCCACGTTTGTAATCCTAGTGAAATGGCTATCCTGACGACTTGTCGTCGGTACAGATACCTATTTTTAATTAATTTCTTTATTTAAGCAATAAACAAAACGACAGAGTCTTGGGTACCCTGTACCGATGACTTGTCGTCGGCAGAGAGTTTAGTCCCATCAAGACCGACGATTGCGTCATTTCACTTTCGATTTCTCTCTTTCTCTCTTTCTGTCGACGACCAAACCTCTTTCGGTTACTCCCCTTCGCTGGCAACTAGCAGATATGCTTCTTGGTCCTTCTATTCTTCCTAATTTTGTGATTGGTCAAGGTTTTTACTCAGATTTTGTGGTTTTTTGTCCGGTTGCATCTTTCACTTCCAATTATGGGGTATTATTTCCGGTTGCAGCCTTCATAGCCTTCACCATTGCTAACCCTTCACCAGCGCCGGCCTCTACGTAGCTACACCAGTCATTTTGAGGTAAGATTCTGATTTCTCTCTCTCTCTCTCTCTCTCTCTCTAGGCAAAAATGGGTAGAGTTTTGTTTCGCGTTACTTGTTTAAGCATGAAAATGAAATTAGGCATGATTTATTTGATTTTGTATTTAGATGTGTATATATTTGGCCAAAATTGGGCAAAAATGGGCAGAGTTATGTTTTGTGTTATTTGTTTAGGTGTGAAAATGAAATTGGGCATGATTTTTTGATTTTGTGTTTAGGTCTGGACATACTTGTATGGAATTGGAATTGAATGTATTATATACATGTATGAAATTGCATAACTGTATGTCTCATTTGAGTAGATGTATTGTATACATGTATGAAATTGCATATATGTATTGCATAATTGCATGTCTCATTTGATTTTGTGTTTATATGTGTACATATTTGTATGAAAATGGAATTGGAATTAGAATTGCATAAAGTTATAAAATTAGAATTAGAATTGGATGTATTGTATACATGTATGAAAATGAAATTCGAATCGGATGTATTACATGTATTGTATGTCTCATTTAGATGTATTACGTAATTGTATCGAATTGGAATCGGATGTATTGTATACATGTATGATTGTGTTAGATGTCTATACTTATTTGCTTGAGTAAATGTAAGATGAAGTGATAAAGTGCTTAATTAGTAACTATTTAATGTGGTGTGCAAGTGAATGCTTAATGAATACTTGATATTGTTTGTATTCTAAGGTGCTTAATAGATTAGTGCCTAGTATCATTTTATTTACTTGATAATATGGTTTTAAAGTACAATGTTATAATTGAAAAAACAAAAATAAGATGCTATAAATTGTTTAGTAGTTTTTTTTTAAATATGTTTAGTATATTTTCTAATATTTGTAGAAAATATTTGTAAAACAGATGGATCCACATGTTGTGAGCGGGCATGTCGTTTTTTCTGGCAAAATACCGAACGACCTTAAGAAATCAAATAAAATATACCCACTAGGTTTTTCCTACAAACCAATATTTGTAGGTAAGGCTCAATTCCTACGAAATTCCAATGAATAGTGGCATAGGAATTTGATCCGGTTTTCTAGTAGTGTTGATCGAAGATACATAAGTCATCTAGGGTTTCTAATCCGAGCCTAAATGGTGCTTTATGTTTTCCAATGAGCAAGTTCTTTTCGAGCAAAGAAAGAGATTGATGATTTCTAATTTAGGTTTTGTATTTTCTCAAAGATCGAGAGTGTAAATTGGATGTCAGATTAGTTTATTATCTCTTTCTAAAGATTTCGTTTTCTAAAATTTAGTTTCCTAATTTTATTTGAAAAGTTATTGATTTTTTTCAGCAATCTTATGGTTTTGTTAGATACTAGTTGTGAAACTCGTATATTATACGGGTTGATTAAAACAAAATTTTAAATAGAAACGATTAAATGAAAATTTTATTTGAATTTGAAATTTGAAATAAATAAAAATTATGAGAAAAAAACATGCAAAAAATAAATAAATTAAAATTATTGTTTAGTTATCAGACCCGTATATTAAACGGGTTAATCATAACAAAATGTTAAACACAAAGGTTTAAACTGTAAATTTATTTGAAATTAAAATTGAAATTTAAAATTTAAAATTTGAAATTAATATCATTATTATGGTAGGTTTAATTTATGGAAACTAATTAATAATATATTAGAAATAGAAAATGAAATAAATGACAAGTGGAAAATAAATATATCTCTAAATTATGACAAAATGACATGTGGCAAATTGAATGAGAGAAGGACATGTGGCAAAACTATTTTCATTTATTAGGGAGGATTTAATTGGTTGCATAGTTGCAGAATTTATCAAATAAAATTGATTTGCTTGTTATTTGGAGTTACTGCTAAACTAAATAATCTTTTAAATTACATATACATATACATATATACGTAGCGGCCAGGGAGCCATAACATGAAAAAAAAAACGATCATCATATATATAAAATAGGGTATACACTGTCAAAAATTTGGGAGGGCCAGGGCCCATTTTAACCCTCTGAGATAGACAAATATCGTCTCAATTCTTTTATACATTTTTTTTTAAATGTCAACCTTCAAAATCCTTCTAGATTTCAAATACGTCTTTCCTTCAAGATTTCAAATACGCCTTTCCTTTTCGTGGTTGTTAGTGACATACTACGCATCCCTACATCCATTCCCTATAAATACAAATCAAAACATCATTGGCCTTCAAAATCCATCTAGATATTCATCTGAGATTTCACTTTGCAAGAATTTCAAGGACAAAAAAATGTCAGGTTTAAATATCAATTTGGTGGTGATTATGGCGCTCATGCTTGCATCTGTGCAGTTTCATGGCACGGATGCTCAAACTACCCATGTGGTCGGTAACGCCTTGGGCTGGAATATTCCTCCCAACGGACCTTCTGCTTACACCACCTGGGCATCAACTCAGACCTTCAGAGTCGGCGATGTTCTTCTCTTTAACTTCATCACCGGATTCCATAACGTTGCTGAAGTACCGCAGGCGGCGTACGGCTCATGCACCGCCGCCAACCCCATCTCCATCTCCACTATCGGCCCCGCTAGAGTCACCTTGAACGCACCTGGTACACACTATTACATCTGCACCGTTGGAACTCATTGCCAAATTGGTCAGAAACTCACCATTAACGTCTCCGCTACGTCTGCCACCCCTTCACCAACAGCAACACCCGCCACTCCCGCACCGGTTTCTCCACCCACACATAGCACCAGTCTACAACAGCCATCACCCAGTTTTGCTCCATCTTTCACGGCCGGGGCACCCTTCAGTTTCTTGGCGATAGCTTTAGCTTTATTTTATTAGATCTAGTGTTTACTTACAATGAGATAAGTGTACGTAATTCGTTTTTGTCTGGATTTTCTCTTTTTTTATTCTATTCATATTTCATGTACTTAAAGAGATTAATATTTCCTTAATACTGAAAATATGAGTATTTCCATATTACATTTCGTCTTTTTTTGAAAAAAAAAACATGGGACTTTACAACTAGGGAATCAATATTACTAGGTCATACTTCAATCTGTGACAATTGTGATAAATTTTACCAGTACGGAATCAATATTACTAGCTCATACATGGATATGTGACAATTATGATACATTTTAAAAAATAGGAGCTCGACTTTTTTTTATTAAATTCAAAGATATGGTGATAACATGGCTGTTCGAGACCTTATAAGAGAAATTAACCTACAAAATAGATCGTGCAAAACTTTATCCATATTTATATTCAATAATATAAGACGATACATGTATTTAATACATTTGTTGATAACACTGAGACGTTAGCGAGTAATGTATATATTTTTAACAGATTATCTCATGAAAATATCAATAATGAAAATAATTCATAACAATGTTTAATTATAAAAACTAACTGTTACATGAACAAACGAATCACAATATTAGACCAACTACGTAACAACATATTTTTTTCTAAAAATATAGTAAAATTATATACGTCTGTATTAGATAATAAACTTCTAAGTTGTTGTAAGAGTGTCTTGGTGGCTTTCTTTTGCAACAAATGATGGATTAAACATTAACATAGCTTGTTGGCATTCTTTTGCATCATTAACATTTCTTCCTTTTCATACGTCGTCCTTCCCATTAGGAAATCATTATAAGCTTCATGTTTGTCTTCTTTTGCGTTAACTTTTGCATCATTAAGGTTTCTTCCTTTTCATACGTCCTTCTCGTTAGGAAATCATTATAAGCTTCATGTTTGACTTCTTTTGTGTTAACTTCCATCTTAAACACGTAGTGTATTAGCGATAGGGGCTGGAGCAGAAACACAAGAGGGACGCAAAGAATTACATTAGAATTATGAAATATCATACAAGTACCTAAAGATATAATCTCGAAACTCTTAGATACACTAAAATATGTTGTCTCGTTACTCTTTACTATAACAAATTCTTATTGCATGTTTGAACGAAACCTCATGAACAAGCAAAGCATTAATACTCACAAGGAAATATATGAGTCACAGACACCATAATCGAGATTTATTGGTGGGGTTCTTATATATATATATATATATATATATATATATATATATATATATATATATATATATATATATATATATATATATAGAGAGAGAGAGAGAGAGAGAGAGAGAGATCTTAAGAACAGTACCATGTACCCTATCTAGGGTATTGTTCGGTGGGTTACTTAATTCCATCGGGGTTAGTTTAATCTCTCCACCGCCTCATCTCTCGTGCGGCCGGAAACTTCGTTCACATATGTTGTTTACTCCTTCAAGTTTGTCTTACTTCTTTTATGGGTTCTGTGTTGGTTAATGGTTCCTCAATGGAAGAGTTTTGGTTTTTTCGTGGGTTACGCAAAGGAGATCCCTCATCTCCTTTTTTGTTTATTCTTGGGATGGAAGTGCTACATATATCATTTATGAACGCGGTAGATCATGGTATTTTTAGGGGTATTTCTATTGGTGTTGTTGTTCCGGTCCATATTATCACTCTTTATATCAGATGATGTGGTTTTTATTAGGGAATGGATTGATTCTAATCATCGCAATATTGTTAGAATTCTTCAATGTTTTTACTTGGCTTCAAGACTTCATATAAATTTGCAGAAGTGTAGGATTATGGGAATCGGTGTTTGCTAAGAGGTGGTTGAGGAAGCTGCTTCTTTGATTGGTTGTGTAGCTATCTTTACCTTTTTTTTTTGTTTCTTGGCGTCCCTGTGGGTGGTTCTATGGCCTAGTTAAATGCTTGGAGTGAAGTTTTCCAAAAGGTGGTTTATAGATTGTCTAAATGCAAAGTCAAAGCCTTATCGATTGGTGGTAGACTTACTCTTTTGAAGTTAGTTTTGGGCTCGGTTCCTTTTTACTACTTTTCCGTTTTTAAGGATCCTATTGGTATTTTGGCTAAGTTAGAGTCTTTGATAAGGAGTTTTTCCTTGGTGTTGGAGGGTGTTTAGAAACTAACTTGGGTTAGTTGGGATACGGTCTTGGCTTTCAAAGAGAATGGGGGTCTTGGGGTTAACGGTTTATTTGTTGTCAACAGAGCTGTCCTTTTTAAATGGTTGTGGAGGTTTTTTAAAGAACCTAATTCTTTATGGGGTCAGGTAATTAAAGTTATTCATGGCTACGATGGTAACTTGAATATTTCCACTCCTTCTTATAGATCGACCGGGGCATATATTCTCGCTTCTATACATAAACTCAAGTCTAAAGGTGTCCATTTATTATCTTATTATCAGAGGATTGTAGCCAATGGTGAGTCGACGATGTTCGGGAAGGATACCTGGTTAGATAATGCCCCTTTAATGACAAGGTTTCCTAGTTATTTTTACTGGAATCAAATAAGCAAGTGTCGGCTGCAGAGAAATTAAGTGGGATGTTGTTTTCCTTGTTTAGAAGGGAACAGAGAGGGGTAGAGACGGAGCAGGGCAACATGTTGCTTGCACTTCTAGAGATGGTTTCTTTGTCTCCCGTCTTAGATAGATGGTTTTAGAGCTTATGTGGAACAGGTGATTCTTTTGTTGCTTCAGCTAGGGCCCATATTGATTCTACTAGGTTGCCTTTGTGTCCTAAGATGACTAGATGCCTTCGTATTCTTCCTATTGAAGTTAATATTTTTTCTTGGAGAATGGCTATAAATCTTTTACCTTCTCAGTTATTTCTTTATAGAAGAAGGATGGAGATTCCATCGTTGCACTGCCCTATATGTGCGATTGGCACTGATTCGGTGAACCATTCATTCTTCTCTTGCACGTTTGCTTTGGAAATTCAAGAGAGAATTCTTCTTTGGTGGGAGATTGACATACCATTGTTGTTTTGTTATGAGCAGTGGTTATTTTGGTTGTCGGCATTGTGCATTTCTTCTCTTCAAAGGCTATTTCTGGAAGTTGTCTTTGTAGTTTCTTGGTGACAGATTTGTAATTTTAGGAATAAGCCTTTTTTTGGTCATGCTGAGCCAAAGATGTCATTGGTTTTTCATAGCATTGTTTTAAATTCTTTCAACTGGTGTCAAAGTAGACATAATTCTAAGTTTAGTTGGTTCGGTTGGCTGTAAAGTCCTATGTTTGTTCTTATGTAACTTTCGTTTTGGTTGGTGTGCTAGTTTTGATTTAATAATATCCCTGCCATTCTAAAAAAATGTTATTTACTCCATCCACCGTTTGAACCAACTTTATAAGTTAGTGACTTCACTATCTGTCTTCAACCACTTCAGATATATCGATTCTCAATTCCACCTCCATCGGCAACCGTTGGCCTTCTAAAGATGACCACTATCAAGTTGACGATGTTTGTTCCACCATTTCATTTATCTATTAACTCTAGCGGTATAGCCCTTCAAGGAGGTAAGGTGGTGATGCCGACAACAACCGTCTTCAAAAGCCCTCCGTTATACCCCAGAACCTGATTCTCCCAAACCCCTTTGTTACACCCTCAAATAGAGAATAATCTTCTCACCGTATGTCAGAGTCCGTAATTGCCAAAACAAAGAACAAGAATGCCTTCGAGTCGATAAAGAACTTGGAAATGTCCGCATTCACGTCATAAACGAAAAGGTCAGGTTGCATTTTTCTCACCTTCTATTTCACACACATAAGTAGTTTGAAATTGAAAAGCTCAATTTTTAGTAAATTTATTTTACATGTTAACGGTTTCTAAACTTGCAAATTTGCTAAGGTTAAGATGTAAGGAAAGCAAAATTTCCAAAGTTAGGTTAACTTTTTTTTTGTCAAATGAGGGCATTTTAGAAGATGGTTGTTGTCCATACGACATGTCGTCGGTACAGAGTTAACCAACAATCTTTGACCTTGAACTGTATGTCGACAATATATCAGTAGGTTAGGCGGGAAATGCAATGTTTTTCGTGGCCTTCTGAAAACATATATCAACGACATGTCGTTGGTATATGTCATCACAAATGTATCTTACCTTTATTTTTATTCCATGATGCAGAAGGAAGAAACGATACCGTTGTGGGAGAGCTATACCGACAGCGTGTCGTCGCCTTGCCACGCTGGCAATCCAGGTGAAATGGCTATCCTGACAACTTGTCATCGGTACAACTTCCTGTTTTTAATTGTTTTCTTTATTTCATCAATAATCAAAACTAGGGATGAGCATATGACCCGTGGGACCGGACCCGGACCAAACCGGATTATCATATTAGTGGGCCGGTTTTCGGGTTTGATTTTTATCAATAATCGGGTTTCGGGTTTGGACCGGACCGTACCCGAATTAAAGGATAAAACCCGGGCCGGACCGGAAAACCAAAAGTTATTTATTATTTTTTTTATCGACAAACAATAATCGAGAATTACCAAAATAAAAAAATGTTGTCCTATTGAATTGATTCGGCCTCTCCTGTGGATCATATTATAGTGTCAATTTTTTTTTTGTTTCGGTCTCTTCTCTTGATCGCATTATGGTGTCGATTTTTTTTTCTCGAAAAACCAAAAGTTATTTCCTAGTACAACTTTTTTTAATAAAAATAGTGCACTTTTTTAAAAAAAAATAATGCAATATTTTTTAATAAAAATAATGTTGTTAAGTGCAATTTTTTTATATAAAAATAGTGCAGTTTTGGTTTACAAAAATAATACAGATTTTTTTTTTTTTTTTTTATAAAAATAGTGATGTTAAGTGTAGATTTTTTTTATATAAAAATAGTGCATTTCTTTTTTTATTTTTACAAAAATAGTGTAGTTTTTAATAACGTTTGTATATGTTTGCACACACCTCATTTCCACGTGTTCTAATTAGAGTCTTGCAATGTACCGTTGTATTCATCTTCTTTTATGTATTTTTATACTCGAATTGTGCAAACAACAAAGATACGAATGATGGATGTTACATAATAAGATTATAATTTAAAATAGTATGCTAGAGAGTAACATGACAAACAAAACTTGAAATTGTAACCAACAAACATACGTAACCGAGTTTAGTATCAAGAACAAGATTGGACCGAAAGCGTAGACAACACTACCAAAGTCTAATTCGGTCCAAAACCCGAAACCCGGTTTAATACCCGAAACCGGACCGGACCGAACCCGGACCCGCTACACCCAAAAACGGTCCGGTTTTCGGGTAAGGTAATTTACGATTTCCGGTCTTCGGGTTTTCGATCTTTGGGCCGGTCCGGTCCGGGTTAGGCCCGTTGCTCATCCCTAATCAAAACGACGTAGTCTTGGATACCCTATACCGACGAATTGTCGTCGGCAGAGGGATTAGCCCCATCAAGCTCGGTGACTGCATGATTTCACTTCCGGTTTCTCTTTTTCTTTCTTTCTGTCACCGACCATACCTCATTCGGTAACTCCCCTTCGCCGAAAACTAGTAGGTAAGCTTTTTGGTCCTTCTATTCTTCCTAACTTTATGATTGGTCAAGGTTTTTACTCCAATTTTGAGGTTTTTTCTCCGGTTACAGCTTTCACCTCCGATTTTGGGATATTATTTCCGGTTGCAGCCTTCATAGCCATCATCATCGTCAGTCTTTCACTGCCACCGGCCTCTACAGCTAGCTACACCGGTCATTTTGAGGTAAGATTCTGTTTTTTTTTTGTTTGTTTTTTTTTTCTGTTTTGGGCAAGTTTGGCAAAATTTTGTTTTGTGTTACTTGTTTAGGCATGAAAATGAAATTGAGCATGATTTGTTTGATTTTGTGTTTAGATGTGTATGTATTTGGGCTAAATTGGACAAAATGGGCAGATTTATGTTTTGTGTTATTTGTTTAGGCATGAAAATGAAATTGGACATGATTTGTTTTATTTTGTGTTTAGGTGTGTACATGTTTGTATGGAATTGGAATTGGATGTATTTTACACATGTATGAAATTGCATAATTATATGTCTCATTTGATTGTATGTCTCATTTGAGTATATGTATTGTATACATGTATGAAATTGCATAGATGTATTGCATAATTGTATGTCTCATTTGATTTTGTGTTTAGATGTGTACACATTTGTATGAAATTGTAATTGGAATTGGAATTGCATCAATTCCTACGGAATTCCTATGAATTGTGGCATAGGAATTTACCCGGTTTTATGGTAGTGTTGATCGAAGATACATAAGTCATTAAGGGTTTCTAACGCGAATGCAAGTGGTGCCTTATGTTTTCCAATGAGCAAGTTCATTTTGGGCAGAGAAAGATTTTGATGATTTTAATTTAGGATATGTATTTTATCAAAGATAGAGATTGTAAATTGGATATTAGATTAGTTTATTATCTTTTTCTAAAGATTTTGTTTCTAAAATTTAGTTACCTAATTATATTTGAAATGTTTTTGATTTTTTCAGCAATCTTATAGTTATGTTAGATATTTAATTGGTTGCATAGTTGCAGAATTTATCAGATAAAGCTGATTTTCTTGGTATTTTGAGTTACTGCTTAACTAAATAATCATTTAAATCACATATATAAATATAAATACATATACTTACGTAGGGGCCTGGGAACCATAACAGGAAAAAAAACGATTATCAGTATATAAAATAGGTCAATATAGTTTACACTATCAAAAAGCGGGAGGGCCATGACCCATCTTAACCCTCTTAAATAGACAAATATCCTCTCAACTCTTTTATACATTTTTTTTTAAATGTTAATTGTTAACCTTCAAAATCCTTCTAGATTTCAAATACGTCTTTCCTTTTTGTGGTTGTTGCTGATATACTACGCGTCCCTTCAACCATTCCCTATAAATGCAAATCAAAACAACATTAAGTAACCTTCAAAATCCTTGTTCATATTCATCTGAGATTTCACTTTGCAAGAATTTCAAGGACAAAAAAATGTCAGGTTTAAATATGAATTTGGTGGTGATTATGGCGCTCATGCTTGCATCTGTGCAGTTTCATGGCACGGCGGCTCAAACTACCCATGTGGTCGGTAACGCCTTGGGTTGGAATATTCCTCCCAACGGACCTTCTGCTTACACAACCTGGGCATCAACTCAGACCTTCAGAGTCGGCGATGTTCTTCTCTTTAACTTCATCACTGGATTCCATAACGTTGTTGAAGTACCGCAGGCAGCGTACGGCTCATGCACCACCGCCAACCCCACCTCCATCTCCACTACCGGCCCCGCTAGAGTCACCTTGAACGCACCTGGTACACACTATTACATCTGCACCTCTTGGAACTCATTGTCAAATTGGTCAGAAACTCACCATCAATGTCTCCGCTACCTCTGCCACCCCTTCATCAACAGCAACACCCGCCACTCCCGCACCGGTTTCTCCACCCACACATAGCACCAGTCTACAACAGCCATCACCCAGTTTTGCTCCATCTTTCACTGCCGTGGTACCCTTCAGTTTTTTGGCGATCGCTTTAGCTTTATTTTATTAGATCTAGTGTTTACTAATTACGATGAGAGAAAGGTGTACGTAATTAGTTTTTGTTTGGATTTTCTCTTTTTGATTCTATTCATATATTTCAATGTACTTAAAGAGATTTATATTTGCTTTATATATGAGTATTTCCCTTATATTTGGCTTTTTTTGAAAAGAAACATGGGACTATACCACTACGGAATCAATATTAGTAGCTCATACTTGGATACGTGACAATTATGATAAATTTTAGAAAATGGGAGCTCGACTTTTTTTTATCGATTTGAAAGATAAGGTGATAACTTGGCCGTTCCAAACCTTCTAAGAGAAACCTACAAAAAAAAATCGTGCAAAACTTTATCCAATAATATAGACGATACGTGTATTTAATACATTTTTTGATACTGAGACATTTGCGAGTAATATATTTTTTAATAGATTATCTCATGAAAATAACAGTAATGAAAATAATTCATAACAATTTTGAATTATAAAAACTAGCTTGTTACATGGACAAACGAATCAACAATACACCTGTTACCGAACAACATATTTTTTTCTACAAATATAATAAAATTATATATGTCCGTATTAGATAATACACTCCTAAGTTGTTGTAAGACAGGTCTTGGTGACTTTCTTTTGCAACAAATGATGGATTAAACATTAACAGGGTCGGTCCTAAAAAATGAAATATTCTTAAAGGTCCAGAACGAACAAGAAAAAAAGGTCCTTATCTTTATTATAATTTTATATTTTTAAATAAAAATATATAATAAAAAAAATTAGGCCCTGTGGAGCTGTCCACTTCCCCCCTAAGCCCCCATGTTGGCATTCTTTTGCATTATTAAGATTTCTTCCTTTTCATATGTTCTCATTAGGAAATCACTATATTATAAGCTTCATGTTTGTCTTCTTTTGCATTAACTTTTGGATCATTAAGGTTTCATCCTTTTCATACGCATTCTCGTTAAGTAATCATTATAAGCTTCATGTTTTTCTTCTGTTGCGTTAACTTTCATTTTAAATGTGTAGTGTAATAGCAATACGAACCCAGAGCAGCAACACTTGAAGGACGCCAAGAATACGTTAGAATTATAAAATAGCATACAAGTACCTAAAGATATAATCTCGAAACTCTTAGATAGACTGAAATATG